>NC_139247.1:31716194-31814657 GCF_977018435.1 Lepisma saccharinum
ATTCTACTTAGGTGGGAAATCTAAACAATGCACCCCTGAGCCATTAGGCGAAAGAAAATTCTGCACAAAGGGAATGCACGACTGCAGACAACCCAATCACCCAGCTCTTTGTGTACCTGTGCACTGTACTTCGACTTTTCACGTTGAAAGTGACTAACTCTTGAAAGTTCCAGAATTCATCTGGTCATATACCGAGAAAATCTCATCTTCCGGAAAATTTCTAGACGTATTTTAAGAAAATAAATAGGATTCTACAGGCTCTAAACTATGATTGGTTTTGAACCCTTACCAAACTCCAGAAAATAAAATGAGTGAAATTTAAAATACTATTTTTTTAAATATTATTTCTTAAGGAAATCAATAATATGAAATGGGGAACATTAAAAAAATGCAGAACTGTTAACTGTCACTGTCTCTTGCAACTATAAAAGAAAGAAAACTATAGTGATATGCTACCTATACTGGGTGTTTCAAAATGATTTGAACCATAAAATCACTTGCATGAGCAATATAATATAATCACTGATCAAATATACAGGGTGTCATTTTAATGGCGCCCACGGACCACGGAAACGTACAGAGGACATCATAACAAACAACTTTTCTCAGTAACATTTTTCTAGTTGGTGCGTCGTTTCGGCGTTACAGTCGTTCAAAAAAGCCCGTTTTGCCGCCTGAATGCTGGCAACCACGCACAACATTTGATTGCATTTTTGACGTCATATCCCGTCGTGAAGCGATGCGTTCCAGGGTTACCAGGAACACACATACTCTGTGAAAAATGACATAGCTACAATCAACCACATTATGTACCGTAACACAAAACGAGAAAACACGTTCTGTAACCTAACAGGAAGTAAACGAACGACACGAAAAATAGTAGAAAGAAAATAGAATTCAAGTGGAAGTGGTCATATCGAATTTTGTCTCAGCTTACATGTCAAATATTTGCAAATCTAGTTACCAAGTTGGCATCAACAATTTAGTCTATCCACTTCGTCCTTCTGATACTAGTTGTCTGTGACACACTGAAGAGATGACAAAATAGAAATGAAATAACTCAAAATTCCAAAGGCAAGCAACAGATAATATAATGTATATTCAGAGCATTATGAGGCAAGTGGCAAAAATGATTGAAAATACAGGGATATAAGTAGTAGTAACACAAGCTCTAAGACAACTATATGTTTTCTATGCACCGGATACACATGTAATAGTTTGCAAATGTGAACACTAACTACTAACTCTCTAGCCTTCTTGAACCTGAAGGTTCATGGCTGCAGCAACACAGGCCTTCCATCTGTCCCTATCTTGAGCAAGATACATATACTCTTTTCCATCCACTTTTGCAAATGTGAACAGGGCAGTATATTCGGTACTGATTCATCATTGGATTGTTAATGTTGTTGTACTTGTTTTAGCCGTAATGTAACAACGTGACCCTCGGATACTCCCGTTATCAGCCCAAAAGTACCGCATGGCATCTGGACACACCTGTAGATATCAACCTTACAACGAGATTTGCAAATATTTGACATTTGGGCATAAACAGCCACGTGTAAGCTGTAAGTCCAATGAAATTTATTGTTGTTGATATTTTAGATGTAGGCCGAGACAAAATCCGAAATTGACATTTCACTTTAAATACGTTTTTTACCATTTCTCATATCGTTGGTTCACTTCCCCCTTCCACTGAGATTACTGCTGATCTTCTGGCTGGTAGGCTATGATGTTTGGTCTGCTGGACGCGTTTCTCGCTTCGTTTTACAGCCAATAATGTGGTTGGTAGTTTGTCATTTTTCATAATATTTGTGTGTTCCTTGCAACCCTACCGTGCGCTGATTCGCCGCAGGATACGACGTCACAGGTACGATCAAATGTTGTGTTGGGTTGCCAGCATCCAGGTGGCAAAACGGCCTTTTTTGAACGGCTGTAGCGTCGAATCGACGCACCAACGAGAAAAATGTGACTGGGAAAAGTTGTTTGTTTTGATGTCCTCTATATGAATTTGTGGTCCGTGGGCGCCATTAAAATGACACCCTGTATATTTGAACACATCCTTGAGTTTTTTTTTTGTTTTTTTTTGAACGGTCCAAGTAGTTTTAAATTCTGCCGCCAGGTGTCAGGCTGACCAGTTATAAAATGGCTGCCGTAACTGGCGAAACATTGTTATGCCACAGCTGACATACGTATGACAGTGCAGCGCGATGCAACATATGAGCATTTGTGAGTTAACTTCACGATAACCATTGGCACTTAAACTTGGCAGTTACATTACATATGTGTGAAATTGCATCTTATTATAACCATTTATGAATAAAATATAACAATTTGAAATCGTTCAACTCATTTCGAAACACCGTGTATAATGATATAAGATCTTCAGATAGTAAAGGACGTACTACTACAAGGAAATGTACTAAGAAGAAGTTCACGAAGAAGACTTTGTGCTTTTATAGGCTAATATCGACTGGACCTACAGATTTAAAATCTATTCCAACAACTATACAATGTACCTCAACGGGGAACCCAAGCAGTGACAGCGGTAGACGCCACATCACCCGGGAGGTCCAGGAACATAGTAATGAATGAATAGGACTCGGAAGTTGAAGACCTAAAAAAATTTTAAAAATGACCTAAAAATGGTAAAAAGTGACTTAAAAATAATTTTTGCTCTGAAAATGAAAGCTTGATTCTTCATACAAGAGACTAGCTGAATCATTCGATAAAACATCTTGTTTGGTGGTTGAAACTACATTAACACAGGAGAAAGCAATTGGCGATAATGTAGCTTTCTTTCTTTTCACTTCAAGGCTACATAAAATAAACCACAAGGTTTTTCTGTATAATTCATTCACCTCTTTTCAGAGTTGCCCTTTTGCGTACATCAGATTATATATTTTTTGTATTGTGACTAATTTTACTTAAACACCACAGATTGAAACGATAGTGTACAGCAAAGTTGGCATCACACAAAGTATTTTAATCCATTGCCAAAAACTTCGGTTAAGAATAATATTGTAATAATAATAATAATAATAATAACATTGGCTGTATTTTCGATTAATGATGAACGTGTTAACATGACCATATCAGGAAATTTAAATTGAGTTATGCTCCTTAGTATATTTACAATTCACGAAACAAGAAACGAGAAAAATAAAGCTCAAAAATGAAGAAAAATTCAACAAAAACGGCACAAATTCTGAAAAATAGCCCAAAAGCCTAAAAGGGCCCAAACGTGCGAAAAAAATAAAAGCAATGCTTTTTCGTTTTAACTGTACGGGAAACACACTAATACCAGTTTTATCATTGTTTTCAAGGATAAGAGAAACAGTTGATTTTTCATCGACTTCCGAGAACTAATAATGAAATACAAACTATATCGATCACTTGAATTGAAGGTTTTGCTTTGTTTCATCCCATGCAATTTAGTGTAATATGAAGTTATTTGGAACATATCAGGTTCGAAATGAGACTTCGCTATTTCCAATCTATAAGAATCGGAAAGTTTCCTTGGAGTAATGGAATCTTACAATATTCTGAAAGTGGATATCCCCCGTTATTAAATTAGCATATTATTGCTGATGGCAAGCAGTAAATAAAATTGCATTCTTTATTGCAAGACGCAAACAGATTGATCGAATCGAAATTAGTGCATGTAAGGAGATAACATGCTCAGTTGCGAAATCCTAGTTTTAGTCATAGTTTCATAGGAGGAAGACAAGAGCGAAAGTCACACTATATGGCACCTTGAAAATGGAATAGTTCATTGTAACGTGAACCGTGGTAGGTACGCAAGGTCATCAGTAAGCACAAACTCATTTCTTTACATGATCCTTCACATATAATGTTGATAGGAACCGGGGTACTTTTAACTGGAACACCTGTGCAATACAATCGATGGTCGCATAATTCCTCCATAACAAACGAATAGATCATACCTTACCAACCCGCTATATTTGTGGAAGAACCTTCTCGTAAGCATGTGAGTACTGGAGAAAGAACAACGGCATTGTAGCAAAGGGCGCCCGCGAGGAGGGCAGAGCAGCACTTGCCCCTCATGAGATATATGAAAACAGTTCTTGTAATTCGAATAGTGAAATTGAAGCGATAGTTAATTATAAATAATATTGCTTTCTGCGATATGCAGGCTATCAGTAACAGCAATTAACTGTCATGTCCAAATAACGAGAGAACGTTTTGAATAGAAGCATTAAATATGTGCTGACTGCCGTAACAAGAGGTGTGCGGGACAGTATTCTGAAGAGAAATTGTGATAATCCTGACGTTTGGGACTAAAAGAAATTCACCATTTCCCGACCAGATTGGGGAATTTTCGGGACTGGAAATTTTTCAAAAATTTTGAACGCGGTGACAATTTCGAATTCTAAACACTATTTCCCCGTGAAGTGATTGTTTTTGCACATGTGGAAAAGAAAACTTTCAATTTCAGGAAATGTCATATACCTTATAATGCACAATATTAGAAAAATTAACCAGTTTTAAATACAACCCTTTGGAATTTCTCAACTATTTTGTATCCCGAAATATAGGTTAGGAAAATTATTTTTCGAAATCGGAATCTGACCTTGACCATTCGCGCACGGTCGTTTTGAATTAATTTTTAACAGCGACCTTCGGGGAGTAAAAACATCGATCAGAGGTAACATTAAGGAGAGAAGATTAAGTTGTCTCTAATTCTAAACATAATTTTCACACACAATGTAAAAGTCTACCTATTACCTTGGTATCTAACTTTTAAATTGTTATATATATGTATTTATTATTAAACGGATATCGCCACCGTTTGGACAAGGGTTGGTACACACTACCCCGCTATTAAAACATTCTTAGTCCTTTCTCCTGCACAGCTGAATAGCTTACAAGATAAATTTTCAGGTGACCCAAATAAGCACTTAAAGTAAGTTATATTCTTACAGTAAAATTGTAAAATTCTTATTAGCCACCATCGCTGAAAATGGATTCATCCAATCACAATTTCGTCCACCCTTGAAACGAACTGAGCAAAATGCTTTGGCGACGATAACCTCTTGTGGGAAGAATTCGTACCAAAGGAGTTCAATGTCGAGAATATTTACTCGTGTCAATTGAGCAATACATACACACACACATACACATATTAGACACACACACATATACGTCTATTGTTAACATTTTTTTAGAGAATGTGGAATCTCAGTATAGCAAAAGTAATTTGTGTAGTGAAATGTTTTTTGTTATAGAATAATGTAGACAAAGTAAGAAAGGAATATGTAAATTTATGTGCAGTACATTGATGTGAGAAAAACTGCAAGAACATGTAATCCCAAATAAATTTACCAAAACCAGCAGTGATTAGATAGTCTCAAATCATAAGTTATTAAATTTGATTTTACCTGATACAGAGAATCCTTCTGCATAGCTACTAAATTGTCTCAATAATTGGTAATTCTGATGTTAAACATTTGTATCCCTTTTTGAGTTAATACAATGGGAGTGGGAATGACTAAATGAAAATATATTTTTGAATTCATACTTTTCCTGAGCATACTGTGCACACTAAATATATATATGTATGTACTGTATGTATGTGTGTGTGTGGGGGGGTGTAAGTACTGTGTACGTAGTTACTGACCACGAATTAAGAGTCAAGGCTGATTTTATGTGACTATTATTATTAAACAAAATTTGTGGTAAGACAGAAACACGCATGTTCGTGCGCGCGCGCGCACACACACACACACACACATACCTAGGTATAGATAGAGACTCCTATTTTTGGCACCCGTCAAGTTCGTGGCACTCTTTTAATCATGAAACGATATTAAGAATTTGTAAGAAGTTGGGAACACCGTTTCAGGCTATGTGGAAACTCTAGTGGTTACTAAGACTATGTCGAGTGGTTCCCCCCCCAACAGTTATTCCATTTTATAATTATTTCTTAAATATATATGCTACCTAAAGCATTAGTCTATGTATTCTGCATATCAACATACGTAGTGGAGTTCTGTATTAAAACATGTAGTTTGGGTTTGGGAGAAGCGAATTATTGGAGTCAAATAATGGGTCTACACCAGTTATTGGCAGAATTCCATTTGTTTTAACTTCAAGAAAATGGAAAGAAGCGGATGACTAAAACTGAAGGAAGAAGATAACAGAGAGAAATAAAAAAAACTAAAGAAAAAACAGAGCGGCAGAATTCTGGAGTGGAATTGGTACTAAGAGAACAACTACAAAAATTTTAATTAGCGTAGAGGCAGCAAGAAAGTATTTCACTAATACTTTGGCGCAACAGGGGACTTCACATTTCTGAACCTCCGACTGGCAGAGAGGGCCTACAAACGGAATTTGATGTAAATGTTTTCGTACTGTGGGTATGAACAGAAAAGATTCGAATGCAGTACCTGCAACAAGTTGTACCATGAAGTACGCATCCTTAAGGAACATCAAATCCACATTCCAAATGATTCAGATGATGTTTCATGAATGTTTTACCGTTGATGACGACATTGACTATTTAATTGTTGGAGTCAGTTTTTAAACACTCAACAACTGTTCAAACTAAACAATTTTATATTCCATAGCTGAGAGCTGTAAAAGCTCTTTCAATTCAAGGATTATCATTATTCTTGTTACTCCCATAATTTTTATTATTATTTGTAACTAACAAAATTTCAACATTGTTTAGCTTTAAGGACAGTTAAAAGGAATCGCATATCTTAAACTGTACATTATATCTCCAAATTTTTACTCTGTCAAAATACTGGAATTTATTATGCTATAAAGAATGTGTAAAATATGTCGATACATAAATATCAACGTAGCACAGTGCAAGACAAAAGCTTTGGAGACAAGATCGTGTGGCACTCACTGAGGTGGCAAAATCCCACCAAATCTAACTGAGATCCACTTGAATTCAACGCAATAGATTTAATCAACAGGTAACTAGTGAGAATGGTAGTGAAGCGTACATTATGTCAAACATCTAGGGAGATATATTGTGTGGCCATTAAGGTCACATAGTGCTAGAGAGATCGAAACGTTTCCACTTGCCTGGTTCCAACTGAGACGCGCGTTAAGCACGCATGCGCGAATTTTGCAAAGGATAGAATCTTGCTTGCAAGGAAGGAAATGTTCCACAACGCTTGATGCTAATAAGATAATAAGAAACTTAGCTTTGACTTTAACTACACGTTGTACCTGATTATTGTTGCCCAAATACTGCATAATTGCACGTTACAGAACCGAAAGCTGTTAGCACGACATAATCAACTCAGGCGTCTGCTTGTGCGGTTTACAAACGTTGTTTGTAGATCCACAGAGGAGGTTCTTGCCCTCCCATGATTGAACGTTGTGAGGCTTTCTTTCCCGAAGCTTTAGCACCAACCCAAGCCGTCTTTTTGTGCCAGAACAACTGTTGTCAAGAGAGCGAGAGGGAAACTTCCACCTTGTTTTTCTTGCTTTGTAATTTCACACTTTTCAGATTTTCTCCGCTAACCTCTGACCCGACAGCTGGATTTATCGTTTACTTCCAGAAGGGAGAAACTCCGAGTTTGAAATTTCCTTCTCTTAAGAGGTTAAAACTCTCCCCTTTTCTCCATTCTGACAACCACTTTCATTTCCCCTTAACCATACGGTGGCTTTTCATACCAAATAAGTTACGCCATAATGTTAAATAGTTTCAACTGGTGTTCAATGACGTATCAAATGCCACATTAATAATTTCGATTGGCTTTATACGAGGCAAAAGGGGATACAAGAATGAAATGTGGAGCATATAAATACTACTTCAATACACACAACATAGCGTAATAATCAATTCGTTAAAATATGTATACTATCATCAATGAAACGTTGATATTAGTAGGGTGATAAACTGGCCAAAACGTGTCACTTCGTAGAAACGTCACCGCTACAAGCGGGAACACTATTTTTCTGAAAGAAGTCATCATGGAGAGTTAAAGAAGTGATGTTGCCAACTTCGCCACCTGGGACAGTGGCCGCCATATTGGATTGAATATGGCGGCAGGTAAAATACACTTAGCTTGCTGTTTCTCATGATAGAAACGTTACTGTTCTATATAGACTTGCAAAACTGGTGTCATTCGAAAGAGAAAACTCCAACGAAGTATGAAATTACCATTATTCTCACGTTTTATTGTTACCCGTTGACTATAGAAACAAACAACTTTCGAAGATAAATATTTGTCTTGCTCTCGCAATTGTATTTTGTTTCATAACATAGTAAATATCAATCAGATCAAAAATATGGTTATGATAAAAAATAAAGTACAGTTTCACATGATTAAGTTGCAAGTTGTTTGAAGAAGTTATCTCTCTTATTTCCTAAGGTATGAATGATAACATATTTGTCGTCGTTGTATTATAACGTAGATTTTAAACCTGTCATTTCAGACTCTCCAGTTCATTTTACGAAGATATAACGAAGAAGACACATAAGTTTCATGTAAATTTGAATACATGTTTCATTCGTAACGATTTAAAGTTTTTGAGATGATATTACTTTAAAATGATGTTCGAGTTGTGGTCAGAAAGTAATGTTACACATTTTAAGCAAGGTACCATGTAGCCACAGCAAGTGGATCTGGAATATGCATAACAACCAGGATATTTTCTGATATTACTGCTCTGTTGAAAAAATATAGCGGACAGTAATAACACTTTGAAAGAAGATGTTCTAGAACGTTTATCATAAGAGAGATATTACAATGAATCTATGCTTATCGGAAAAAAATATAGTTTTTTAAACTGCAAGAAAATGTAATATTGTAAAGCTAGTGCTTCTAAATATAAATTTCAAATGGGGGCCTCCCCGATGGCGCAGTTGTATCGTCGTCGCCTTGTAATCCAGGGAAACCGGGTTCGATACTCTGTGGAAACACGTAGTGGTTCGGATCCCACTTTAAACTGTAGGCCCACTCCGGATTATTCTTACTGTGCTTAAAGTGGACTTAAAACACCAAATCAACAAATTAATCAAATGGAATGAACAAGCACTACTTTCAATAAAATTTAAGCGTTTACATAATATTGTTTTTTGGGGGAGAGAAATTGGCCTATAAATTATTAAGTACAAAATTGAGATGACAACATAACGAAGTGTTTACTTCAATTTCTTCCGTAACTTTGTTGCAGACAAAGTTTTCACACAGAAAAATAAATTAAAATAGTTGCCCGTTGGTTGATTCATCGATTGATTTGGTTTATTTTACTTCGCGTTTCTGCCATTTATTTGGCTAATCGCTAAGATGACAATGAAGGGTGATGACATACAGTATCACAATCAAACAAAGTATGGAATCCTAATAATTTCCTACTGAAAACCATATAACCGTTACTTTTTGGTCGCTTCTGGGTTATTTTCATCATATTTCGATAGTTTCCTCAGTTCAGAAATTTTCTAGACCACCGATCCGATAAACGGGCGAAAGTGGCAAGTGCCATGAAATTGGACCAGGATCAAGGAAGAAGAGTTGGCCTGCTGCTGATAATTCTGCGAATACGTCTGCTGCATCTCGTTGCACTTGTGCATGCCTTTATTGATGGTGAAACATACCGAGCGACAGCAACATCAACTCTGTTACATGCCGGGTAAAGATAAGAGTCTTTCTCTGTAAAGAGTCTGCTAGTTCTCCCAAACATTGTGCTGCTTTTGGTTTTCCAATAATTGATTGATTGATATTTAGTTTATTTTACGTCACGTTTTGTGCCTCTTGGCTAATTTGCAAAGATGGGATGAGTGATGAAATGATGAAATTGATGAAAGGCCATTCACAAACAACCAAACCCGTGCGGTATTCGAACCCGGGACTTGGCGTCGCAGCGCAATGTGCTAACCACTCGGCCACAGGGGCCGGCGGTTTTCCAATAAGTACGAGTATGTATGAAAGAGATGATTTGTAACCAAACAGGAGTGATCCATCAGGCTTGAAAACCAAATCCGTTGACATTATATCCCTGAAAGTCTTTGGGTTAAAGTTTGGTATTTTGTCATCGTAAACTAAACGAATATGCTATAACATGATATTTGTGAATTTTCGTACTTTGCTAGGTGCCTTGATCATTGTAAAAACTGGACAAGTGTTATTTGAGTGGAATTGAATTGCCGAAGATGGTTTGCAGAGGTAGTTCTTCCATTCAGAGATAAAAATTGGTTTCAATTTTATTTCTTTGTGTATTTAGTAGACACTTCAAGTCTTAGATCAACGTAAACGGACCTTTAGTATCTTACGAAACATGTATAGGAGCAGGACCGACTCTACCGTACGTGCAACACGTGCATTTGCACGGGGCGGCAAGCTCAAGGGGGCCGCAACATGTATAAAAAATGGAAGCTGCATTATTTGAGGCAGTTTGGTCTTCTTGGGGCGGAGAAAATTCAAATAAATTAAATCCATTTGCATATGCAGTATAAAGCAGATACGGATAAGAAAAGCAAGGAGTAACTGCGAAAGAAAGCAGTGCCGAAAGTTTATATTAGTTGTCCTCTTACAAAAGCAGCTATTATTGTTTTGCCTGTGAAAATGGTAAACAACGTCTACTGTGCGTGTGCGGTGCCAAGTTACAACGCTATCTATTGTTTGATCGGCCGCCATTACGCCAGTCTTCCGCCCCCGCCCCCTGTTATCGAGGTTTGAGTTAAACTGACGTGTCGCATTCGGTAGTCGGAAATAAAGCTGCATTGTTCTTTGACGTGTTGAGCGCGAAAGGTGATGGTGATAGGTATTGCCGAATCGCGCGATAGTAAGTACGAATATCCGCTGTTTTTGTCGTTGCTGGTTGCACCTCATTTAAGATCTTGACGGTGTAACGGTAGTGCAGTTAGTGTATGTTGTGTGGTGTGTGAGAACGCACACGCGTTTGAGTGTGATAATGTATTGAGAGACTTGTGTATTTGTGCTGTCATTAAAACAACTGGTTTGTCAAGTCGTCGTAAGAGATTTAAACATTATTTGTTGCATTTGTAATTGTAAACTAAGGTACCGTATGTCTGATATAAGGAAAAACTCTCAGGTGCAGAAAACGCAAGCGAGAAAAAGGGCGCAATATAGAAAAACAAAGTGGAGCTTTGCACAAATTTCTGAAACTTGAGTCAAGCGATGTAGTGAAAGCCGAATAATTCGAAACCCGTGATTCTGAACTCGTGGCAGGTTGTTCTAATTGCGATCCTGATGATAATGGTGTATTTCAGCAAAAAAAAGTGAAACAAAATCTCCTTTTGTCGGTGCTCAGGATGTAATGGAACTGTATGAAGAATATACAGATCCAGCAAAATGGAATCCACATTTGAGTGACGCCGAAGGAGTGGAGATCGTTAAAGAAGGCCTACCTGAGAGACCGAAACCTTATTTTACTTTCCCTAGCAGCTCTAATGGTAGGAATTTTTCACCTGCACATTTCATTCACGAATTAAGTAATGGAGAACACATTGACAGAACGTGGCTGGTTTATTCAATAGAAAAGAATCTGTCTTCTCCTTTTGTTGTAAGTTGTTCTGCAATAACAAATTCTCACTCACAACTGAGGGCTACAATGATTGGGGACACTTGTATGTGTACCTTAATGAACACGAAAGAATAGTAATCATGCAGAAATCGTGGTTTACGAGGCGTACATAATTGTACATACATAGTTTATTGTAAATAGTGATGAAGTGAAGATATGTTATTTCATGTATAATAACGTTCTGGAAAATGTACATAGTTATGTACAGTATACATTGTCATAAAGAAATAGTGAAACAAAAGAGGAGAGGAGAGATTTCTGCACGTCGGCATTATTATCATTATTAGGCTTAAATATATATAATGTTTTTATTTATGAAAAACTTATCTTCTCACATTATGTATTCTTTCATTTTATTATATTAAAAATTGGTTAAACCATGTGAAATTGCCACGGATAACAAGCTTAGTTGTTCATATATTACGTTTCCTTAGCTCATTCATTAGGGCGTCTGATTACCATGCGAGAGACCAGGGTTCGATCCCCGGCTTGGGAGAACCGGGATTTTTTCCACCTGTTCAAGCGGCTCCGCCGCCCACCAAGCGTCGTACAAAGTGGGTTCCTGGAGGAAAGTCTGGGGGGTAAAGGCGGCCAGGGGCGTGGTGCTGATCACATCACCCCCACCTTCGGTCGTGATTGAGAGAGTGTGGGGCCCTAACTCCACACCCCCTATACGCCTTCATTGCGTGGTGAAAAGCACAGGGGAGCACTTTACTTTACTTTTTTTGTACGTTTTGGGGTGGGGCGGTAAGAAGTAAAATTGCACGGGGTGGCAAAATTCCTAGGGCCGGGGCTGTATAGGAGGTATCTCCAACCAAGAACTTATCACGTGTCTTGTTCTTATAATAAACGACCAAATTTGCAACTTTACTTTGTAACCACCCCTCGCACATCATTTTAAAGTAATATCATCTCAAAAACCTTAAATCGTTACGAATGAAACATGTATTCAAATTTACATGAAGCTTATGTGTCTTCTTCGTTATATCTTAGTAAACTGAACTGGAGAGTCTGAAATGACAGGTTTAAAATTTACGTTATAATACAACGCCGACAAATATGTTTTGAATCATAACTTCGGAACTAAGAGAGATAACTTCAGACAACATACAGCTTAATCACGAGAAACTGTGCTATATTTTTTATCATAACCATTTTTTCGATCTGATTATTATTTACTATGTTATGAAACAAAATACAATTTCGAGAGCAAGACTAATATTTATCTTCAAAAGTTTTTTGTTTCTATATTCAACGATTAACAATAAAACGTAAGAATAATGGTAATTTTATATTTGGTTGGAGTTTTCTCTTTTGAGTGACACCAGTTTTGCAAGTCTGTGTAGCACAGTAACGTTTCTGTCATGAGAAACAGCAAGCTAAGTGTATTTTACGTCCAGCCATTTTCAATTCAATATGGCGGCCACTGTCCCAGATTGCGAAGTTGGAAATATAACTTTTTTAACTTTCCATGATGACTTCTTTCAGAAAAATAGTGTTGCCGCTTGTGGCGGTGACGTTCCTACGACGTTCGTTTCGAGGGAAAGTCGCCCTACTATATGTACGGTTCCTGCATATTCCAAATTGCCAACTCTCGTTTTAGTCCACTCCTTGACAATAAATTTCGTAGGAATTTGACGGACGAGTTTTCTTTCTTGCATGCACAAAGAAAGGGAAAATATTGAATAGGTATCTGGCATCACGGGCCAAAGTTTTTAAAGGTCCCATTCTAGGCATGAAAGTTAAGAGATCACTTTTGAATATCTTTATTTCTTTGTACTTTTCAGTTCAGCTAAACCAAAACCATATTTGTATTCCCCATAAAATTGTGTACAAGATAAGGTAATTGTAATTCCCACCCAGATCATTTTCTGGTAGTATTCCATGAAGAAAAAAATATGCCCAAGGGATAAGAATGAAGACAATGCACGTAATTTGAGCTTTAGGTAATGAAGCATTGGCATGCGATCAAAAGAGGAAACTCGTCTATCTCCAAATATGAATGGGACCTATGGTCAGGGTGTGACTAAATAAAAATGTGGCAGAAAAGCTACGGTAAATAACAAATCAATCATTCAATCTAAGAAACAGAGTTCATAACAATTAAGATAATGTGCTGTAGACAATTAAGTTCATTCCAGTTTTTAACATTTTGAAAAATATCGACAATGTAGTGCAGATACGGACACAAGAGGTGATTTTTTTTAAGAGCTGTGCTGTTTACGCTTTAACATTTTCATTGATGTTTCCTGCAAGTTAATTTCTGAATTTAAATTTGATTCCTTAAATTAAGATATTTTATGCCGCTTTTGGCTAATCGCAACGATGTGGATGAATGGTGATAGGATGAGATGGATGAAAGGACAATCACAAACACATATCGGCGAAAAAAAAAACTGTTCCTACAGAGTTTTTTTCTGGTTGAAGGTCCAGGCACCAGGGTCTCGTTAGTCTGCAATTTGTAGTCCAGGAGAGAGGTTCGCAAATGGGTGTCTTCAAGACAAGTCACCCCTTATACCCAATTCACATCAAATATGTAGTTTCGTTTGTAACGAAAGTGGTACGTATATTACTTAAATTTACGATATGTAGTGTTATATTGGGGAGAAAAACATGTTGCATGAAGTTTGTAGTTGCTATAATATGACGATATAACTTGGCTATATCGTCTATAAATGGTTGGTCATATTTCAATGAACAAAAGACTCATTTGTATCACTAGTCAAGGTGACGGTTTGCAATTCTGGAGAGTGAAAGTTTCAGCCCCACGGACAGTAATTTAGAATGATGCTTTTCCGTGGTTTTCCTCGAAATACGAGTGTTTCCTGTGATGGTATCGTGATCAGGACAAGGTGGCTCCTCCACACATGTCTCTCCCTTTGCACCGTCCTCTCACCTTTCCCTTGGTAACTAACCTAAGGGAAGAGGCAGACAACGTTTAATGTAATCAATCACTTTAGCAAAAAAAAACAACAGCTGAAGTCTCGAACGTTTCACAGGGTATACGCTAAGTTCCGTGAAACCATTTTTCCAATAACTTTGGATTGTTCCCATTAAATACCTGGATGAACTTCTACAGAAAATGTCACTCATAGTAAAATACTGATGATGATGATGATGATATAACCATAATTGGCATAATAGAATTATACTGTATTGCAATAACGAAGACGATTTTAAACTACAATACAAACACGCATTTTAACGATTGAATTTAATCTAAAAGGCCACTGTACAGCATTTTATCATACAGGGTGTCCCTAAAGATACTTCACAAATTTGATGTTATACAGCACAACTTGCAATTAACATAAAGAAACGTAGTATGTCCCATTTTATTTACCAACAAATGAAGTTTTATTGTGTATAAATCCACTTCAACATGGGCACCTCTGGTGGCGCTTAGATCATCTAATCGAAATTCTAACTCTGTCCATACCCTCCGGGCATATCCCTGCCAACTGTGGCAATGACAGCTCTTATTCTTTTCTTAAAATAATCTAGATCAATGACAGGAATACTGTACACTGTTTATTTTGCATAGCCCCATAAAAGTAACTCCAGGGGTGTAATATCTGGGGATCTAGAAGCCCAGGCAATTGAACCAGCTCTTCCAATCCAATGTGCTGGAAATGTCCTGTCCTGTACAGGACATCTCCTACGTCTAAGACCCAGTGTGGTGGCGCACCATCTTATTCAATACCTGAAAAACTTTGGGCGTTGGTGAATCATTTACGAAAAAGTATATTCCTGTATGTTAATTACAAGTTGTGCTGCATGGCATCAAAGTTGTAAAGTACCTTTTAGGACACGGTGTATTATATTTTGTGGTTGATATTGCTTTTGTACATTATCAGTTTGTAAAATGTTAACAATTTTAATAATACTGCTAATTACACTAAATGTTAAAATCTTGGAAATATCTTATGTAAAAGAAAGCAAAGAAATAAACATTAAAAGCAAAGCTTACTGAAGTAATGGCCAAATTGCATACATAAATAAATACAAATAACAACGAGACGAAAGACGTAGTTATATGCGTTGTAGTAGGTAACAAGCAAGGTTAACCAGAGGGTATACGGCATATACCGCCCTATACCCTCGACTGCAGCCCTGAATATACTTAATTAACAGTACGAGGAGAACTTGCATCAGTTTTGCTCTTCATTATTTGTACAATTTGTTGACCCGTATTTAAACGTTGACATGTAAAGGTCCATATTTGATGTATTTGAATATACAGGGCTACTATAAATGATTCATCGTATTTCAAAACACTAACTAACTCTCTAGCCTTCTTAAACCTGCAGCAACACAGGCCTTCCATCTGTCCCTATCCTGAGCAAGATCTATATACTCTTTTCCATCCCTACCAATTTCCTTTAGGTCCATCTCAACATTATCCCTCCATCTTCGTCTAGGTCTACCTTCTGGTCTCTTACCATCAGATTTCCCAACAAGAATCCTGTAAACTCTTCTTTCATCTCCCATTCGTGCCACATGGCCTGCCCTCCTCAGTCTTCTTGATTTAATCATTCTAATAATGTCTGAACATGAATACAAATTATGTAACCTTCTTAACTCACCTGTCTCTTCATCCCTTTTAGGCCCAAATATTTTCCTAAGGATCTTATTTTCAAATACTCTCAATTTATGTTCCTCTTTCAATGTAAGGGACCAAGTTTCGCATCCATATATTGTTATAGGCAAAATTACTGTTTTGTATATTTTAACTTTTAGTTTCTTATATATTAAACGAGACGACAAAAGTTTATGAGGAGAAAAGTAACATGCATTTCCTGAATTAAGCCTGCTTTTTATTTCAAAACAATGTATTTTCAAAGGTATTACAAATACAAAAATGATCAATACATGAATAGAACCGGAAACTTACCATGTTTTCCTGAGGCACTACATACGTTCTTTGTGTGCCCCGTTGGTCACACGATACACATCCAAGAGGTAGTCGAGTTCAGGCCATACCTTACATCAGACAGGCTTAGTCAACCTGCGCTTTTCCGTTTACACAGACAATCAATGTCCTTAAACTGTCGATACAAACGCAGAATGGTCTGGTGACTGGCTGTTCTATTCGGTATTCTCTTCTGAACAGAAGAACACCTTCCATAGTACAACACACAAAAACTCATTTCCTGCATTTTGGCCATTTTGTCGGCACTGTACTCGTGCTGCTACATGGTATATCACACGAAAAGGTGGCGGGTTTACAGTTCTCTGGTTCTCTTCAAATATTAATTATTATTGTATGTGTAATATCTCGGAAAATACAGTGTTTTGAAATCCGATGAATCATTTATAGTGGCCCTGTATAATGACAGGCTTTCGTTTTAATTCAGGAAAGAACATTCCACACAAACAAACCTGTATTGAATGTACGTACATTACAAACAAACGTTTTAGATATATTACTTATTTAAGGCAACTGTCGGTGATATATATGTATGGAGAAACAGTAAAGGAACGTGATTTTAATTTGTAATGAACAGATTAGGTAAATGCTACAGAAAATCATAGAATTTTCCCAAGGGAGGCATATTGTCCTTTCTACGTGGGTGAAAAGCAACTGCTTAAATCTCGTAAACCTTTCATGAGGATTTGCCTTCCATAATCCCTTTATTGCCATCATAATCTCCTCAGGAATTGTGGATAATATTTGCCTAATGAATTATGCTAATTTCTTAATTAATACCTGAATCTTCGATTTCGTAAATTTGAATACGGAGCACATTCCATCAGCTCATATATGTAGTTTGAAACCAGTGTGTGCGAAATCTCCACCGACACCGAATAATTTAATTATGAACACTCCCCTCCAATGAGGAAAGGATAGGGAAGAAGGTTTATTGAATTCCAGTCGTTAATGCTTCTCTTCTATGCACGTCCCACATAATAAGTCTTTAATCATTTTCACGATTTATTTCAAGTTATTGAAAATCAACCAACATCTTCGATGCTGTGTTAAGTGTAAATAAGTATTTTATGTTATTTTTTACTCTTTGTAACTATCAATTATTGCCCCTATTGAAAGATAGGCCGATTGAGATAATGAATATCCAACTAGTATACCAGCACTTGATATTTTTCAGAATATTTAGGCTTCTACATGAAGTGGCAAAATATTATTCGAGCTCAGCTTTTAAATTCCCAACATTCCCATGAATCGCCTCTGTACTACCTATAACATGTCCACCAAGGTACTATATGCTTAGAACCTCTTGTCAGTAATTGTAATTTAATTTCCTTCAGAGATGTACCAGATAAATACAAGAATAATGCAACGACTATGTCGTAGTAAGTGCTTTTATTCCACGATACACACAGAACTCAGTGTGGAATTGACACACAAAAGTGTATAATTTTTTTGACTCCAACGACACATTAAAAATGCATCAAACCTAAAGATCCACCTAAATGCATAAAAATAAATGTGTCAAATGATTACTAAAATGCATAAAACTGGATGATGCACCTAAATGCATCAAACTAAATGTGTCAAATGACACATTTAAGTGGATATTTTGTTTGATGCACCAAAACGTGCCGTTGGAATCAAAAAAATTCATGTACTTTTAGTGTGTAGGGTGACACGTTTAAGTGCTTTAGGGTGACACGTTTAAATGCGTCAATTTGTTTCCTTTTCTTGCTCATGGGGGTTGCATACCTGCAAGGGAAAAGTCCCAATACATTTCTCCACTGTAAAAAAATTTCACTTTCGTACACTTTCTTGAAGCACTTCACATTTAATGTGTTTTTGAAAAGTTGGAATTGCTGAAAAAGTGATGGAAATGAGTATTTTCAATATTAAATATTCTACAAGTGTGTAAAGCGCATTCTGGAAAATAATTTTTATCATTTATTTTTTCATTCACACGTTTAGAACATACTGAGAAAACTTCGTAGTACACAATGAGAGAATTCATAATTACTGGAAATTTTTAGGTGGAGGGATGCTTAGGCCTAGTGTAAATTTATCTACTGCAGGGGAATGTGGGTGTTAGTATCCTCCTACTTAAGAGTACTGACTTGAAGCTGCACTTAAATAAATAAAGGGCTTCTCTTGTTCAGATATACACACACTTTTGTGTTTCAAACTGGTATCTTTGTGAGTTTATGGTTATATGTGCAAATATTAAATTGAATACATAAAAATAACACTTTCAGGACTTTCTGAAAATAACTTGTGCAAAAAATGAGAGATCGTATTCATTTTTAAGGTGAGAAAAAAAGTAAATTGATTTTCCTTACCATTTAATCTACATGTTTATGTCTTACCGTGTACATGCAGTACACGTTAAGACATAAACTGTGTTACTGTGTAACAATCACAGAAAAATCCTTTTTTTTTTAATTATAAACAAAAATTAAGTGATGCAAGATTAAAAAGCATTGCCGACAAACTTAGGTGCAAATCGTACTAACAAATGATATAGAATATCCTGAGACAGAACATTTATGTATGACACAGATACACTGGTGTTTAATGCACATTCTGTTTTAAATCCTTGAACATCTCACATAAGATAGATGACTTGAGGCGACAGTTTGTATTTGTGGCCTAATAGTATGTACTCGTCAACTGCCATACATGTAGCACAGATTTCGGGGTAGTCTAATTTAAAAATATAATACATGCCAACAAATGCACAGATAAATGTTTGTAAAGTTGCACATTGCACTTTCTAGCATCCAGCTACCAGGACAACTTTCCTCCCACTAATAGTGCCAGGCAGATAAGGTGCTTCATTTTCAAAATCTTCTGTTAGCAAATGGAGATACTTCCTGAAAATAAATGAATGAAGGATTCATAAATGATATTTTTCTTGAATTTGAATACAAAGCATCACATTTCAATTGACACTGGGAAAACATTACCACATGTAGGTGGTGTAAATATAATATCAATAATAATTTTGTACTGTAAAGAGAAAGATTCTGTTATATGCTTATTATATGCTTATAGGCCAAAACGAAGTGACATAATACTTTACACAACACCCATAGGTTAAAAACACTTTCTTATTGATAACCTGTTCAAATCAATTTCCAAATCCAGACAGTTACGAACAATATTACCAATTAAAAAGCACAAATCTACGAAATAAATAGAACATTAAATTCTGTTCAAAACGTTTACTTCTTTAATATATAAAAATGTGATTTAAAAAATACAAGACAGTATTTTTTTCTGTTGTATCATATAATATGAATGTGAAACAGTGGGCACTTTATCACAGAGGAACATGACGTGGAGCTTTAAAAATAAAATAATTAGGGACTTATGTGGGACAAAAACAGATTAAAACAAGCAGAACTGAAAAGATTAAAGAGAGAGAGAGAGATAGTGAAATAATGAGAGATAACTTTCTCTCTCAAATACACACATTTCTCCCTCCTCTCTCGAAATCTCTCTCTCTCTCTCTTGGAGAGAATGGAAAAGGAAATAAATTCAGTGAGAGAAAAAGGGAGAGGCTGGTAAAGAGAGATAACCCATACCTAGGTATATGTGTCTTGAAGAGAAGAAAAATGACAGAAATGCAGTGAGAGAGATATATAGGAGAAGAGGGAAGAAAAGAAATGAGAGAGAGAAGGAGTCTCTCTCTCTCTCTGACAAAGAGTGAGAGGGGGAATTGAGAAGACAGGTGGAAAAATAGAAAATGTAGAAATATAAGAAATAATGAAATAAAAAGAAAAACAAATGAAGGGAGAACAGATACCTCTACTCCTGTACCACTTTGCATGACTAAATGTCATTGTAATAATTAAATTTCCAAGTTTTTGATGGGTAGCTTGATGTGCTAAAAACTTGTATGTTAATAGAAAATAATATATTAAAAGCCATTCATTGCTTATCTCAAGCAATTAATAAAATGAAAGAGAAAATTGCAACGTTCGAAAGAAGCGAAACAACGGCAACCTGGTGCAGGCGAACGGTGCGCCAATGGCCGCCGCTGTTGCATTACCCATTATTGCTACTCACATCTGTTGGAAGTATGAGAACTCTTATACATTCAGGGCTTGCTGGGTGAAAAATATGGGAAATTTGATTATGAAATATTGCATATCTATTTATTTAAATAAAGGCTCGTTGAACATCCTTTAGTCAAAACTTGCTTACAATTATCATAATTTACAAAGTCCAATTTACAATAAGAATTCCTTTGCATAAATCTACACTCGTTTACAATGGCGAATGGAAAAATATTGCATAAACCAAAATTAATAACAATTCTTAAACAATTTAATATTATTAAAATTTGCCCCTTATTAATTCTAAAGTTTCCCTACTTTGGCGCTACTAACCTTTAATCAGGTGCCAATGACATTGATACTAACATTTACTTATCCTGATTATAGTCATGGCCCTCGTTAAACACTTTATCTCTCTCAGAGCGAGGAGTATATATAAACCAAAAGTGAATCGTTCTGGCACTTTTACACTCACTATATACATACTGGTACGAACATACGTTCGGGTGCCTTCCCACGGTACGCGGGGATCGAACCAGTCGGTATGACAGAGTACCTCCTCGCAGCACGAAGCCGGGATCAAAACTGGTTCGTTTACCTACCGCTCAGTTATAGACTTGGGGACGAGCCAACTAAGGCTCGGGTACCTTGTTCCTCAGTACGAGGCTGGGGTCGAACCAAGGTTCGGATACCTCTCCTCAGTCTTAACCGGGTTTAGACCAGGCTGTTAGGGCTGGAGGTGGATCTCTCAGCCTAATCTGAGGAGCCAGCCCTCGATGTGCTCCCGTCAATGTCCACAAACCAACTGATACTAGGGCCACCAAGGTAGATAGAGATTAGGTAAAGCCATCCGAAGATTGCCGATCTTGCACGAACGCGTGACGTCACCAGAGAGGGAGTGAGCTCGGCTCAAGCAGACGGCCCCTAGCATTTATATGGGAGATTCAGAGAGCGAAAGTATATTATTACTTTTAGGAGGGGAAAATTATTAATTGTCATCCTCCAAGATGGTATTGAGGCATCCTTTTAATGATTAGTAACATAATTGAAAACGCGCTACTTTTAAAAGGGAACAAATTACATGTGAAAAAATGTATTTTGAAAATCCAAATACAAAGAAAGTTGCGTGTTCTCCTTTAGAATTTTCATTTTACAAATCGTAATATAATTTTAACAAAAACGTGACATGCTAAAGAAGAATGAAAGAGTTTTAAAAAATAATTGATTAATTGACTTAGTTTATTTTACTTCGCTTATCTGTCACATATGGCTAATCGCAAAGATGAGGATGCGTGATGATATGATGATATTGAAGAAAGGAAAGTAGACCCATGTCCGGGCGGGGATTCGAACCTGGGGGCCCTTGGCATCGTAAAGTGTTGTGCTAACCACTTCGCCACGGAGGTCAGCATTACAAGGAAATAAACAGAAAATGACAATCATATGGCATCTACGTTTTAATATGCGAGAAACATTTGCGAGGAGGTTATTGAAGTAACAAATAATTATTACTAGACGTTGTGATGAAAATTATTAATATATCTGAAATATCGAGAGTTGACCTTGCAGTCTCTAAATGTACTTTTAGGGTTACGTAAAACCTTTACTCAAAATTGCTAGTGTAAATTTATAAGCTATTAAAATTTAAAACTTATTCCTGTTCGAAAAAAGAAACTGCCAAGTCAAATTAATATTTCGTATCAATACATATATTTTTCTTTCATGAGGCCAGGACAGTATTTGGAGGAGACTGTGGCTTGGGAAGGCTATAGCCCCGGATCTCGAACTGCAAGGGGCTTCCAGTGGGAAAAAGTAGTTATGGTACCGCGTTGAGTCCGATAAATCAATTGATTGGAAAAGATCGATCAAAGATCAATTGATGATGTAGTTGTGTGGGCAAGCAAGGGGTATTGTTGTTCGCGATGACGTCATAAAATGGGCGGGGCTTAATTGTGAGGATGATTCTGATTGGTGGGATGTTTTAAAATGGGCGGGGCTTAATTTTGTGAGGAGCGTTTTGATTGGTTGTTGGGGAGGAGGAAAAGTATTCGGGTTTTTCCCGCGGCGTCTGAAAACAGATGGCGTTGATGATTCTGAAATTCTGGGAATTTGGGTTAGGGAGATTCTCGGAATTTCCGGTGTCTGAAAACAGATGGCGTTGATGAGGTTTTTAAGTGGTGCGGTGAATGTTAAGTGCCTTTTCTTGGAAAATGGGGTTTGTCGAGTGTTGTTTCGAGGAAATTTTGTGAGAATTAATGGATGCGGTGTGCGATGTTGGAATGGTAATTGCTTTTCCCGGTCGGCCGGTGTCTGAAAACAGATGGCATTGATGATTCTGAAATTCTGGGAATTTGGGTTGGGGAGATTCTCGGAATTTTCGGTGTCTGAAAACAGATGGCGTTGATGAGGCTTTTAAGTGGTGCGGTGAATGTTAAGTGCCTTTTCTTGGAAAATGGGGTTTGTCGAGTGTTGTTTCGAGGAAATGTTGTGAGAATTAATGGATGTGGTTTGGGTAATGGGTTTGGAACGGTAATTGCTTTTGCGGTGTTGAGTCAGGTGTTTTAAGGGCTGTTTTCAAGGAATTTTGTCGGGAGAATGTTCGAGCAGATGACGTTGAAGTGTTGAGTGTTCGAGTAAGATTATCGTTAAGTGGTTCCAGGAATTGGTGAGCGATATGTGTGTGTGTGGACGGTTGAGAGTGATATGCATGGACCGGATGAATTATGTGCGGAATGGTTGAATGCTGTGCTGGAAGGAGGATTCTCTGCAAAGCATGTGGGATAGCACGTGATGGAGAAAGAGCATAAGGAGAAAAAGTGCCGTAGAAGACGGATGTAGATAAATTATGTGAGGAATGAAAGAGCAGAAAATAAGAAAACAGGGGGAACGGGGAAAGACCTAGAGGAACGGATGGTGGAGATGTTAAAAAAGAGAAAACTGAACGAATAAACACTACTAATATTACTAATAAACTAACACGTTTCGTTCAGTTGTGGGATAATTAAACAGTCTAGCTGATTTTAAATTTACTTTATGCACAGAACCATAGGTTTCCATCGGGAATCGAACCCGAGATTGTACATATAACGTCTACATTGAGAGGTATTGCATTTAATGGGTATAATAAAATATGTATAATAGTTTCTTGTAATAAAAATATATGGTGTATACAGAAAATATGTTATTTTTAATATGAATATGAAATAGGTACTTACAAAATTTCCATCAGCCATCGCACGTTCTGCTTGACCCAACACGAAGTAACAGAATGAGTGGAGGAAAATCTGTTTCAGAAGTTCTGCAGACTTCCTTACACGCTTAAGTCATTAGCAAGCGTGTTACGCGGAAATCTGTAGAAGAGATTAAGTTGCGGTGACAGGAGTTCTTTATTACAGCATGACAGATTTACAAGGAGGAAGTTGCGGCACTGAGGCCTGCAGTTCTGAGAGGAGTTTCACAGTAGTTCCTTGTTGCATCCGGTCGACTCTGATAACGTTATGTACATAGTACTTCCTTGTTTCATCCAGACAGATAATAAAAGTATGGAGATATAATTGCAAAACCAACTTCCTTGTTAAGTCCTCACAGAACGTCTGAGAAAGAACATCGTGAAATAGATGATGTTGAAAATGTAGCGTTATTGAAATTGCGTTTGTTTCTTAAATAAATAGAATCAGAGTCGACCTACACATATGGCAAATTCGTTTTTACAGAGTTTGAGTGGACTCGTTGCAAAATACAAAATTAAAGCAATCAGTTTTTTTTTTGTTTTTTTGTTTTTAGGACACACAGGGGGGAGTCGAACCCCTTTGAAAATGCAAAGTTATTTCTATTATTTCTTCCCGGGGCCAAACAGAGTCGGAGTCGCCCTTTGAAAATGCACAGATATGGAAAATCAATTTTATGTTAGATCACACAGGGCCGGACAATAGGGCCGCCATGTTGACCGCAATGTTGGGTTTCTGTATTTCTAGGTGCCAGTAAACTTCACCGACGGTTACTACGTAATATACAATTAATTGTCATCTCAGATCGTCATGACAATGGGGGCCACCATCTTGGCCGCCATCTTGGTTTTTGTTATTTTTACCGTAGACCCCCTACCATATACTCTATGGAAAGGTGTTGACGTACAGATTCCGAATCTACAATTGCCTTCACTTTAGTTCAACTAGGGGCGGCTGGACGGCCCTTCGAAATTGTCCGGACATGTTTTTCAAGTTTTTCAATTTACCTACAACAGATAGGTGCAGCAAACATCACCGACGGTTACTACGTAATATTATACAATTAATTGTCATCTCAGCTCGTCATGACAATGGGGGCCGCCATCTTGGCCGCCATCTTGGTTTTTGTTATTTTGACCGTAGACCTCCGTCCATATACTCTATTTAAAGGTGTTGACGTACAGATTCCGAATCTACAATTGCCTTCACTTTAGTTCAATTAGGGGCGGCTGGACGGCCCTTCGAAATTGTCCGGACATGTTTTTCGAGTTTTTCAATTTACCTACAACAGATAGGTGCCAGTAAACATCACCGACGGTTACTACGTAAAATTATACAATTAATTGTCATCTCAGCTCGTCATGACAATGGGGGCCGCCATCTTGGCCGCCATCTTGGTTTTTGTTATTTTTACCGTAGACCCCCTACCATATACTCTATGGAAAGGTGTTGACGTACAGATTCCGAATCTACAATTGCCTTCACTTTAGTTCAATTAGGGGCGGCTGGACGGCCCTTCGAAATTGTCCGGACATGTTTTTCGAGTTTTTCAATTTACCTACAACAGATAGGTGCCAGTAAACATCACCGACGGTTACTACGTAATATTATACAATTAATTGTCATCTCAGCTCGTCATGACAATTTGGTCCGCCATCTTGGCCGCCATCTTGGCCGCCATCTTGGTTTTTGTTATTTTGACCGTAGACCTCCGTCCATATACTCTATTTAAAGGTGTTGACGTACAGATTCCGAATCTACAATTGCCTTCACTCTAGTCCAATTAGGGCCGGCTGGGATTTTCCGGTGACGGTTGGTTTTCTCGGAATTTCCGGCGTCTGAAAACAGATGGAGTTGATGAGGCTTTTAAGTGTTGCGGTGAATGTTAAGTGCCTTTTCTTGGAAAATGGGGTTTGTTGAGTGTTGATTCGAGGAAATGTTGTGAGAATTAATGGATGTGGTTTGGGTAATGGGTCTGGAATGGTAATTGCTTTTGCGTGTTTGAGTCAAATGTTTTAAGGTCTGTTTTACAAGGAATTTTGTCGGGAGATTATTTCAGGGTCTGGTGAATGTTCGAGCAGATGACGTTGAAGTGTTGAGTGTTCGAGTTCTAGGAATTGTGTGGGATGAGAGTAGGGTTTCTGGGAATGAGTAATCTGGTGAGGACAGTTAGCTATTTCCGAGAATTTTACGGGTTTGATATCAGCCAGGAAAACATCTGGTGAAGACAGTTAGCTTTTTCCAAGAATTTTACATGAGCATTCATATCAGCCAGAAAAGGCGAAGACGGTTACCAGAGGACTGTTACAGATTTCCGGAGAGTTTACAGATCAGACAGCAGAACCGTTAGGAACGGAAATAACTGCTTTGGTATGCTGCGTATATAAAGTACGGTGTTCTCTCCACATGACAGTCTTCGTGACACAGACATCGTACGATCATGGACGTACAGTTATCCGCTGACGATCTGTTATTGCTATATCGTGATGGTTATTACACAACACCTAGACAGTTACGGGAAGTGTTGGTGCAAATTGCGCAAAAAATCATAGCAGGAGAAAGAATCTCCTTGATCGAAGAGTATGACCGGTTACTACGAACAGTGACAACATCCGTACCCGATCTTTATGGAGAAGGATGGACAGGTATTTCCGAAGAATCACCAGGTCCTTCATCAACAACCGATCCTGTATCCCGAGCTACCGAGGAGAAGCAGACAACCGCATTTGACCCTGTTACATCACCAGGACCTTCAAGGAACGTCGCACTTGGATCAGGCTTGGAACCTGTGCCAGGACCGTCATGGAGACCGGATCCCTTGCCCCCAGCAGAACCGTCATCCCAGAGTGTTTCTGTAGGAGATAGCAGAGGTAAGAAAAGAAAACGTGCTTCAGTGTCTCGTGAACAGATAGGTAATATAATATTACACAACATTCAAGAACGTGAATATCCTAAATTCCGTTCCAAAGGACGACGTGTGGAATTCAGTTTCTCACACCCTCCAGAAAATGTCGATCCTCACACATGGATCCGCGAAGGTGTCGAAAATCTTCTCACCTACGTTAAAAAAAAACACCAAGGATGAAGACAAGATAGGTTTAACTCTGTCTAACATATCTGACCCCGCCGTGAAAGATATTTATGTCGGGTGGCACAGATGTGACCAGTTACACAGTGATATGGTGTGGAATATCATGTATAAAATATTGCAGAGCGCGAAAACATTCACTGCTACAGATCGCTTAATTTTGCGCGCCGACCATGTTGACATACCTGTCGGAGGTGGCGGAGGTAAAAAAACATATTGTTTACCTAATTACATGATAAGCACGCAAAAAAGAAGTGTCGTCGGTGTGCCGAATAGAAAGAAACCGCTCTGTTTAGCTGAAGCTTTGATCATAGGAAAATCTCATGCTGATAATGATCCGTCCTATTCACAGTATCGAAAAAATAGAAATCTTCTGAAACCTGTTTTCGAACTTATGCGCAAAGCAGATGTAGATCTCACAGACAATGCGTGTGCAGGAAGTGGAATTCCTGAACTGAGAAAATTTCAGCAAGTTCTCCCTGAATATAAAATTATTGTATACAACAATCTTCGTGATGTTAAAGATGTTTTGTTTGAAGGACAGGTTGAAAATGCTTCCAGATTTATATACCTTCTTTATGATAACCTCAGACAGCATTATGATGTGATAGTGAACCGTGTTGGAGCATTTGCTGCAAAACAAGAATGTCGCGGGTGTAACGAACTCATATTTCATAAACCGCATAATCATCTGTGTAAACAATTGTGTTCTATGTGTCGTTCAACTCCGCCGTGTGTGCCTGAACAGGGTGTTCGCAGAATATGTCAGACATGTCACAGAATTTTCAAAAATGAAAACTGCTTCACGAATCACGTTTCTACACCATTCCGAAACGGTACAGTCTGTAGTGAAATCCAACAGTGTCCCAGATGTTTCAGAATTATTCTAACAAGCAATACATATGAAAATGTGCATAAATGTAATATGAAGTACTGTACTGTATGTAACTGCGTGAAACCTATAAATCATATCTGTCACATGGCTGTACCGAAAAGTAAAGTGAATTCGAAATTTCTATATATATTCTACGATTTTGAATGTTATACAGACATTCCTTACTCTGAGAAAGAAAAAACGTTTCTTCATGTTCCGAATCTTATTGTAGTACAGACAGCCTGTCACTCGTGTTACAAGAAGGAGGATTTAACAGTTCCCTGTTCTGTTTGTGGAACCAGAGAGTTTATATTCTGGGATGATCCTGTAGACACATTTCTGTCCTATCTCGAATTGCAGCACAAGTTTTCCAACATAACCATCTGTGCACACAATGCACGAGGCTACGATTGCACATTTCTGCTACGGAGAATGTTGGAAAGAGAAATGAAACCTCGTGTGATCTTAGACGGTACCAAAATCATCAGTATGTCATACCAAAATCTTCATTTTGTGGACAGTCTCAACTACGTTCAGACAAATCTTGCTGGATTTTCCAAACTTTTCGGTTTGCCTGTTCAGAAAGGATATTATCCGCATCTGTGGAACACCTACAAGAACAGAAATTACATAGGACCGATGCCTCCTTCTTCTGCATACGGCTATGAATATATGAAAACAGTCGAAGATCAGCACCGTTTTATGTCTTGGTATGACATTGAATGCAGCAAAAATGTACCTTTCAACAACAAAAACCAACTTCTTCAATACTGCATCAAGGATGTTACCCTGTTGAGACAAGGATGTTTGAAGCTGAGACAGAATTTCCTAGACATATGCAACATCGACATTTTCAAGGATTGTCTCACAATAGCATCTGCCTGTTCACTAATTTACAGGCAGAAATATATGCCGGCTAACACTATAGGAATAATACCTAAAGGAGGTTACCATCATGCAGATCAGATGTCCAAGTTCGCATTGAAATGGTTAACCTACGTGGAAGAACAAAATGATGTAATACTTCTTCACGGTGGACGTACTCGTGAAAAATATGTCATAGGAGGGCGTTACAGAGTGGACGGCTATCACGAGGAAACGCAGACGGTGTACGAGGCGCTGGGCTGCTACTGGCATGGTTGTCAACGCTGCATATCAATTAACAGGGATATGTATCCGAAAGGTGACGAAGAAGATGAAACCGATCAGGATAGTAACAGTGATAAACATAGTGACTTGTTGAACACTGCAGCCTTCAGATACGAGAACACGTGTCGTAAACTTGCGGCTCTACGTTCTGAAGGATACCATGTTGTCACAATGTGGGAATGCGATTTCAAAAAAATATTGCGAGCAGATCCTGAACTCGATAGACATCTATCGACACATCCTATCGTTTGCTGCATTCCTTTAAATCCACGAGACGCCTTATATGGAGGAAGAGTTGAAACAGTCAGGACGTATTACAAAATCAAGGAAAATGAAAAATTACAGTACTATGATTTTACAAGTTTGTACCCTTATGTAAACAAATACTGTGCCTATCCTGTCGGACATCCTACCATATTTCTAGGAACTTCTATTCCTTCGGTAAATGAAGTTTTGAACATGGAGGGGCTCATAAAATGTACTGTTCTGCCACCAAAAGCCCTTTTACATCCTGTTCTACCTACAAAAATGCATGGAAAACTGATGTTTGTCTTGTGTAGCGAATGTGCTGTCAGATTAAAATGTGAAGGTACATGCAGCCATTCCGATGAACAACGCGCACTTTCGGGGACTTGGGTCATCGCCGAGGTGCGTAAGGCTTGTAGTTTAGGCTACAAAGTGTTGTCGGTATCGGAAGTGTGGAAGTATGAAACATCGATGTACAACCCTGTCACAAAAACTGGAGGACTCTTTGCTGGTTATGTCAACACCTTCTTGAAAATAAAACAGGAAGCGAGCGGTTGGCCTTCATGGTGTCAGAACGGCGAGGATAAGAAGCAGTACATACAGAAATATTTCGATAAGGAGGGTATTCTATTGGAAGAAAACAGTATCGAAGTCAATCCTGGTAAACGTACTCTGGCTAAACTTTGCCTTAATTCTTTATGGGGCAAGTTCTGTCAACGGGACAACCTTTCCCAGACGTCCATCATCAAGGAATCGAAAGATTTTCTCGATAAAATGACTGATCCAAATATAATGATTGGAGGAGTCGTATTCATCAATCAGGACACCGTTTTAGTGAACTGGAAATATGTTGAAGAGGCTGTCAGTCTGAACAGGAAAGTAAATGTTCCTATCGGAGCCTTCACAACATGCCATGCTCGTCTGAAACTGTACGAACTCCTCGAAAAGTTGGGTGACAGGATATGTTACTGTGATACAGATTCTCTAATTTACGTAGATAGTTCTGAAATGGAATATCATCCCCAGACAGGTGACGCACTAGGAGAACTCACGGATGAATTGACAGATTTCGGACCCGGTGCAGTTTGTGAACAGTTTGTTTCAACGGGACCGAAAAGTTACAGCATGAAAATAACAAAACCGTTCTCCGAACCGCAGTATATCTGTAAAGTGAAAGGAATCACATTGAATACCTCCACATCGGAATTGGTCAATTTTGATACCATGTGCGACATGATAAACAGTGAGCAGCCTGAAGTTATGGTCGAAAATATTTTCAGGATCAGAAGAACAAAACAGTTCCAAGTAATCAGTACATATGAAAAAAAGCTGTTTCAGTCGGTACTGTTGAAACGGCGTTTCGACGATAAACATTTATCGTATCCCTTCGGATACTGTGCAGACTAAAATATGTCTGTAGCGGTCCAGAGTTTGAACCCTTCTTCGGCCAGCCAGTGTATAAAATGTGTTTACAATGTGCCAGATCTTCATTTTTCTTCAAATCTCCAGTATAAAACATGTTTCCTAAACTTTCCCATCCTTTCACCATGATGGTCTGCGGAGCATCAGGAAGTGGAAAAACTACTTTTGTGACAAATATGGTTGACTCCATCGTTCATCTTGTCGAAGGACCCGTCAAGAAAATTGTATGGTGTTACGATCAGGAAAACAGTATTCCGCAAAATCTTCGAGATGTGCAATATCATAAAGGGATCGTCGATTGGCAGTCGTGGAACGGAAAAACCCCTACTCTCATAATCCTGGATGATCTTATGATGGTTGCTCAAGGAGAAAAAGTCGCCGACCTTTTCACAAAAGGCAGTCATCACAAAAACATTTCGGTGGTGTTCATAACACAGAATCTTTTTCATCAAGGGAAAAATTGCAGAGACATTTCGCTGAACGTAAAACATTTTGTTATTTTTAAAAATCCTCGAGATATGAACCAATTTACTGTGTTTGCACGACAACTTCATCCTCACCGTATGAAGGAACTCGAAAAAGTATATATAGATGCTACTACTCAACCTTTCAGTTATTTGTATATTGATCTTTCACAGTCAACACCGGATCCTTTACGTTATCAGACAGACATTTTTAACCAGAATTACTCAACTGCATATCTTCCTCAGGAATGTTTAAAACATCGAGATGAGGAGAACGAGGAAGACACGTACCAAATCACGTTCTAACAGGAATAGACATTCGTCGTCTTTCAAGAAACATTCACCTTTTTTGCACGTGTTGAAAAATTCACCGACCAAAATCCGTAAATCATTATTGAAAAGTGCTCCGAAAAAGACAATTCGTTTCATCAGCGAATGCTGCCTGAACGTTTTAAAAGGAAACGTGAAAATTAAACCGTCCACAAAACGTCGTCTGACACCTTACAAGTCGGTCTTACGCAATCTCGTGAAACCGAGAGTGAACATCGAAAAACGAAGAAAACTTCTTGTGCAAAAAGGTGGATTTCTACCCTTACTTCTAGGTTCTTTGTTATCGGGTCTTCTCGGTACTCTCATTCCTCATTGAGAAATGACATCTTCCTACAAAAAGATGATCGTCCTTTCACCGGAACAGCTAGCACGTATTCGTGTTTCCGACTCGTCTGTAACTCAGAAATTATCCGTTCTGGATAAAAAAATGAATGATATTCTGAAGATGAAAAATATATCAGACGATCAGAAATGGCGTCTTTACAGAAAGGAACTGGACGAGTATTTATGGCTGAGTCGAAAATCCAAAGAACCATTACAAATTCCTATTGTTCAAGATAACGACGGTTCTTCTACTATTTCGCCAGGATCGACGTATTTTCCTACGAACCTAGCAGAGACGTTACCCCGTAATACACGTCATCAGTTACAAAATATCATCGACGAGTACCAATCTACGGCTCAACATTTGATAGACGAACGTCAGGAAAAAACACTTCCTGATCCGAAGACGTTGAACTTCTCAGCGTCGTCAACGGAAAGCCCTGGACCGTCTCATCGACAGAAACAGAAAAAGAAGAAGAAAGCGGCTGTCCGTGTTTCCAGAAAAACTACACCGTTTCTGAGAACACCTGACGCATACAAGCTGGTTCCTCTGAGAAAAAGCCGTAGACAGAGAGATCAGTCATGGGAGTCCCTAAGTTAAAACACGATAAAATCCTCACCAAAATATATTACGATCCCCGACACCGTGCTTCATTCTCATCTGTAGATCGTTTATGGAACGCGGTACGGGATAAAAATATATCCCGCAATACGGTGAAAAAATGGTTGATGCACCAGGAAACGTACACTCTCCACAAACCTGCAAGGAAAAGGTTCCCCCGAAATCATTACAATGTGTGGAACATAGACATGCTTTGGGAAGCTGATCTCAACGACATGACATCGATACAAAAACATAACGATGGATACAGATATCTTCTGACAGTGATCGATGTATTCTCAAAATATGCCTTTGCATTACCACTAAGAAATAAAACAAGCAATTCGGTAACCGAAGCTTTCAAAAATATTTTCGAACAAAGCAGACGAAAACCTGTCACACTACAGACCGACCAAGGAACGGAGTTCACAAATTCTACATTCCAGAAGTTTTTAAAAAATGAAAATGTAAATTTTTCGATGGCTTCAAATTATCCTGTGAAAGCAAGTGTAGTGGAACGTTTCAACAGAACATTGAAAGAACGAATGTGGAAATATTTCACATCGAAACAAACAAGACGTTACGTAGACATTTTACCGCAACTTCTCGAAGGTTACAATACAACTATCCACAGTTCCATAGGAATGGCACCTCGAGATGTGAACGAGTCTAACGTTTACATCGTGTGGAAACGTCTCAACAAACCTGACAGACATATTTCACAACCGTCTTCAGATCTGAATGTTGGTGATTTCGTACGAATCTCTGTCGTGAAAGGTCATTTTGAGAAGGGATACGAACAATCGTGGTCACGAGAACTTTTCAAAATCCACTCCCTTGTTCAGCGATCACCTGTATCTGTATACATATTAGACGATTTAAATGAAGAACCTGTAAAAGGCACATTTTACAAACATGAACTGCAAAAAGTTTATTCGGATCCTGACGAAGAGTATAAAATTGATAAGATTTTGAACAGCCGGGGAAAAGGTAAAAATTTGGAATACCTGGTTCGCTGGCTCGGATATCCACCTAGTTTCGATTCGTGGATCAAGGCATCTTCCGTAAAACAGTTATCAGAAAAATAATTTCCAAAACATATTTATATCAAAATATATCGTCACCACGATCCAGTGAGTTCTTTGTGTTCGGCGAGAATGGACGATAATTTCTATGTTTACCTTCCGTCATCTGCATCGGAGAAGTATTTTCCGAACAACACGCTGACCCATTTCAACGTAAAACTTGCAAAACGGATCGATCTGTCTCCAGAATTGTGGGAAGTCGGATTAGCAGAACTGCATTATTCAACTCTATACGACAATGTTTTGGAAACAGATTACGGAACGGTAACCTTTCCTGTTCGGACGTATGCAAATGCTGAGGACCTGATCTCTACCATCGAAGAATCCCTCCCCAACGACCTGGAAATACGGAGAAACGTTCTTAAGCAATTCTGGCATTTTCTGTTGGAAGCGCAATGGGACGCGTCGGGATCTTCTGTTTCTACGGATAATACACTCTATATTAACGAGCAGCCATTTTATTTTCCTGCAGCAACATATACAGTAGAGGAGTTCATTCAGTTCCTGAAAACAAACCCTGCTAATGCCGTTGTTCCTACTCATCTCAGATTTTTCTTTAAAGAGGCTGTGAACAAACATCTGTCCGTGATAGGGGTTCCCGATCCTGAATCGGAAGGTGTTCCAACAAATACTGTCACACCCATAGACGAAACTGATGACTACGCTAAATTTCGATATGACGTATTGAAATCTATTTATTCTACGCACGCTGTGTCCAATAACGTCGTGGATAAAAACCCCTACATATTCATTTATTCCGATCTCGTGAAACAACAATTGGTCGGAGGAGAAATGCTACGTCTTTTACGTCTTGCCCGAAAACAGTATTCGGAAACAAAATCATCTTGCACAGTACCCGTAGCCCATCATACATTTAATCCGATTCATTACGTTTCTCTGGATAAAGGTTCTTTCGAAACAATAGAAATTGCGATGTATGATAGACAAGGATATTTCCTGCCTTTGAGAAACGGCTCCGTACCTACAATAGCTGTTTTACATTTTCGTAGGAAAGCAAAGTCCTTTTAAAAAACAGTAAGGAATCATTTTGCTCAGTCTATGTCGAAAAGCTGATGAATCACCATGAATTCGCAGACCGAATATTACAGTAATCAGATCCGTGGGGGAATTGGACCCATCTATCGTTCAACTAGAATTCAAAAAGGGAGAGGATTGGGGTCTCTCTTTGCAGGACTCTTTAGAATGGTGAAACCTCTACTCTGGAGTGGTGCAAAAGCGATCGGAAAAGAAGCTTTGAAAACAGGCGCTAACATTATCACCGACATTGCAACAAGTCAGCAAACTCCGAGAACTATCGTTCGTCAACGTGTACGTGAAGCGGGTCAAAATCTTCAGAGTAAAGCACAACGGAAAATCGACTCTCTGGTAGGTTCCGGTATAAGAACAAAACCTGCAACAAAAATTGCTCAGTCGATGTTAAAACGTTCAGCCACCCGTATTAGAACATCTACGATCCGTAAAAAAAGCGCATCCAAAAAGCGGAGAAAAACATCCACAAAATCTAGGACGACACGCAAAAGGAAAATTAAACAGAAGGCGGCAGGAAAAGATATTTTTGGATAATAATGGAGAATAACACTTGTATGATCTCGCAGTTCGATCTTTTCAGTAAAAAACCTATTCAGCAAAATGTCGAAAAAACTTACACGGTCGCCTACAAGCCTATCGCTTCCATCGATAATCAGAACATACTTCAGTTTGCCGTTCCGCCGGCAGGAACAGATTTTCTAGATCTTTCATCTGCCTATCTACGTCTGCTAACGCAGATGGTCAATCAAGATGGGTCTCCCATGAGTGCTTCCGAACCTTCCAACGCCCTCACAAAAAACTGCGGGGTCGTAAATTATCCTCTCCATTCACTTTTTTCACAAGTTACAGTGGCTCTCAACGGTATCGCTGTAACAGTTGCCGATAACAATTACGCATATAAATCAATCTTCGAAGCAGAAATCAATTACGGTAGCGATGCTGCGAACACGCATCTCACAAATGCCTTGTGGTACTTGGACACACCTGGACATCAAGATCAAATCACCGCCGACAACAAAGGTTTTACCGCCAGAAAAGACTTTTTCCAGCACGTTCCGACAACCGGAAATCCTACGGAAGTGTCTGCCGTAGTCGAACTTATGGGAAAACTGCACATAGATTTTTTCCACCAGCCTAAATACCTGGTCAACGGTGTTGAAGTACGTATCGATCTAGCCAGGTCACGTGATGCTTTTTACATCTGGGGAGATCAGACTTCACCAACCACCAGAATAAAAATTTTAAAGGCTGTTCTCGAAATAAATCACATCATTCCTACTCCTACCACCAGTTTGGCCATAGACAGAGCACTCTCTTACGCTCCAGCCCATTATCCGTTCACCAGAAGCGTCATCAAAGCTTATTCTTACGTTGCCGGAACGCAGCAGATTTCGATCGATAATGCTTTTCAAGGTGCTTTTCCGAATGTTGTTCTTTTTGCTATGGTATCCACCGCCAGCTTTCTCGGAGACTCTAAGAAAAATCCGTTCGACTTTAGAAGTTTCAATCTATCTTCTTTCCATCTTGTGAAAAATGGAGAACTCGTACCTTACGAACCCTTGCGGGTCACCACAGGAGGGAACGGCGGATTGATAACACGTGCCTATCAAACTCTATTTTCCGGTACAGGCATTCACCACGCCAATTACGGACACCAGATCACAAGGAAAATGTTCGAGAACGGATCCTTTTTCCTGATTTTCGACATAACGCCTGACTCTTCAGGAAACGACACGCACACCAGTCTCCAGGAACAAGGTATCATCGGTGCCGAGATGCAATTTTCTCCCCAGCTGTCGGAAAATATAACATGCCTTCTGTATGCTGAATTCGAATGTGCAGTAGATATAACAAAAGACAGAAGTGTTATCCTCCATCAGTGAGACCGACTTGTCTATAAATATGTGTGCTCGTGTTTCTGGCTCGCAGTGTTATCGAGACAGTTCTGATGTAGACATTATACTACCTGTGATGGAAAAACCTACCAAAGTGATAACCCGTACTATTAAGCATAGTAGTGTTTCTTCGAAAGTGACAACTTCAAAACCTGTGAACATACAATCGTTTCCCGAACTACTTGACAACAGCCCCGGGAGCATAGAAATAACCAAAGACAGAAATATTATTATAAACATATGAAAACATATGTAACGTGAGATGGGAAAACTCATCGAACTGATAACCTGTGATGATATTTATAATAGTGATTCTTTGGAAGTACTGTCTGCCAAACCTGTTGACACGCAACCGTCCCCCCAAATATTAGAAGAATATCATCTTGAGAGTATAGAAATAACAGAACGCTGTACTCTCATTTTCCGTTTTCGAAAACATAGGCAGCATGAACACGTCGCAGATCAGAGAGATTCTATCTCGAAACTGTTCCACCAAGAACATTTTCTACGGTGTTTACTCGAGAGATCTTTTACCTCGGACGTTTCCTACCCCGGCCTTGATAATCGCAAACACCGATACTTCCAACTTCCAGGGTACACACTGGGTGGCCTTCTATTTTGGCAAAAACAATGTGGCTGAATATTTCGATTCATACGGATTTCATCCTTTCTATCCAGAATTCGTAACTTTCCTGAACCGTCATTCCTCGGTCTGGACTTACAACAACATTCCCTTACAGGGGGTGTTGGCCACGACGTGCGGACATTACTGTTGCGTGTATGCTTATTACAAAGCACGCCATGTTACGACCAAGGATTTCATTCAAGCATTTCCGCCCGGTGTCAGTAAAGATGGATATATCCTACACCGTTTTCGTCAGATCTTCAAATGTTTACCCCATTGCAAGTGCCCGAGAGGGGATCAATCATGTTGCTCTATCCACGCGATCCGGTGTCGTGTTATGCAAAAAGCTATATAAATGTGTGCTGCTGCATCTTTCTCTCAGTGCCGTCGAGACAGCTCCAGTGAAAACATCATGGAGCCTGCTAGGGATTCGACAATGGAAAAACACGACAAACTAGTGAAACGCATGACCCGTCAGGATGGTGCTTCCAAACGTAAAACTCGTAAACGTGTGCAACCCCTCAAAATCGAAACTGTCCCTATCAAGAACGAACCGATGGACGAGGGAATAGATGTGACTACAGACTGTGATTTCATGAAACGGCGTAGGGAGATCGGCTTTTCCCCAGATACAATCGAATGTCCTGGACTACACAACGTAGAGGCATGTTTAGATCTCTATCTTGCTAACACATATTTTCTGAACAAGGAAAAAAACAAGTTCGTAGCAATAGGATTCGAAAAGCGATCCCCTTTCAATTTGGTGTGGGAGTTTTCGCAACAGGGGAGATCACCCGTACGCATCGATTCTAAGCAGATTAGAGAACTGTGGGCTTTGAAATCTGACTTACTGAATTACGTCGAAACAGGTCGTCGATTCAATTACTTGGTTACGGGAAATATCACCGTCAGTGGTGTAAATTTTTTCGGGAAACGTTGTATCTCGATGTATCAGCATCATTCATCCGATGCTTTTATTTTCACAGCCTCTGAACTACACTTATTTTTGTGTAACCTTTTTTGGCCTCTGCAGAAATTAAAGAACGAACGTTATCATAAATTGCAACCCGAAATGGAGGCTTTTGTATATTGTATCAAGAACAATATGGTTTCAGAAAAAAAAGAAGTGCCCAATTTAGTGAACTATTTTTATATTCTTTGGTACAACGAACTGATGATTGAAATATATCTTGAGAACAATCATGGACAGACATTGACATTGTAAATAAGTTCTGTTACTTTCATGTATCTGATGTTGTAAATGAACCATTGTTCTTTCTCTGTATTGTTATTTTATGTATATAACCCTTCAGGTATTGTAAACCTTTCATATTCAATTGTAAATACAACATTTGTGTTATTCTATGTATTGTAAACCTATATCCATATTATCGATTGTAAATAAAACATTTGTATATTTTAAAAAACTCTTTTATTTCTTGTACTTATTACAATAGAAACCGTACATCTTCCAGACATTTTCAACTGCACAGGTTTTTTTTACATTTTTACATTTGCTATGTTCTTTGCATCTTCCTGAAGTGTTTTTCACACTATTCAATTTTGGACATTCAAGTTCTTCGATGTTACGTACGGATATTTTACCCATACCTTTTTCTCCAAGTAATTTTTCAAACCATTTCACTTTCTCCGTACCTTTGACGTACACTGTTTGATTCACAAGCACAACATATAACAAATCTCCTAATTTCTCATACGGTAGCCATCCATCTCCCCAGTTGAGGCCGTGTTTGTTGTTACAGAGCCAGTAATTCACTCGGCGATACTTTTCACACAAAAAGCGTAAACCATATGGAGATTTCACTAAACAGTCAAATGCATTGTCAAAAGGAAATTTTAAAATTCCGACTTCTTTCCACACAAATTCTCCTCCTGCTCCTCGAAGACCTTGAACGTCCAAAAAACAGACATCCATTTTGGGCATCAGGTGAAAACTGTCAACGTATCTTCAATGCTACCCCGGCATACGGCGCACTTGTCCAATTGGGAAGCACAGGATCCGCAGGAAACAAAATGTCGACACGGGAGAATTACAACACTGCTAGGATTCTGAAAACATATTTTGCACACAGAATCCACACTAGGTTTATCAGACGTTTTCTCAGGAGTCTCTATACTGTCGCAATACTTGCAGCTCTTGGAGTTACGGTGTAACGCCGCAACACTCTGTATAAAAGGACACTGGGGTACCAACATGTAATGTCCTAGAATCGGGCAATCTTTGGATGTCCAATCGCAAAGTCCGTACGAACAATGAAAACATAATACTCTGTCGCTAAAGCCTGAATAGTAAAATCCTGCAGTCACTAATTCTTCCGGAGTCTGACGTAATCCTATAGGCCACTTTCTGTATGTTCTGTATCTCGAATTCACTGATACGTAATTGATAACATACGGCTCGGCGTGAGTCCAGCAGACGTGGTGAGTAAACACTCTCATACGTCATAAAAGGTAAAGTAATCGGATACTGTAGGTGACGGCGTCCCAGGTATCGGTGATAAAGGAACAACCTGAAGATCGTCGGGGAACAGACGTCTGCGGACGCCGAAACCTTCTGCAGGAACCACAGGGAAACAGGGATGTCCTTCTAATTTACGTAACAAAGCCCGATCACAGCCAGAACACCACAAGGAATTTCTGTCTGCCAGCATTGAAAGCCACTCTTTCACTCTCTGCTTCAAAGCTTCAGCGATCTTGTCCTCTTCCTTCCTGCGACGTAGTTCGCACATACACCTGTGACCTGGAAATCCTGTTCTCTCGTCCGCTCTTCTTTTCCTCTCTTCTATCTCCTTCAACGTCTCGCAGTGATGATGGACTCCTTTTCCTAATCCGTCGAACAGGTAACATCCACACCAGGGAGATTCAGGTATCGCTACATACATAAACGGGAAATAACTCAGCACCCGATGCAGGGCCGTTGGATCGTTGTCCAGGTCGCCGCAAGATCGAACAAGTTCCCAGAACTCCTCGTAGCTAACCTCGTAGAAATTCACACCATTATCAGACAGTCTTGTACCGCACACATCCATCCTCACATGATACTATTATCCTGTATCCCTTCTATTTATACCTTCTTTTTTCTACGTCACGCTTTCCGTTAAACATACTTCAAACAGTCGCCCTGGAAGGTTAAACCTAAAACATGCCAGGACATGTTTTTCAGACCACACCCAATTCCAGGAATTTCAAACTCATCAACGGACGCCCGAGAAAAACACCACCTTCCCCGGAATGACTCATCAACGCCATCTCTCTTCAAACAACAAAAACACGTACCCAATTTCCCAGAATTTCAGAATCATCAACGCCATCTGTCTTCAGACAACAAAAACACGTACCCAAATTCTCAGAATTTCAGGAATGCAAAAGCAATTACCATTCCAAACCACATCCATTAATTCTCACAAAATTTCCTCGAAACAACACTCGACAAACCCCATTTTCCAAGAAAAGGCACTTAACATTCACCGCACCACTTAAAAGCCTCATGAACGCCATCTGGAAATTCCGAGAATCTCCCCAACCCAAATTCCCAGAATTTCAGAATCATCAACGCCATCTGTTTTCAGACGCCGCGGGAAAAACCCGAATACTTTTCCAACCAATCAAAACGCTCCTCGCAAAATTAAGCCACGCCCATTTTATGACGTCATCGCGAACAACAATACCCCCTGCTTGCCCACACAACTACATCATCAATTGATCTTTGATCGATCTTTTCCAATCAATTGATTTATCGACTTCAACGCCGGTGCATTACTACTCACATGGTATAAGATCAGGCGAACGGGGTGGCCAAGGAAGAAGGTTGTTTGTGTCCATTTGCAACACGTTCGATCCAGCGCTGTGGAAGAACACCATTAAGTAGCACTCGTGCATTCCTGTGAAACTAGATGGGGTGGGGTGGGGAAGGGTGGAAGCTCCGTTCATTTGTGTATGTTGTACTTGCGTAAGATGAGGAATAATATTTTATCAACATTTGAAACCGCACCATTCTTTTGTGTATGCCCTGTATATTTAGGAAATAATTTTAAAAGTAGTAACTATTCCCGGAAAGGTGATAAATATGGTTTATCTTCTTTGGCCGTACGTTAATTGAATTTAAATAATGAAAACCAATTTTGGTTCGTTTTCTTATTCAGCCTTATAAAATTCCGACTTCAATTAAAATTTTATTGTGAATTTAGAAAAACACCTTAAAAAGTTATAAAATGCGTTGCAACATGTGCAGATCCTTAGTATATCAGGATCTGCACATGTTTTTTTACTAATTCCAGGCCATGTTCACTTTACTGTAATCATTCGCTCAGACTGCTTACAGACTTACTGAGTATTAAATGTAGAAAGTCACATGTTAGCTCTTTCTTTGAAATTCGTAACCAATTTTGGTGCCAACGGGTAGCTAAAAATCAGTCTCTGAGAAGTTTTGACACAATTTGAATTGCACGCAGCGAGTAAGGTTACACAGGATGGTGGAGCAGTTGCAATCGGGTGTATTCCCAGAATTAGTAAAGAGGCCAAATAGCGAGAAATCATATCACTTTGCTATCGGTAGGCCCTACAAACACTTTGATGGTTTCTTGAACGGTCAAAAACGTACCTTGTTTGGAAATGCAATGGAATGTACATTTTTCACCTACCTTCAAAATTTACTTCCAGTCTCTTCAGCCCCAAAGGTGTTAAGTCCTGTCTCCGTTGTTTTCCATTTCGGATACTTTACAATAATTTTGATCCGTGTCAAAGAAATTACATTTTCACAAAAAAACATTATTCTATAAACTCACTCGTAATTTAAATGTCAATAAAACACATAAGAAACCAGAGCAACAAGAGATAAAATGGTACATGCAATTGTTGATGTCATCATTATTTACTCAACACAAGCATATATATACTGTATATATATGATTGATGCGGTGTATTTTATGGGGTTGAGAGAGGATAAGATGAAACTGATCAATGGATATTCACAAACACCCATGCCCAGGCGAGGATTCGAACCCGGAACCTCTGCCTTCCTTGTGCGATTTGATAACCATCCCGCCACGGAGGCCGACACACAAATGCGCACGCACACATACACACACACATACACACACACACAGCACACACACATATGTGTGTGTGCTGTGTGTGAGTATGTATAGGATCAAGTCCTGTAATACAGCCATGTAAATTTTCATTCCACAATACATGGTAAACTATAATCGGAAATACCTTGAATTTAGGTTTAATATAAATGGCAATACAGTAAGTAATAAATCAGGAAAAATAGTTTATGTTGAACTTTTTGTACACACATTAATATTAATATTATCACAAAAACAGTAAATTGGTAATTTTACAAATCAGTCCTTCAATATGGCCAAGGAATTACATGTGATGTTCTCAATGAGTACTACAGTCTTTACACACGAAAATGTCCACATTTTCAGCATGTGCACATTCCTCGTGACACCAGTTCCCACAGCGAGTACAAGGAAACCATATTTCACCTTCATGATCATCGTAAAACCTGTTACAGTAAGTGCACTGTGAATAGTTATCTCCATCTTTTAATTTTTGTTGGATAACTTTTTCGATCCATTTCTGCATTTTGTTATTCTTTAATTTATTCACTTTCTTCTCTGACATCTTCCTTATGTGGTCTGGTGACGTCAGCACTCCTGCTCTTTGGCATCTTGCGGTAGACTAGCCATTATACAAGACTATGTAACAATACACAATTCCGGTTGCGGCTCGTAGATGGCAGCACCTGTTGCCTTCACACAGTGCTCAGTGTACTACAATGAGCACATGTTACCGACACAGGACGCTACTTATTGAAAAGGTTTTGGCCATCTTAAGCTTACCTATACATTGTATGGGGATATCCTGAGAATAACATTAAGTCTCCAGGATATCCCAAGGATATCCTGGAGATAGCGTGTGTTGTATAGTAGGGTGAAGTGATTTTTTTTTAATTCTTAGAAGCTAGACTATGGAAAATATGCCATTTGCCCTATAGCTTACCTATACAACACACGTTATCCCCAGGATATCCTTGGGATACCCTGGTGACATCATGTTATCCTCAGGATATCTCCATCCCCAGAACTTCCATTTTCAGAGAGATGGCAGTTACAAGAGATATTTGGCGCTCCACGAAACCTACCGACCAATACTCTGCCGACCTACACCGATCTCATGAAGAAATATATTCAACTGCGACCAGACCTGAGGACGGACAATGGAAAATACCCATCATTTTTGGACATATCTCACAAATTGTGCTATGAAGTCGAGGAGATCTGGGAAAGAGCCTTACTTCCAACAGTAACTCACGCACAAGCGATTGAAAAACTCAGATGGTTCCACGACAATACAACACAATCCTAAAATTCTACAAAGGGAAAAAGGATCAACCCAACTACCAACGGAGACTCTCGGACTCTCGCGACAGAGGTAACAGTCTGTTTGATCTCAGCAAATGCAAGTGCTTCGACATGGTTTCCAACTGCAAATGCGCGAAAGAATTCAAAGTTCCGGCAATGAGACGTCATTTCCTTGAAGACCAGAGAGGACTAAAAAAGATGATAATCAGCAGTATAGATCAAGAGGAGACGTCAAAATTGAAGAAGAAAGCTGAAAGAGAGGAAGCCAATCTCGAACGAATGAAGAAGCAGAGGACCGTTGAGAGCAAAGGTCAAGTCGATTCTGCCGACAGTGCCGAAGATGACACGTACCCGTCGGTCAGTGCCACAGGCGATGAGTACATTTCAGATACAGAATCAGTCAAGACAGCCAAAGCATAATCGCCGATGTAAGAAAATGACAATCTCTCTACCTTCACTCGCTAAAGCTTGCGATCGGATCGGAGTCTCGGATAGATCGGCTGCCGTATTAGCAACATCAGTTCTGCATGATCTTGGTCTCGTGTCGCCAATCGACCGATCTAAAGTAATCGATCGAAGCAAGATCCGCCGAGAACGCAGCAAAACTCGTAAGGAACTCCAGCAGAATGATGACCAGTTTGACCACACTCACACTGGCATAAGGCAGTATTCTTTGATGGCCACAAGGATCAAACTTTGACACAAGTTCTCGGCGACGACAACAAGTAACACAGAAAAACCCTCACGGAAGATCACATAAGCATCATCACAGAGCCTGGTTCTTCGTACTTCAGCCACACGACTCCGTCATCAGGCTCCAGCAAAGACATAGCTGAGTCAATAGTCGCTAGTTTCAAAGAGAGGAATGCGCAGACAGAGAACATTGAAGTTGTGGGTTGTCACGGCACAAATGTGAACACGAGACACACAGCGGGCGTTATCTTCCGACTCGAAGAAACCTTGGAGCGTCCTCTGCAGTGGCTGGTATGTCTGCTCCATGCCAATGATCGACTGAGCCATCTGCTCTATCTCGGACCCTCCCGTAAGCAAGGCAATGACAGACACTGAGCTCAGGGATCTCATCACGACGGAGGTGACTCCAACTCTCACCTTCTCAAAATTCCCCAACCACACACAGGCTGTGGAAAGACACGTGAAGGTGGTGACCGAGGTGGCGAAAGCTGTTTGTGGACAGAAATCACGAGATGCCTTCATTCGTGCACGCATCGCTTCTCGACAGCTAATGCCGACGTTCGAGTCGAAACGTGACTTCTCTCACTTCACCTTGTAACTGTTTGTGGCATTTGGTTGCATTAACTGAGTTTTAAGGTGACTAAACTGACTCATAGTCACTATTGACTGACTATATCGTTATATCGTTGTAATGTCGCTTAGTATTACAAAATAAAAGGTTGCGAAGGGCGATCAAAATATTGTTCAAAAGTCTTGAAATGTTTACACAGTGTTCTTTTGATCTATTGGCACCTTTTGACATATCTAGCTAATTGAAATTAAAAAAAAAATAATAAAAAAAAAATAATAATAATTAAGCCCATGTACATCTGTATGTGACGGAGTGGTTAGCTCATCGCGCTACGACGCCAGGGGTCCCGGGTTTGAATCCAGGCCTGGACTTCAGTATTTGTGAGTGTCCATTCATTAATTTCATCATATCATCACTCATCCCCATATTCGCAAATTAGTGAAAAGTGACAAAAAAGCGAAGTAAAATCAATCAAATAATCAATATATGTACTTTGTTTGTTTGAGTTAGTGTTTTAAGTCCACTTTATGTAGTAAGGTTAATCGGGACTGGAACTACAGGTTAAAGTGGTAGCGTCGTCGCCTTGTAATCAAGAGGTCCCGGGTTCGAAACCCGGTGGAGGCACATAGTAGTTCGGATCCCAATTTAATCTTCCAGTCACGTTTAGCCTTACTGTGCATAAAGTGTACTTAAAAACACCAAATCAATCAATCAATCAATTCAGTATTTTTTATTCTTGGGTGAGGTTCAGCAATGATCTACCAGCTAACCCCTCAAAATAAATAAACCTATAGCCGAGTACATAATTATGGGCCTTAGCCGGAGTTTCGTCCGTTCACTTGGAGAGAGCTAACTGGGGTTAACATTATTCATGATTTTATCCATTACGAAAATCATCACGGGCATTCTCCTCTGGAAATAGACGATCCCACATCATCACATCCAAATGAAATGGAATTGCGTTGATGTCGATTTTTTTTTGGCGTAGATTTTCTGCCGCTTTGCCTGATGATACGATGAAATTGATTAACAAAGAAGGCCTCCCCGATGGTAACGTCGTCGCCTTGTAATCAAGGGGTCTCTGGTTTGATACTTGGTGGAGGCACATAGTGGCTCGGATCCCACTTTAAACTGCAGGTACAGTTCCGATTAGCCTTACTGTGCATAAAGTGGACTTAAAACACAAAGTTAATCAATTATTCACAAAGTACACCCACCCCCATGTCCGGGATCACTGAATGATGCGCATGTTGATTTTCGAGTGTCACTTTTATGAAAGCAATAAAGACACTATTATATAGATGGGAGCAAATTTATTAAATAACGTATTATTTAGAAAAAGAAGGTATAATTTGAATATGTTATAATATTAATTATATTTATATTTTTATTAATGGGTAATCCTGTGTTCCTTATAATGAACAAATTATAATTCTGTAAGACATTTAAAACCATTATCTACATAGGTAATGTAGATAGTATAAATTTAAATTTCTTTAATTTCTCTACAACGAAACTTTACATTTTCCTAATTTTAATACAACTGAGAACCACTTGCAATTACATCCTTGACAAAACTTGAAGATATTACACCAATTACGTAATTGTCTTATCTAAAACTTCAATAGAAGTGCTCTTTCATGCTCTTCTGTATACATTCTCGAACTTTGTCGCTCCACTCCCATTTCATTTTATATGTTCAACAGTGCCAAGGAAAAAATCTGCCTTGCCCTGTGGTTGACCTTAGACATGTTTCGATACGTCTCATTGCAGACACCGCACAATGTTCAGCATTTTGTGCAGGTTAGGGAATATTGTTCTGTGTAGGTCTCTCGGTCAACTGAAAATGAACATCAACTCAGGGTCTGATTTGTGATTTTGTCAGAGGGGTTTCCTATCTCATTAATCTTATAGATGTTTATAAGTAATTGCTGTCTATTAATTTAAACTTCGCATGCAGATCTAATTTTTTCCTATGTTCCCTTGTAATTGAACGCTATTATTTAATATCTAATCTTTATATCAAATGGAACGAAAATCAACACCATCCCAAGTTTCGTTTCTTCAGATTTTATCCAGTACTGCCTATTGGCAAATCAGGAACTGTACTGGAGATCTGTACGTATTATAAAGTTTTCGGATCTTAAGAAAATGTTCATGAAGAAATAAATTAAGGACACGAAGAACTATAGACTATTACAATATTGAGAACCTTGTAAATTATTCCATAACTTGCAAGAGGTGCGCTATTCTGTCACAGTGTAGGCTTAAGTATAAATTCAACTTTTTATTAAAAGAAGTGTCATTTAGACCTAAAAAGATGGTCTAATTAAACAAAATATATATAAAAAGAACATACTAATACTAAACACTCACAAATAAATGATGACATGAAGAACATATAAAATTTAAATTTTGGTTATATATTATCTAATTATCATGAAAACTAGACTTTTAAATATGGATTCTCGACCAAACAACTTTTACATAACCTTGGTCAGATTGCTTGAAAAGGACACCAAGTATGAGATTCAAAGAGGTTTTCTATGATCATTTTGTCTATGCTTTTCTTACTCTATCGCAAATCCAAGCCGGCCCCAGTGGCGGAGTTGTCCCGGGTTCGTCGCGCTACAACGCCAGGAGTCCCGGGTTCGAAGCCTGGCCTGGGCATGGATGTTTGTGAGTGTTCATTCATTAATTTCATCATACTCGTATCAGCAATCATCCTCATCTTCGCAAATTAGCCAAAAAGTGACAAAAAAAAGCGAAGTAAAATAAAGTAAATCATTAAATCACTAAATCAAATTCAAAAGTCTCAGTATGTTTGCTGGACACCTAACTTTGAAACCTTGTGCAGAACGTATGGTCTCCATAAAATGCACATGCACTTTAACTTTACAGAGAACTAAATAAAATATCATAAATGGAATGTCCAATAGTTCATCCGCAAAATAAATGAATCACAAAACATATTGTGATATCACCAACATGAAGTCTTGATGGTAGAATGATATATTATATAATATAGTTTACATATTCAGTAAGTGGGAAATAAATATCACTGGTAGGGATATCATTCGTAACCAGAAAGTGGAATATTTCAGGACTTTGGTGGTTCTCCTCTACAAATCGCACCCTGGACCTACCTTCTGTTGTATTCTGCATCAAAACATAATTTGAACTTCTCTCCTTAAACGTACTGTCACACCACAGGAGTAACACATGGAATTGTTAATTTTCAGATGTAAAGTTTCATTATAAATTTCTTAATTTTTTGGGGCAGTTTCTCTTTCCTTAATTATTTTGTGCCTATGTCTCAAGCGTTTTGGGGGGAGGGCTAATTTATGGTTCTGGGGAGGGGGATTAGCTAACTACGCCCATGTTATACAGCACTACTGAAGGTCATCTCAGGGGGCTCAAGCTACAATTTCGCACCATTTATTTCAATATCGTCGGAATGGCCGCGGTGGCTCAGTCGACCAGTCAGTGCCACGGCACGGTAGAGTACAGACGTGTTGCGAGCTTCTGTGAGCAAACGAGTTAACCGAGTACCGTGGTGAACTGTTTCGCGATCAAATCGGGATTTTTCCCACTGAATTTGCGAATAGACTTGAAACGACAACATACGATCATCATGCAGCGTGAAAATACCATTCAGGTAAGCTTTGATAATGGAACAGCCCGACCCTGTGGCCGAGTGGTTAGCACATCGTGCTGCGAAGCCAAGGGTCTCGGGTTCGAATCCCGGTCGGGCTTGGTTGTTTGTGAATGTCCATTCATCAATTTCATCATTTCATCACTCATCCCCATCTTCGCAAATTAGCCTAGAGGCACAAAACGCGAAGTAAAATAAACTAAATCAATCAATCAAATCAATTGATAACGGAACAACTAAACCGAGTGCTAGTGAAATACATGAATTTATATACGGAACCTTTAAATTGACATTAGATGAAATATACGCCATACAGATACCGACAACTGTTCGCAGTGTATATGTAAAGTTAGTAAGACGAGCAACAATGGATAAAATCCTAGAAAAATACTCTGGTGAGGTAAACTTCCATTATGAAAATGGACAGATGACAAAAGTGAAACTCAGTGACGCTGGCCGAGAAGTGAAATATATTCGAGTGTTCAATCTCCCGCTTGAATTGGATGATAGACATATAAGTGCCAAATTAAGTGACTTCGGTGTAGTAGATAACATCACACGTGAAACATGGAGCACGAAGTTTAGATATCAAGTACAAAACGGAGTGCGAGTAGTGAAAATGTCATTGACAAAACCCATACCGTCCTTTCTTCAGGTCGATAAATTTATGGCGCACATAATATATACTGGACAGACACCCACGTGTGAAATTTGTGCTAGTGACCTTCACAAAAAACAGGACTGTCCTCGCCGGAAAACAACGATATTACGTGTTCCAACTCGCCCCATTAGATCGTATAGTGGAGCGGTAGTGCAGTTATCCATGGAAGACAAAGATGACGGAATGGAAAATGGAATTCCCCAGCAGACCTGTGACCAAAAAGTGAATGACAGCAATAGCGACCAAGAGACACCCCTTACCCCATTGATTCCGACCGTTCCAGTTGAAGAAAACGTGTCCACCCTTACAAGGAAGCAACCAGACTCCTTCCCTGAACAAGAAGTGGAACGAAAAATCGACGTCACACCAACCCATGAGGTGGACGACCGAGAAATGGACCACGCAAATCCAATGGAACAAGAAGAGGATGACGAATCAATGGATGTTGAAAAGGATTCCTTACTTCCAAATAGAGGTGTGCGAAAGAGAGAACTACGATCCTCCTCACAGAAATTATCGGCAGGAACTGTAAGTAAAACATTACAAAAACGTAAAAATAAACAAAAAAATGCTTCATTTGCTTATCCTACGACGAAAAGTTTGAAAACAAATGACCCCAATTTCGATATAAATGACCAGCCAATGGTTGATAAACCATGACATTGCAAAAGGACGGGTTAAAAAAATTGAGTGTATAATGGCCAAAATGTTTGCACAGTGATATTATTTATACTAACATGTTCCCTTTATTTCCTCTTGCAAAGTAAAATGGCCAATCCGGTTCTCCGTTTAGCAACCATAAATGTAAATAAGTTAAGTAGTGACACTAAACTTGTGGCCTTACGTGAATTTTTAATTAATAATAATGTAGATGTTGCTTGTATTCAAGAGGTGGGGATTCCTTCCTTGAAGTGTCATCAATACTATGAAGAATATAATAATTGTGTTCAAAATTATACGGGAACATCTATTTTGGTACGTCATGGTTTAAATATGTTAAATGTTCAGTTTCACCCAGGTGGGAGGATTATAATTGGTAAATTGGGTAACTTAAGTATTTGTAATGTGTATGTTCCCTCTGGTACTCAAAATAGAAATAGACGTAGACATTTTATAACACAGGAATTATCCCCTTGTTTAGATGGTCACACAGATAGACTTTGTGTTACTGGAGATTGGAATTGTACTTTACATAAAGAAGACCAAACTTCCACCTTCAATTATTCTCCAGAACTCAACTCTTTAGTAACTGGTCTAAATCTCGTTGATGTATGGAAAAAATTACAACCAGGAAAATTAGGCTTTACTTATAAAACACAAACCGGGGCATCGCGTTTAGACCGTATGTATGTTCATAGTAGTTTACAACATTTGGTGTCAGACATTGAGGTAATTCCTGTAGTCTTTAGCGATCATGATGCAGTAGTAATGAAAATGAGATCCCCATTTGACTATATACATGTCGGAAGGGGATATTGGATTATGAATACCATAATACTAAAGGAGGATCAATTTATTCAAGCCTTTCAAATGGCATGGGAAGGTTGGCAAAGACGAGCGCTGAGAAATGCCGATATTATACGATGGTGGGATCAAGTTTTTAAACCATCCCTCCAAAGACTTTGTCGTACGTATTGTATAGAAAAGACGAGAAATTGGAAAAATTTAGTAAATTTTCATTTTTGTGTGTTACGAGAACTTCATAATAAGGCACAAATGGATAGGTCGACACAAAGTCGTATAAAAAAAAGTCAAGGCGCAATTACTTCAGTTATATGCCAAAAATGTAAATAGCATAAAGGCAAGAAGTAAATTAATAAATATTGACCCCGATGAAAATGTATCTTTAAATCATGTAGTTCAAATACATAAAAGAAAATCAAAAAATTTAATTACCAAACTCCAAAATAATGAAGGAGAATGGTGTCAAAACGAAGAAACTGTACGTAATTTATTACGGGAGAACCTTTGTGAAATATATAATGTTCCAAGTAATTCCCTGTCTGATTCCACAGAATATATCCAACAATATTGTCCTCATGCTGAGTTTGAAAATGAGACACAAAATGGAACAGAATTTACGATAGACGAAGTTTATCACGCAGTGTGTGCGGCAAAATCGAAATCCTCCCCAGGCCTAGATGGAATTTCTGGTACCTTTTATTATCAATTTTGGCCCCTTGTAGGACCTACGGTAACAGAATGGGTAAATGCAGTCCTTACGACAGGGCAACTGAGTACCTTATGTAAAACGTTGGTTGCAATTTTCATATAAAAAAAAAGAGAATCCACGGAAGACAGTTGATTATAGACCCATAACAATGTTTAATACGGATTATAAAACATTAACTAGTTGTATCTTAAATAGGTTAAAAAACAATATAGAAACATTAGTTCAGCCCTTTCAATATGGAGTACTAGGTAATAAAAAAGTATATCATCTGCTATCCAACATAAGAGATTGTATTGCACTGTGTGAAAATACTAAGACAGATGCTTTCTTAGTGTCTGTTGACTTTTCTCAGGCATTTAATCGTGTAAACCACCAGTATTTATGGCAGGTGTTAAATTATATTGGTATACAACCGGTCCTTATTACTCAAATTCGGAATTTAATGGAAGGTATACACATCAAAACAAAGGTAAATGAATTTCTCTCTAAGCCCTTTGTAGTAAGTAATGGCTTACCTCAAGGTAATCCCTTGTCTCTGGCGCTATTTGCGTTATCATGTAAATGAACAAGTCCAAGGATTTTCTGTAAACGGATTCCACATGAAGGTCAGTGCCTTTGTGGATGACGTAACGGTTGTTTGTAAACACACTGCAGATGCTTTGGCCTTAAAAACCTGTTTTATCGATTACGAGAGAGTATCCGGTGCCAAGGTCAACACCTTGAAAACACGTTGTATGGATTTAAGGTTACAGTGGCCTGTTTCAGCTACAACAGTGTTCCCAATGCAAAATTCGCTAAAGATATTGGGAATAATGTTTGGCTCTACCATTAAAGAAAGTATAAACTTAAGTTACCAGAAATTATGTACAAATTTAAGATATTATTTATACATGTATAATCATCTTGACTTATGTTTAATTTCACGAATTACTTTCTTAAATATATATGGCCTGTCAAGATTATGGTATACTTGTCAGATACTACCATTAACACCTCAATATACGGCCACAATCAAGGGCCTGATTGGAAAATTTGTGTGGAAAAATAACGTTTTTAAAGTTAGACAATCTAGTCTTACACGTTCCTATGTAGAGGGTGGCCTTGAATTGATCGATTTCCAAGTAAAAGCGAGAACCTTGTTCTATCAGCGGTTTGTAGCGCGGGTTTTCAGCGTAAATGAACCAAATGCTGATTTCTTACGACAATTGTTCACTGAAATTCCACTGGTGTCTCCGGTAAACAAACCAAAGGTGCCACCTTTCTTCAGTCATTACTCTCCTGTGATAATTGAGTTAATATACGCTTTGATGAGAAATGACGATCCACCAAAACAAACTGTGCGTGAAATCTATAAACAAAATATGGACAAGGAATCTCCTGCTTCACATATTATGGGAAAATATCCAACTTATAAATGGAACATAATTTGGAAAAATATACATGCACGCCACCTCACAAAAAAACAAAGATCATGTTGGTTTAGAGCGATAAATGAGTTAATAGATTGTAAAGAAAAAAGAGCTCGATTAGGATTTAGCATAGATGCGTTATGTAGCTACCACGTGTAATGAAACTGATACAATCGAACATCGCCTGACTATGTGTGGAAAAATGAAAGAGGCATGGTTATTTTTACAACAATGCATAAGTAGAATTTGTCGTTTGTCACCCACTAGTGTTAAGGTAGACTATATCCTAAAGCCGGAGTTCAATTTCTTTCCGGCTACCAAACAACAATCTTTACAGTGGCTTTTAGCCACTTTTGTAATGTATGAAAATATAGAAAATCCGGTTTCAGGAAACTTTCGAGTATTTTGTAATGATTATGCAAACTCTTGTGGTGTATGGAAAAAAAACATATGTATGCAAATTATTTGCAAATTGTAGTTGGATAATTTAATGTAACAAGAATTGAAGTTTTGGATAATTTAATGTAAAAAGAAATGTAAATAAAAAAAAGTGGAAAAAAAAGTCGGTAACGTGTCTGACTACCATGCTAAAGGTCCCGGGTTCGATCCCTGGCCGGTTCAAATCCGGGAACTCTTCTAACGTTCGAAGCGGCCCCGGCGTCCACCCAGCGTCGAATAACATGGGTACCCGGGGGAAACCCTGGGGGGTAAAGGCGGTCAGGGGCGTGGTGCTGATCACATCACCCCCACTCACGACCGGATCAAGAAAGTGTGGGGCGTTACCCCCACACCCCCTATACGCCTTCATGGCGTGGTGCTAAGCACAGGGGAACACTTTACCTTCTGTTTTTTACGGAATGGGCACTACTACTAAAAAAATCCTCGACGCTAATCAAATGAATTTTGACTTTTCCTACGACCAAGCAAGTGTTCAAGTTGACTTTCAAGGAGCTAGATTTACGAACGCTTGTTAAAGTGCCCCCTAGGATAACTTTAGGTGTCAAATGGGTGGGGGCGCTGCTATTGTCGTTATCTTTAAAGTGATGACAGTACTGGTGGCGACACCACCCATCTCAATAATCCACCGATGGTCGTATGAAATCGAAAATAAAGGATTCCCGGATAACAATATTATATGTCATCAGCCATGGCACTATAAAAGCTAGCTTGCGATAAGAGGGAGTGGGGCGACGCAGCGAATATAACAATCACGTCACGTGGTAAATGTATACTCGTGGCAAAAGTTGGTCTATGTGGACCGGAGCCAGTGATGGCATCATAGTGGGGCGGTGACCCCAGTTCACAGCCAAAAGAGTGCACGAAGGAGCGAGATCTGGCTGCAAAAAGAGCTAAGTTGGCAACAGGGAAGAACCTCGCGGAAACCCTTCCTCATGCCCTTAACCACATCTGTAATTAGTAAGAGAAGGTCTGAGTGGAGGATTATTTATAGCAAATAAATTCATTGAATCATATTTGTGAAAATGTTGAGAAAATGTTATTGTTACAGTGTTAAAAGTGTTCACAGTGTGGTTGACATAATGTTTTTGTCTGTTTTGTTTATTGCTGTATTTCAGTCTTTTACCCATATTACATAAAACAATGTTGAATTAACTTGGCGATAATCAATTTGTATGTAGTTGTGTTTGTGGTTACGAGAGTGGAAAGAAAATTAATTCGCAATATTGCATGTTAGATTATTTTACCAATACGGTTGGTAGCAACACAAAATTATCAATATAATAGTTCTCAATGATGATTTTAAAGTTCTTACACGTGTCGAATGAGTTTTCTACGATTAGCTTACTTCATATTCAAATCACAAGTAAAAAATCCAATTGGTATAAGCTGCAAATGTGAGAAATTTTGTTTTCAAATTTCCTTCATGTCATTGTAATTGCTTTAACATTACGTGCTATTACATAAACATAAGTATGTTCGTGTCAAATGATATGAGACTGGTAAGAAAGTATGAAAAGACGAAACTTATTCTTAGTCTACAGATTAACGTTTATTGTGCTGTCAACATAAACATAACCACGAAAACATTAAGTTATTTACAAGCTGAATAAACCTCAGACCATTATCTATTCCCACTTTTAGATTTTCTGTAAATGTTACTTAGTTGATGTCAATTCAGATGCCAACTTTGTTTTTATAAGAATTATCAAGATGTTAGTGTAGATGCAACATGCTAGCAGTTTAATATTTGCTTTCGTTGCCTTTAAATTTAAGTTCCAGGACAGTAAAATCTTGGTAATCATACAAACAATTACCGGAATTTGCTTAATTGGAAAATAATTCATAAGTGTATAAATGTGGAGTGTCGAAAAGAGAACTTACACTCTGTCCCTGTAATCTCTGGAGCCAGCGAACGAAGACAAGTCCTCTGCACAAGTAGTGACTCGCGAGGGCTCGCCCATTGAACGCGTGAGAGGGTGAAGCTAGGGTATTAAGGAAAAAACGCGGATGCAGCTACCAGATGTTTGTTTGAATTAAAAGAGTGCAAGTATTGTGTCAAAGGAATATTATTAGAGTAGAATTTTGGAAGATTCTCTGATATGAATAATGAGAAAATGAAGTTCAATATTTGATGGAATAGTTGCTGTTTTAAGTCCACTTTATGCATAGTAAGGCTAATCGGGGCTGACCTAGAGTTTAAAGTGGGATCCGACCACTACGTGCCTCTACCGGGTATCGAAACCGGTACCCTTTGATTACAAGGGATCGACGCCACTACAGGGCATCGGGGAGGCACATTTGATGGAATAGATAAATACTGCGGTCTAAGGTGTCATGCTTTTGTCTCGAGCTATGGAACGCACGCAGGTTCGAGTCTCCTAGGGCAAGCTTAACAACTTTTCCCCTGAGATTTTGGTCTGTGTTTGGGGCCGGTGGCCACCCACCATCGTGAGGAAATTGTGGAGCTACAAATAAGTTGCGTAACCCGGTCATGGAAACGAATGGGGCTACGTCGTGCCTACCACACGTCACCCCTTAACTGGTTGGACGATCTCTCACCTCGGCAGGTGGGAGTGAGGCTCTCACGGGCTGTTGCGTCACGAGTTATTATTATTTTATTGTCCATAAGTAGACATTTTTTGTGCTTATTTCACCAAGACTTGTGATTAATTAGGAAATAATTTCAAGCGATAATGAACGGAATCGTCGTTAATATCCTTGCAATGTGGCCAGCACCAATCGTCCACAAACGCTGCAAACAGTCTTTCAGTAGCGGCTGAAAAATATGCCACACAGGACATCGAAAACAGCTATGGCTATAAATCATCTCAGTCTTATATCTCCTCAGGAAAGAAGCTGGAAAATATCATTCTCATTATTTCAGCCCGTGGGGATAACGTCATCGTAAAAATTTGTGGGTCCTTTTTGATTTAATAGGAGATTTCTTCATTTTTATATGTGAATCTCTCGCCGGAACCATTACAGGACACTAGGTTATGTGATCACTTTTGTTCATATAAATCTTTATCTCTCGAACGATGATATACTCTCAATTTATGACAGGCCATATTTTTTTGTTTGAGGGTGATAGAAGTAGGATTTAACAGAAGCTGGAAGGAATTACGAGAATCTACTCTCTCGTTGTAGGACGAGATTCTTTACCTTAAGAAATTAAGTTTTCTCGGGAGAGGGGTTCTTGGTGGAGATGGACACCCTTGATGAGAACGGATTTTAAGGTGCAGCACCTTTAAAAAAATATAGCTCTTTTCATACAGATCGTTGGAGATATGTATTTTAGGACATGACATTAAGTAAAGTGAACACACTTTCTTGCACCGCTTTGCACCTTTTCGTGAGATTAGCACATTTATCTCCTTTGTACACCCTCTTTGATGCTTCAGCATCTTTTTTCTTCCTTTTCTTTTATGTCTTGTTAAAAAATTGGACATAAAAATAAATAATTTTCACTCTTCTTGAGCAGCTCCATAAAATCCTATAGTCTCATTTTGTAGAGCAGAACGAGAGCTATAGAATGGTATAATATAATCATTGCAGCTCCAATAGTTCCAAAGATAATGTAGCAAAAACCGGCGAGAGAAATCGCAAACTTCAACAAAACCTATTCACCAGAACTTCAGTTCTCTATGCGGTCCGCGCGCATTATATACAGAGGACGCAGAAAAAGAGAGCATTGAATCAAGGCATTTTATCAGTACCTTTACTTGCATGTTTTTGAAAACATTTTCAGAACCGTTTTCTCCTTTTCCCGACCATAATTTTGCACCTTAAAATATATTTCCCTAATTATAACTGTTACCGATTGGGTAATCACAACATTGGCCGATGTAGACTTTGATTTATATCAGCCAGAGCGAGTACAAGCGGGGGTATATTTACTTTTTTATACATTACTTGCTTCTTTACCTCTTTTGGTTGGTATTTTTATGTTAAATTATAAGATGGGGGGTTTATATATATATATATTTAGCACATTGACTGCCGTGTGTATGATATGTCATACACATGGCTTCTTGCTTCTGGGCCACGTGTATGCTACTCCATACACAAACAAGAACCTGATTCTTGGCCGTGTGTATGGAAACGCATACACAGTTCAAGCAAAACTATATGACTGTTAAATAGCCGTGGCGTACAGCTAAGATGGGGCAGTAATAATTTTAATTTCTGTGATGTCTTTCAAGAGTAAATAAATCTTCAAAACTTTATTTACGCTTACGTATTATTTTCACTAGTACAAATGTATTGACAACTAAAAAAAGAAGGGTAAATGTGTAAATACATTTTTTTCTGGTTGGAATTCACAGCAAACGATTATACATTATGGAATACATTGCTAGTACATCATAATTCTTACAAAACGATTCGTTATAAAATATTTTTTTGTAAACTTATGTTCCTTGTAGATATATAGATATATATATAAGGATGACATATTTTATACCGAACACTTTGGAAGTTCAATGATTTTTGTTGAAACACTCCCGGCACATAAAAGGATTTTTGGAACATTTGTCAAATACTGTCTTCACCCACCTGGCAAACTTCCTCCCTGTCGAGTCAGAATTTCCACTTCTGCCATATATTTTGTAGCAATGTTCACATCGTCCTTGCTTCTTTCTTCCATTATCCCCTACTTTGTTTATCAAGTGATGAGTTTGAGTTCTTCTGCCTTGTTGCACAGGTAAAGTGAGTTTACTGTCCAGGAGGTAATTGTTCAGAAAGAATATTTAGGATTACAAGTTTCCTGAATTGAATTCATTTATGTGTATGTTACTGGACTGGATGCAGTCACTGTAGAGAGCCGTTCCCCATATAAATTCAATAATAACTTTCTTGTACCATTTTGTAGTCTTTCGCAGAGCATTTCCATATTAAGCGAATTGATCACTTACGTCAATGAAGGACTTGCTAGTAATGTAATCATTAATTGCGGTAGGCTTTCTAATTTCTGAACCACGTCTTTCTGTTACAGTTACCTCTTCAGCAGAGTGAGCTGTAGATAGGACTAACACATCTCTCTTATCTTTCCACTTCAGAATAGTCACACCTTCCTGAGTTTCCATTCCTACAATATCACCTTTCCTCAATTTATCTTGAACAACATCTGCTGGCAAATATTTACGGTTAGACCTAATTGTACCGATCAGATGGGTATTATTGTCAATGGCAAGGTAAGCAAGAGGAACGCTGGTGTAATAATGATCTGTGTAAAGGCGCCGGCCTTCACCGAGAAGATCTCTTACAAGCTGTAACACAACAGTTTCAGGAACTGACATGTTACCGGCCGTTTATATTTCCAACATAAAGAATAATGTTCCATGTATAGCCCCTGCTGGCACACAACTTGAAAACTTTCACTCCGTATTTATTCTTTTCGGAAGGGATGTACTGCCGAAATGAAAGTCTTCCCCGCCATGGTATCATACTTTCGTCGACACAATTTTTCCCCCTGGTGTGTATATTTCTTGGAATTGTGAAGTGAGTTTGTTGGTGATGTTCGTAATTTTAAGTAATCTATCATTAGGGACAGACAGCACGTGAATTGTCTGCAAAATGCCACATTCGTAGAAGCAGTTCAAATCTGTTTCTACTCATTATACTTCGGGGAAGAGGAAAATCAAACAAAGCACTAGTGCTCCAGTAATCTGATAATTTTGGTACTTTGATCACCACAAAATTTTAAAACAGCGTGATATTCGGAAAGAACAGGACAAAATGTGGTAACACAAAGCGAATAATTACGTGTATGAAATCATATACACGTGGCATACAACGTCAAATTGAAATCCTACGCCGCGTGTATAGAAATGCATACACACCACAAAAACCTCAACAATGGGCTTAATTTCAATTGTATTGAGAAATTAAGCATACACATTTCATTCACAGTCGGTCAGTAACAAGAAAATCGGATTGGCCCAGAAGAGATACATTTTCAGTTACACGGTGGCAGTCAATGTGTTAAATATATTAATATTAATATAAATTATTCGGCCCGGAGGAAATTCATAATTCCTTCCTTGGTTTCAAACGTTTATCGTACAAGAACTGTAAAGCATGAAAGAAAAGGTGCATATCAGTACATAAAGAATCTGTCCAAGTACGTTACGTACCTTACAGGTGCTCGGTACCCCTATAGTGACGCTGTAGACATCAGTTCTGAAATCATGTTTGTGCACACGCAGGCACGGATCCATTGGAAGGGCAATACGGGCGCTCGCCCCTCTCAACTGCTAGATTTTCGATAGGTTATTATGCCTAATATTTTTTAACATAGATGTTCTATCTGGTCTCCAAGTGTAACAGTCTCGAGAAAATTGTTTAATGTTTAATTTAAGCCCACTAAACGCTAAACGGAACTGGATCTACAGTTTAAATTTGGATCGTAACCACTGTGCAATAAGCCTCAAAAGGGAAAGGCCAATTGAGATAATTAGTGTTTATTTATTCACTTTAGCTCTCTATCTGATCGTTCAGTTTAACGTGGCAAATTGTGATAAACAACATACAAAAATAACCTTCTAATCCAGCTCTGGATTCAATTTTTGGAAAATAATACCCTAATCTCTAAAACATGGAAGGTAACGTGGTTCCTGTTTACAGTATTAATCTTACATACTGTTTATATAAAACAATGCAAATGTAACTTACAACTGATCCTCTGTGGGGTGAGGTATAAGAGTTAAATTTGCCACTCCAAACTTTAACTTCTGGATCCGCCACTGCACACACGTCGCAACATATCACGATCAATATCAGCGACTCTCTCGTGTGAGTCGGTTGTGACGTTTCCTGTTAATTGTGCAAGTGTTTGTACGCGTTCTGTTCGACATTTCGTACAGTTCAAGAGAAGAGTCAAGCTGCCTGTGCTGAACGCCTCTGTGTTCACCCGTGCAAGCCATATTTGCGTCATACTGACACCTAGCGGATAAATCTACAACTACGTGATGGGACTTACTACGAGAGCAAACTTGGAGAGATTCTTTATGTACTGATATGCACTTTTTTGCTGTATGTGTTATAGTTCTTGTACTATAAACGTTTGAAACCTTGCAGTCACCTTGTAATTACTCTGTAAATTTATAAACATTGGAGTAATTGTCATGTAATATTGCCAACCGTTAAATAATAATAATAAATAATACCGAGGTATTACAATCGATCACAATGATACAAAATGTCAGTAGTAAGTAAGTTAAGCTACACAAAATTGTTAACATGATATTTGATGTTGTTATTATTATTATATACATCTAGTTTAATCCAGTTAACATATTTATAACACTGGCTAATGGAGATCTGAGCTGATTATGGTGATTGTAAATTTCCAGGAATATGTTATTTAATAAGAAAGAAAACTAATGCAGTGCGATAGGATGATTTCGTCTCAAGTGTCGCCCAATAAAACAATTATCATCTTGTTGTTGTACAGTTGATTGATTGATTGATTTGGTTCATTTTACATCGCATTTCTGCCCCTTTTGGCTAATCGCGAAGATGAGGATGAGTGATGATATGATGAAATTGATGAAGGAACACTCACAAGGAACATCCAAGCCCAGGCCGGGATTCGAACTTGGGATTCTTGTTGTGCAACAAAGTAATTGTGTTATATTATGTTTTATTTAGTTAGACACGTAATGAATTGACGAATTAATGTTAAATGAAGAAAATTTAAAAAATGAGTATATTTAATTTCATTTTATGAGCCACGGTGTTTTCTGTTTAAGTTCCGTGGCGGTGCTTGCTGTGAATTTGCACGACTACACTTAATAATAATGTAGGAAATGTAGCTATCCTGGTCACGTGATTCAAAGAAGTGTTCTCGGGTTACCAGCCAGGAGAAACCGACATTAGCTTCCAATGTTTCGAGCCCATACATTGCTCTTATTATCAGGGAATGATGGCAGTCACAGTTGTGATTCTCTGATGACGATTGGAGCAAAGTATGCGCTGGAAACGTTGGGAGCTAACGCAGTTTTAACCTGACTGGTAACTTGAGAACACTTGTTTGAATAATAATGGATTTAATGAAGTTGTATTTGAAGTATATGTACAAGGATGAGATATGTAAATTTTATTGTTATTCCACGGCCATCATTTTGATTTTCATTGCATGACCATTGGGCTGACCATTACAGAGATTGAAACATTGCAATCAAGCATTAATTGTGGCTGTTCTACAAATGGTAGCAACATTATATATGGCTGAAATGTTTTCACATAAACAAGCTTGAGTCATAAAAAAAATCATATTTCTACGACAGGCTTACAAGTTACACACCGAAAAATTCCATATATATAAAAAAACACAAGAACACATTTACGAACATTTTTGTTTGTATAGAGAACAGACAGCGTTAGAATAATTTTGTCTTCCTTTAAACAATCTCAAAGAAAATTCTTCTGGCTTTCCAGTGAGGTACGTATATTTGACTTTTTCCACCCATGGAGTACAATTTTACAAGCACTTAAATCGAGGGATCAATATTTTTGACGCGGATAGTAAAAGCCTCTCAGGCTTCTCATATATTGGAAACCTGTTTCATATAATGTTATAAACAATGTAAAATAGCCTAACAATGAGAAGCACTATAGCAATACTCCTTAAACAATGTAAGTTGATAAAAAATGAGTCTGGAACACGTCGATTATCTAGTTTTAACGTATCGCAATCGAATGAAAGCGGCCAGGAGGCCCGATATCTCCTTTGGACGTATTGCAGTCAGCTGAAAGTGGCGAAGATACCCTATATTGTGTTTGGCTGGACGATGTGGTTCTGTATAATTTTTTGAAAACTTAATTTTGTGTTACATGTATTTTTTATAATTCTAATTATACAACATATGATATATTTTTCTTGATTTGAACTTCTGATACGATATTTACGTTAGCCGTATTGCACTAAAATTTCTTATTTTTTATCAGTACATGCTTTGATAGGTGTCATTTTCTGTTCCTTTTGGTATCAAGCAATTAATGAAATTTATTTGATGCGTATAACTCTTGTCAATGGAAAATCCTTCATCCTTTGGACTTTGCATTTTCTATACTTTTCGCTTAAAATTTGACTTTTCCCTCTTTGTTCTTAACACATCTGAATAAGTCTCGCTTATAACACTGGTGTGTGCTTCTGCCATCTAGTGTAAGAAATCTAAAATTGTCAAAATCGAGAATAGCTTCTGAACTGGAATATTGTGTAGTCTCTGTGGCGTCATGTTTATGAATTGCAGTAAGTATAAGTTTGATAAATTCGTTTAGCAGCTAAACTTAAACAAGCGATTATAAGAAACAAACTATCAAACTATATTATGTAGTACTACTTCTCACACTTTTGGTAAGCGAGCAGTGACGGCGCTAGCCTGAAATAGGTGGGGGGGGGGGGGCTACAGATTTCAGTCAAATTCTTGGTGGGCTAACTTATACTGGCAAAAAGGTATTTACGTAATACTTTACTACGGTATAATTTTACCATGACATATTTTACAGTCAGGCCCAAAGGTAAATCACTGCATCTAGTTCCAAGCACGAAATCTTTTAAGGGCCTCTCCGATGGCGCAGTGGTAGCGTCGTCGTCTTGTAATCAGGGGGTCCCGGGTTCGATACCCTGTGGAGGCACATAGTGATCCCACTTTAAACTGTAGGTCCAGTTCCGATTAGCCTTACTGTGCATAAAGTGGACTTATAACACCAATCAATCAATCACGAAATCTTTTATGTCAAATAAAATGCAATAGTTATATTGTTTACTTTTCCTAAGCCATTATTGAGTGGAATAATATCACTGACTTACAATTTATATGAACAATACAAAATATGCCATAAGAATACAATTATTAACTCGCTGCATACACATATAAATACTACACGCAACACTATTTCCATGTAGAGTTTGAGTATTTTTTTGTCAAAATGAGAAAATGAACCACAGCAAAAAACTACGATAAGATAAGTCTGTTTTTATGAGAAGTTTCAACCTTGTTTAAACCCAAAGATTTGCAAGCTCTTTCTCAAAGGACAGAAAAGATAAAGCACTCAACCTCTCGTTACCAATTCGATTACGAAGGTAACCCTTGATTTGTCGCAAGCAGCCGTTGATGGGGCATGCACATTTCAATAACACAAATCTTATAAAGTTCGTAAAAGGTAATTCTGAATGTTTCAACTATACAAGCAGCTGCTGAATTTCCTTACATCCTCATAGTATGCCACAATTCTAAACTAAACTGTCCATATCACAACGGCGAAAGATAGCAAGATAGAAGCTTTTCGTGCTTCAGAAAAGAGGCACTAACTTTATAAAGGAGGCGTCAAATAAACAATACCACACTTCAATAGAAAGTGTGTTAATGATATTATTTTCTCTGTCATGATGAAATATCTTACGTTTTCTTGTTTAGAACTTAGGGCTAAAAATGGGGAGGATGCGAGAAATACCGTCCACTTAGGAGCTGCCACTCTCAAGTTACAGGAAAATGTTCACTACAAATTCACCTCTACTAGGAGACAAGTATATTTACATAAAAGTAACGAATATTGAAACTCTTGCAATAGGCATTTTCATTAGTGAAAATAACTGCTGAATATAATAATTTTATTGCAGAATATATTATGCATAAATACTGATCAGAATTGGATCAATAGTTTTAGATGTGCTTCAAAGATTGATTCTTCTGCACGGAATCAAATTTGGGCACTATGACGGTAGTTACTGTAGAAATAATATGTTCTAACCTCACAAATGATGCGAGCAATAATATTACCCAAGCATGCTGATTTTCGCACCGTATTGCAATGATTAGTTCATGGAATTTGTATTAAGGTCCACTATATGCACACAGACTAATCGGGACGGGAGCTACAGATTATAGTGGAATCCGAACCACTTACTGAAATGTTACCTCCAGCGGGGATCGAACCCGTGATCACTTGATATCAAGGCAGCAGTTTTATCGGGTGAGAGCCAAATTTTAATATTTCCAATTCTTAGCATTTAAGAAATAGGTAGTTTGTGTACTCTTAATTCTTTAACATCGTATTTCTCCCTCTCAAATATTTGCAGCAATAAGGATAGATGAAAGGAAACCAATGAGAGAACATCGTTTAACACTCGTGCAATTGTCGAATGAGGAAATAGGCCTAATAGAAAAGAAACATGACGTTCTTTAGAATTTACTGGTAGAAATTCATTTGCCACACCTGTTAGACCTATTCCGAAATACAGTTATAGGATTTGTAGAGGCTAATAATTGTAGCTACACGTTTAGTTGTGTGTGTCAACAATGAAAGAACAATATCACAGCCACTGAATACGTCTACCTAGCAGGCAGGCAGCAGATTTCGTAGCAAGTTTGGCCAATTACTTAGTATGAAATGATCATTGGCCACTGTTTATCCAGGCATATCTGCAGCTGCCCTCCCTCCTCTTGATTTTACAACACATCGTAATACAGAAACCTTGCTATCTAACCGTACTAGAAAATGCACTTGAACTTTGTACTTGACCCAGTGGAAGTTTAATAATAGAGAATGTAAACTTCTACTTTTTAAGTTTTCAGTCGAAATGCGTCTAGCGTACTACAAAAATCTAAGGGGCTACAGGGGGCTGAGTGCTGTTTTGGGGGGCTTCAAACCCCCTAGCCCCCTGTAGCGCCGTCCCTGTAAGCGAGACGATGAGGATGAGTATACGAATTCATGTCATGAGGGGGTGGCCACTCACAAAAACTCCCCCGCCCTCCGTGGCGAAGTGGTTAGCATAGCGCGCTACAACGCCAGGAGTCTCGGGTTCGAATCCTGGACTGAGCATGGGTGTTTGTAAGTATCTTTTTATCAATTTCACTGTATCATCACTCATCCTCATCTTAGCAATTTGTCAAAAGTGGCACATTTCATTTCAATGTTATGAATCCTACAAAAACAGCATTTTCTGTCCTATAGAGGCCAGTAGCCGGGGGGCAAGGGGGCCATGCCACCCCCTCGAGCCATGAAATCTTTTGATGCAAACCTATAAAAATAACACGAATAATCTTTAAGGTTTTTCAAGAATTTAGGTTTTCTTCTTGCATAAATGAATGGATTGACTCTGGAGAGAGGCAGACTGCAGAAGTCTGCAGTCTACTATATTCAGTAATTTTAGTTTTATAACCATTTATGCAAAGCTACTAAATGTTCCAATTTGGTCGGGACAGCTCACCATATTTACTCCCTGTTTTGACTTTTTTCGAACTGCAGTCTTATTGAGAAAATTTCCTCTTTTAGTGGTAAATTCACAATCAGACATGTTCATCATTATAAGGATAATTCCATAGCGTTGGTGGTCAAATTCAGGGTACGAATTCCCATGGCAGAAGGGGGATCTCCCACCTTCCCACCAACAATTTTGTTCTATTAAAAAGTTTCCCCTATTAAAATTTTCCGAGGGTAAGAGTTTGTGTTATAGTCATAGGCGTAACTATAACCTTATATTTGGGTGTGCACAAAGAAAAAAATGAGGTCTTGTACCTTTTTAATAGCATATTTTGCAACACAATCACTTGGCTTTTTAACTGCAATGATGTTTGTAAAGGAATATAAATTCACTAAATGATAGTGTTGAAAATTTCTAAATATATGTAGTAGAAAAAAATCAAATTGCATAGAAACTACACACACACACAAAATGTTCATAAATGTTACAAACAAATACATCATAATACACGTCATCTATAACAAGAGAAATCTGTCAAAAGGTACAATGTTCTTAAACCCATCAATAACTTCATTTACATCAAAAGACTAAGCTTTTCCTGTTCCACAAATAGCAAGAGCAGGGCTTCCAATCTATTCTGCTTCTGAGTTGCTCTTAATTTAGTTTTAACTTGGGAAAGCTTGGAGAAAGCTGTCTCTCACACGTGCAGCTTGTGACAGGTATAGAAGAATGGCGCTGCAGTACAGAGTAGAATGCAGTAAATACAGGGAGGTTATTTCAGTCGTTCACCGCCAGCGTGGCGGCCGGTCGGCGGACTCTTCATGCAACAGGTCCCGGCAAATTGCGTTCAGGAAGTCCGTAACAGAAACCGCTTGTTTTGTAATGTTTCCACTTTTCACAATTACAGTTACAATTACAATTGAAATAAGCACGTACCTTGTCGCAAGGATGCAGGAAAAGGTGTCCTCCCACATACAAATATTTCTGGCACCTTATTTCTGACATCTAATCTTAGATTAGACATCGCTACTTAACCTCAGTTGACAGAAAGGAAGACAGCATCCCGGCGCATAAAGCAAACCGAAAGCGTAAAATGATATTTAAAAGTAATAATAATGATGATCACTAACCTCCTGTGTTATAAGAGATGTTGAAAATGACCTACTTCAACAGCAATACAACACGTTTCTTAGGTTCAAGAGATCCTGTGTCTCGTAATTGCCTGACCACTTTTCTGCAAGAATTCGTTTTCACGTAATTATCGTACATAAAAACTCTCTGTTCAAGACTATATTTGTTTAACGACATAAGTAATGAATGAATAACAATTAACACACAATAAAGCACTGGCCATGAGTAGCACATTACAATAACACAGTATAAGCAACACGCGTACTGTTGAACGCAAACAGAATTGAACATGAACGAACACTGACGTCTGGTAACCGACAGTGTTGCTAACCATTTTTCAGCAATGTCCCTACAGACGTAGTCAAAATGTCCCTACAACTGACCAAATGTCCCTACGCCAAGTAAAGTAACTAAAAAAACAACACCTCATTAGCATGCAAAACAGAAGATAAAATATACACATTTACTTACCAAATCTTTCTGCTCGGTGCTTCCACAATTAATGAAGGAGCGAATTTACAATACATGACCCCTCCCCGATTTTTGTAATATTTTGCATACTCACTAATTGAGGCCTCCTAATCACGAATTTCAAGTTAAGATTTGGGGGGTCACGTGTAGAAATTGCAAAATAAGTGACATTGAGTGGTCCGCGATCGGCACGATTGGTTATTATTTACCGGAAGATTTTGTGTTTCCAATACTTAAAAAACGAAATATACATTCCTGATATTACTACGACCCCAAATTTTAACTATGTTTGCCTATCCTAACCTAACCTAACCGTACCTGAATGGTTCGTGGGGCTATCCGTCAATGGTTTGTTGGGCTACCCGTGCATGTTTTTTTCGAGCCCAAATTTTAACTATGTTTGCCTAACCTAACTTAACCTAAACTTACCGAGAATGGTCAGTGGGGCTATTCCTGAATGGTTTTGCGGTAATTGTGATTACGAACCGATAAAAAATATTATTTTCGTAGCACTTTAACGGGAAACGTTCATCATCGAAGACGCTATTTTCGTATCCTGCAATTTTATGATTGATGTACTGTTGCCAAATTTACCTGTAATCAAATCAGTTCTTCTACATCGTGATTGTCGCTGTCACATGTAAGCACGTTCTTTGGGCAATATACTGAAATCCATAAGTTTATTAATTAGCCCACAGCCATCCTCCTGCACACTCCACCTAACAATCTGTACAACATTAACAACTTTTTTACTGTTCTCTTCCGCCATTCTTACAAGATCCATGCTCTCCAAGTATGAAATCAACAGTGTGGCAACGCTGTAGACAGCGTAACTAATTGTAATTTGTTCATATCAACAAATATGGCTACCATACTTGTATACGGAGAATCATTGCAAGAATTGAAAAGCTTATTTTACAACTTCTACACGTTAATGAACATTTTTCCCCCTCACCCCAACATGTTAATTTGAGATAAATCATCACGAATAATTATTTCGTGAGTATAAGACGTAGCATAGAAATTACAGAAGGGTCCGGTATTGTAAATTCTTACCTTAATGAATAATAGGGTTGTGCGGGACAGAATTTTTTGGGTCGGGACGGGATCGGGACGGTAATTTTTTTAAATCCCGACATTCGGGACTGAAAAATTTGCAATTTCCCGACCAAGTCGGAAAATTTTCGGGACGGGAAATGTTCGAAATTTCCCGAAGCACTGGAAATCTCGAATTTTACAAGTCATTTTCACTTTAAGTGATTGTTTTTGCATTTCTAGAATAAAAACTTACAACTTTCGATAAGTTCCAGAAACTTACAAGGCAGAAAACGTCGAGAATTAACGACTTTTTAAAGTAAAGAATCCAGCACACCCCTAATGAATAATGTTGAGTCGTTTACTGTTGATTATGTTATTTGAAGTCATACATGCTGCTGCTGTGAAGAGATAGATGTTGGTTGGTGATGCTGTATTTCCTGCATTCTTTAACAATTTTGGTCCCATTTTATTTCCCTTTTTTGTTTTTGTATCACTTAACATTGAAAATATTCTTTCCGTTTCCGCGTTAGAATGCGGCAATGTTAGCACTATTTTCGCGAGAGTGGAAATGTTTTAAAAAAGGAACTTGCCTTGAAAGTTTTTGGTAACCGATAACATGTTCCAAAATTCTGATGGAGATCTGTTAGTTAGTTCTTTTTTCTCCTCCTCGCTAAAGTATCCAGATAAACAAATTCATAAAATGTAATTTACCAAGATTGAAAAAAGTACCTACGTTTTCCCTCATTTGGCAAAATCTGTCCCTACGTTCCTACGCGGGCGAAATTTAGTGAAAAGTCCCTATGCGTAGGGACATGTCCCTACGGTTGGCATCACTGCCGACACGTGCAGTATGAAGCGCCCTCTCGCAGCTGACAACTCACCCAACCTCCGATAAGCTGCCGGCGCTGTCGCGACAACTGAGGATAAAGTAGCGATGACTAATCTAAGATTAGATGTCAGAAATAATGTGCCAGAAATATTTGTAATTGCGAGGACACCTTTTCCAGCATCCTTGCGACAAGGTACGTGCTTATTTCAATTGTAATTGTAACTGTAATTGTGAAAAGTGGAAACATTAGAAAACAAGCGGTTTCTGTTACGGACTTCCTGTAATGCAATTTGCCGGGACCTGTTGCATGAAGAGTCCGCTGAACGGCCGCCACGCTGGCGGTGAACGACTGAAATAACCTCCCTGTATCTTCCTTCTCCCATCACATCAAAAAATCGGATAATGCACACGTTTGTACAGTGTCTCTCAAAAGTTTTAGGACAACGACATATTAAACTAGGCAACCCAATTTACACAAGGCGTTGGTGGGTTGCGTGTAGAGTTACGCTCAATTTCAGGGTTGCCACATGCACAATAGATATTTATGAAATACGTGAAATAAATAAAAACAAGTATTATTGTATAAAATTATTAAAATATCACTATTATATCGCAAATTACAAAATTCTTTCTGAAAGATTGATTTAGTTAATTTTACTTCGAGTTTTGTGCCTCTTGGCTAATTTGCGAAGATGGGGGATGAGTTATAAATGATGGAATTGATGAGTGGATATTCACAAACAACCAAGTCCAATTAGGATTCGAACCCGGGACCCTTGGATCTTTCTGAAAGAAAAGGAAAATAGGTTTTCTAGTATTTCATCGTTGATGAGTCTACAGAAAGAAAAATGGGTGAAAGAAAACAAAAGGTAACAAAGGGGAGGAGAAACAGAAAACGAAAGGAGAAGAAGAAAAGTAGAAGAGAAGAAAGAGAGGATAGACGAGGAGAGGAGAAGTAGTGAGAAGAGATGAGGAAAATGGAGCAAAGAAGACAAGAGAGGAGAGAAACGAGAGGAAATGAGGGGAGGAGACGAGAAGAGGGGAGGAGACGAGAAGAGGCGAGTGGAGAGTAAAGTAAAAGCGAGAAAAAGAGAAGAACGAAAAGAAGGGGAGAAGAGTGCAGTGGAGTCGGATATCGAAGACAGGAGAGAAGATAAGAGGAGTGTAGAAGAGTGGAATGGAGACAAGATGCGAGAAAGGTAGGGAAGGCGATATGAGATAAAAGCAGAGGAGAAGGAGAGGAAAGAAGAAGGAGGACGAGAAGATAAGAACAGAAGGGACTAGAGACGAGAGGAGAGAAGAGGTAGTTGCAGAAAGTATCGTCTCGGTGTCAAGAATTGGTGCATTTATCAAATTATCGACATGAAACATTCAATAACATTTTGAAATGTATTGGAGAATGTATATTAGATCGGTGCGAAATGCCTTTTGGCTGAGTTCAGAGCAAGAAAAATTCTTCCACTTAACATCTTTGATTATACTTACGATTATATCACTAAATCATGAATGTAATTTTAATATTCATAAGAATTATGCAATTCTTCTCCACTTCTCGGTTCGTTGAAATGCAGATTTTGTAATTTAATATTTCCCCTCCTCCCCCAGTTAATTCCAAACTGAATCATTCCGTTTCACACGGTGTGGACAATGGGATAAGTCTAAAGCTTACGAAAATTTTCTGCCACTTATGGGTTTGAATCTACGACCATCAGCTTGTAAATCCTTAACGGAAACCACTACTCTACAAGCTTTCGCTCCTGAAAGCAGGTAGAACGAGCTACCCAATGTCAAATGTAGATGCAACTCTCCTCCTACATGTAATGTGCAAAGTATACTTGTTTGTAACAAAGAAACAATGGTAGTACGAATCGGCGGAAACATTTAATGGAGAATTGCACATGATAAAAACTTTTCAGTCCATATTTCCGGAGATATCCATGCATTGAACTCGAGTGGGTAAAGGGGTAAAATTAGTATGTCCTGAATTGCCAAAAATGTAAACAGTTATTTCATTAATATTTGTCAATGTCTTTGAAGCAGTACACAATTATCGGTAGAGTATCATAATTCACGATCTTATACATGAAAATATCCCTTTGAACCAGCCACGTATCTAGAAATATGTTTCTGGCGGGGGGATCCGAACCAAGTGTCTCAGGAATGATAATAATAATGTTTAAATTAAATAATTATATTAAATCAAATTAATACTAACTACAATATATGAATTAATTTTAGTACTTGGTAAGTCTTTCGGGGAGTCCTGACCCCTGAACACCCCTAAATACGTCTTCCTGTTCTTCAAAGCCGTATAATCCCAATATAATCCTTATCTTCCAAAAAGTTCAGAGGAAATTATTCAACAAATGCTAAACGAGTATATTTTCATTATTTACTTTTCATACTTAATAAGTCTTGCGGGTAGGGGAGGGGGTCCGGATCCCTTAAATACGTCCTTTCCGTTCTTCAATGCTGTATGATCCCAATATAATCCTCTTTTTACAATAAGTTCAGAGCAAATTATATAACAACGGCGAAACGAATAAATTTTTCATTATTTAATTTTAGTACTTGATAAATATTTCGGGGGGTCCGGACCCTCTGGACCCCCTCCCTAAATACGTCCTTGCTTTAAATGTGTGTCAACTCATTTTTTATATATATAAATTCCAGATTCAGAACAATGTGACCACTTTACTCTGCTATTACAAATAGTGTTACCATGCTCTTCATTAATAAAAAGAGAATTAAAAAAAGAATATCTCGTAAGGAAAATCGAACCTACGACCACTAGCAGTCCAATCGAGAACTCTAACCACTACACCACGACCATTCCTTCCCTTGTAACAAAAATTTTAAAGTATCCTGTCCCTCCAATATTGTAAATGTCGTTGGGTATACATGTAGTTAAACTGTTAGTTTAGTTTCGATGCTTCCTTGTAGTATAGCAGCTAATTCGAGAAATAATTTTCGAAGTGATGAAGAAAAACGAGAATATTGGTAGTTGTGAAAATGCGAGTTATTTCTTCTAACTTATTATTGTGATTAGACATTATTAATGGAAAAATATCTAGAGGCTTGAACATTGCAGGACGACGTTTTCTTCCTTTGATACTGCAATAGACGAAATGCTTGTTTACTGACGCAGTCTCGTGTCCAGACCACAAGGGGGGCGTGGAGATCTGCAGCCAGACCAACCCGAAAACACACAGGCCACAGGCCGAAAATTCCCGGAGACTGAACCTGGGATCGAACCCATGCCGTCCCGCAGCCGCCGTCCAAAGCAAGGTGCCTAACGCTATGTCCAACGTGGATACGGGCAGCGCGGTGCGTGCGGTGTGATGCGAGCGCCGCACCGCAGATGTGTGCGTGAACGCCGGGAGTGTCCAACGTTACTGCGTGCGATTGTGATGAGCAGTTGCGACGAACATGGCTTCCAGTTCGGTGCTTTTGGCCGTTGTTGATGCAAGGTACAGATTTTTAATGATCGATGTGGGTGCATATGGCAAAGAAAGTGATGCTGGTGTATATTCTAACTCAGCACTTTATCAAAATGTCGAAAATGGTTTCTTACCAAAAGATTTGCAGCTGTCCAACTTCCATCAAAAAGACCCATTTGTGTTTGTAGGAGACGAAGCATTTCCATTGCGAACATATCTTATGAGACCATATTCTAAAAGAAGAGTTCAAATAATGCAGCCGCGTCATATTTCAATTATCGTTTATCGCGTGCTCGAATGACAGTGGAGTGTGCTTTCGGCATAAGTTCTGCGAAATTTAGGATCCTATTGAAACCAATTGAAAGTAGTGTACAGCATGCTGTTCATATTGTTAAAGCAATTCGCATTCTGCATAATGTTATAATTGACATAGAAAAAGATTCTCTTGTAAACGTCTTGGACGAAAATGTGATGGACAGGAACCTACAGCTCTCGAAGGCAAATAACCGCGCTTCGAAAGCAACAGAAAATGTACGAACCGTATTCTGTGATTACTTCTCAGTGAATACAATTTGATGTTTTTGTTCATCCACTCACGACTTTCAAATACTTAAAACGTGAAGACTGTTACGGAATCCCACTCCTTATCAACAATTAAACGATCTTTGTAACGAGGGTTTCTTTTATCCCACAACACATTTCTTCTTTGCACTTCTGCAATAAGCCCTTCCATATTTCTTGGCAACTGGCCACCGGACGGCAAATGCGATACAAAACAAACCTGTTTGAAAATCAAACGTTGCGTGCGTTGCGAGCGGACGAATCGCACGCGTCACGTGTCTACGTAGGACGGGCTCATTGCTGACTACAGGTTTGATCGGATACGACTGCCGCGTTGCTCGCATCGCACCGCACGCACCGCGCTGCCCGTATCCACGTTGGACATAGCGTTAGATCGCACGGCCAAGGAGGAGGACCGTGAATTATGATACTCTAACGATAATTGTGTACTCCTTCAAAGACATTGACAAATATTAATGAAATAACTGTTTATATTTTTGGCAATTCAGGACATACTAATTTTACCCCTTTACCCACTCCAGTTCAATGCAAGGATACCTCCGCAAATATCGACTGAAAAGTTTTTATCATGTGCAATTCTCCATTAAATGTTTCCGCCGATTCGTACTACCATTGTTTCTTTGTTACAAACAAGTATACTTTGCACATTACATGTAGGAGGAGAGTTGCATCTACATTTGACATTGGGTAGCTCCTTCTACCTGCTTTCAGGAGCGAAAGCTTGTAGAGTAGTGGTTTCCGTTAAGGATTTACAAGCTGATGGTCGTAGATTCAAACCCATCCGGTGGCAGAAAATTTTCGTAAGCTTTAGACTTATCCCATTGTCCACACCGTGTGAAACGGAATGATTCAGTTTGGAATTAACTGGGGGAGGAGGGGAAATATTAAATTACAAAAATCTGCATTTCAACGAACCGAGAAGTGGAGAAGAATTTCATAATTCTTATGAATATTAAAATTACATTCATGATTTAGTGATAAAATCGTAAGTTTAATCAAAGATGTTACGTGGAAATGTTTTTCTTGCTCTGAACTCAGCCAAAAGGCATTTCGCATCGATCTAATACATTCTCCAATACATTTCAAAATGTTATTGAATGTTTCGTCGAATTTGATCAGTGCATCAATTCCTAACGTTGAGACGATATTTTCTGCAACTACCTCTTCTCTCCTCTCGTCTCTAGTCCCTTCTGTTCTTATCTTCTCGTCCTCATTCTTCTTTCTTCTCCTTCTCCTCTGCTTTTATGTCATATCGCCTTCCCTACTTTTCTCGCATCTTCTCTCCATTCCACTCTTCTACACTCCTCTTATCTCTTCTCCTGTCTTCGATTTCCGACTCCACTGCACTCCTCTTCTTCATTTCGTTCTCCCCTTCCCTCTTTTACTGTACACTCCACTCTCCTCTTCTCGTCTCCTCCTCTCCTCTCCTCTCCTCTCCTTTCCAAACTCCTCTTCTCTCATCTCGTTTTCATCCTCGTATCTCCTCTTGCTCCATTTTCTTCATCTCTCCACAAATATTTTCCCTTTCTCCTCATTACTTCTCCTATCCACTTCTCTCCTCTATTTTCTTATCTCCTTTACTTTTCCTCTTCCCCTTTCTCTGTTTTCCTCTTTTGTTCCCTTCCGTTTCTCTCTACTCTTTTCTTTGTGTAGACTCATCAGCAATGAAGTACTAGAAAATCCATTCTTTTTCTTTCAGAAAGTATTTCTCATTTGCAACAAATGTAATACTTTTTTTCTAGTTTTATACAATAATACTTAGATTTATTTATTTCGCGTATTTCATAAATATCTATTGTGCATGTGGCAACCCTGAAACTGAGCCTAACTCTACACGCAACCCACCAACGACTTGTGTAAATTGGGTTGCCAAGTTTAAAATGTCGTTGTCCTAAAACTTATGAGAGACACTGTACAAATCACACATATTTTGACCACGTACATTCAGAATTGAAGGGAAATTGGCCAATAATTTCAAGATGGCGAACAAGAAATTCACTTTTGTTATGTTACACGATCTTCATTTTAATTTTATTTGACTTTTCTGGAGCTCATGATTTTGATTTGGTTTATTTTTACTTCGCTTTTCTGCCAATATTGGCTAATCACTAAGACGAGGATGAGTAATGATATGAAATTAATGAAGGGGCACTCACAAAGAACACCCATGCCAGGCCCGCTGCTTTATATTACAAAATTAATGTTCTGTAAATGACATTAATTAAATTGATAAAATTGGGCTGCAATATTTATATCAGGTATGGGGTTACCTTAGTGGAGTAATGAATGAGGCTTACATTTCAGTAAAATGGACTCATTTCGATATGGTGGACTTTGCAACACAAAATTATAATTACTAATCATTGGATAATACACTTACCTTAGTTAAAGCAAGGGACAGCTATTTACAAATCTATTCTATGTAATTCAATTAGTATAATTATAATAATTATTAATATATGATTGAAAATATAAAATTAATATTTAATTATTATTTGAAAGAGATAAAATACGAAGGAACATTTCAATCTGAAATTAGAAACAAATACGAAACTTATAGATTACATTTTTCGACTAAACACCAGGTACTATCTGAACCAAAGTTTGACGAAACAAGTCACCTAGTCACTTTAAACAATCACTAAACTCACTCTAGTCGCCATACGCTCAATACGATGCAATACCACAATTAAGTTGATTCACGAAGCTAAAGCAAGAGCGGTTAAAGCTCGTTCCCAATACAAATACCAAATGAAACACTTCTGTGTCCACAGCAAAGGGTAATTGCCAGTTGGCTGAGCGCAGTGTTTTGTATGGATGGTAAAGGAAAGAGCCATTGTTGACAGCGACAGTGCCAACAAACGACTAGCATAATACTTTTATGTCACATGGTGGGCAGCCGCTGCTAATCCGAAGCGACAAGATATCTGTGGATCGCTGACACGAAACATGTCAACACAAATAGAACAAACATTTTCCTGTGTAAGCTTTTGATCTGGGAATCCAATTATGATGAGCTTGTCTGCATTTGACATTAATATCTCTGTGTGGCCATAAGGTCATCCTCTGGCGATGCTGTTTACATGAAATTGTGGCAGATATCTCATCTGCATTTACTAATATTATGTATAAACTATGAAGGCGATCTTAATAATTAGGTAATTGTTTAACCCAGCCATGCTAGCTCAGTTTTTTTTGTAACATGGATTCTCATACTGTGTACCACTGTAGCTCACTACTAGTTTAGGATTTTATTGACGTACATAAAACTTATAATAACTTTTAAGTGATTTGACACTATTTAAAGTATTTTGGTTATATTCAGAGAAGATTTATTATTTATAGCTACACTTTTTTTTAATTTAAAAGAATGTAAAAAGCGATTTTCATACATTTGCATTCCAAAAAATGACCAAAATTTAAGGCTTCATATTTTTTCGGTTACGTAATGTAAAGTTTCTTTTTTGAAATTCTGAAAATATGTTTATTGTGAAGATATTAAATTTAAAAAAGTATTTTAGAAAATATACATACATGCTTGTTAGAATGTTCATTAAAGAAAGAAAGTCAATTGTTCTTGAATAGAAGTCTTGTAAAGTAAATAATTTACTTTATTTTAAGAAGAACAGAGACGTAATATAACCAAATCAATCAATCAATGAATAGAACAAGAAGGTGTATCCCAGTCGTCCCGTTAATATTTTTAAAAAAAAATCTGAGTATGCCCCGTTATTTAAAGGTCTTGAAGTTAGCTTCAAAACTAAATCTAAATTTTAAACATTTCAAGCTAGAAAAAAAGTCGATTGAATTTTTTAACTAGTGTCATGCTAATATTGTTTCAAGTACATCATATAAATTTCCTATTTTTGTTATTTAGGAGTGGCGGCGATTGGGTTCCAAAAGTTGGGGGGGGGGGGGGGGCAAGAACAATTTTGCTTTCGCTTGATACATAAGGTTTAACATATTGCGGGAATAAATATGGCAAAAAGTGTGTATGGGTGGGGGAACTGCCCCCCTAATCTCCGCCACTGTTATTTAGCGTCGTTTTTCTGCCACTTTTGGCTAATTCCACATGACAATCAAAATGCTACATTCTCGACGAGAAGATTCGAGCTTACTGTTAAAGTTAGTAGCTTACTGTCTAAGTTAGCTTGCGTCGCATTTTGTATTGTTGTAAGTGCGCTCCGTTAATTTCTAGCAGTGAATAAGCGTGGCCAAGATGCGGTAAATTCTGGCATTCTTCAGTTTCAGCGTAGGCCTAATATAAAAGGCAAATCACGAGAAAGGAGAGACACTATGTAAGTCATACAGAGCTTACAATTTTCACCGGGAGATCATATTTTATTTGTTGTTTATAATGCATTATTTATGCGATCCACACTTTAACAAATTATAATACAGTAAAACCTCGTTAATCCGTGCCCCGATAAGCCGGACTTCGCTTAATCCGGATAGGCAAAAGGCAAAAAAACAACAAGAAAACAGAATGCAAGGTTTTAAATGTGGCTAGAAGTCAACAAGAGAACTTTCCAAAGAAAAGGCAGTCAAACACATGAAATTCTCTTTCTAGCGACATTGTACTGTACTGTATAGTGTATTTAGACCTATGCCCTGTAAAGTTTTAATGCACTTTCTACTGTTCTTTTAGGTTACTTCAGTTAATCCGGACTTCCATTAAATCGGCCAACTTATCCCCCAATTAGTCCGGATTAATGAGGTTTTACTGTAATAATAATGATAAAAGTAGTTTTATGATTGGCAATTTTTCAGGAGGGGTGAAACTGATATCCTTGAAAGGCCTCTTTTTGGGTCAAAATCTTATGGTTACCCTATAGAAGAAAACGGCGTTCTTAAAAGGAGACGTTTTCATGTATTTGCCGAAATTCTTACAGGATTCATAACATTTTGAAGAGCGTGATCACAGTGTGAGCTTTCATCATCTTTTGTTGATATGTCTATGAATACGTAGCCGCCAGGTTTTATTTTCAACAATTTCCTTTGAAATTTCGCACTTCTTTTGTTCCTCTGCCTGGGCAACATGTCTTGTTACTCCGCCTTACCAATATCACTCGGCAAGAACATCTTTCGCCTTCACTTTGATTTGTTTACGATTCACTTCTTCCGTCAAACAGACTGAGTTGTCTGAAAGGAATCATCAATCTTCGTCAACCCATAAATACGTGTGTATAGAAGGATCGTGGTTAGTTTAACTTGCAGCAAGTTTAGGTTTTTCGCTAAGGAAAATGCGTCTCTCATATCCCTCAGATGCAGGATGTGTTCCGAAACAACGTAAACAAGGAGGGGTTCTTTTGAGGACTTGATGTAAGTAATCGACAAAGTCTCTTCTGTCGGTACTTGAGAAGTTATAAACATGGGCTTCGTGTGTGGTAAATTGATGCGAAGGGGTTACTCAGAAGCGGTTAGGCGGACATGTTAAAGTAGAATTGAAGTTACCCAGCCCTGTTTTCAGTGGTTTGCACCATTGGCAAGATCCAGGTGCACCGACTTGTCAAAATAATTGGGGGGGGGGGGCTCTGATTACTAAAATAAATGAATGAATGACTCACTCACTCCCTTTTTAAAAAATAAAAATTACGTCTTCTCATGCAAATGAAATGTAACATGAAAAATTTTTAGAAAATGTTTGAAAGTCTCTTTAAGTCTTTTGTGTCTTCAATTCTGGCTCATCAACGAGGCTGGGTTTGCCCTCTGTGCATTTCTGCCAGAACTGCTCAAAACCCATTCGCTTTTCTTGAAAGATGTCAGTCAAGTATTTTAGTTTTGATTCCACTTCTGTAGCACCAATGCGTGGAGACTAAATATTACAGTTTACCTCTTCTATTGGACTCACTACATGGCAATAGAGGGAGAGAAAGAAAAATGTCTTCAAGTGAAGCATTGTCTCCGGGTACCCAGCTCATTTTGATGCTGCGTCAGTAGAATGTTCTTCAGAAATTTCTCATAAAAATTGAGAAGGTTTGCATAGTTCCATAAGATCTCTTGCATACTGATGGCTCACAACGTCCACCGACGAGAGCAAAGTGGTCGCAGTCCAGTATGGCCAGCCTTCTCATTCACATCAATAATATTCCTAAATATTTGCATTTTTTTAGGGGATTCCCAAAAAGTCTTTAACAAGTCGTTGGCTAAATTAATTATGTCTCTGCTTAATATATGTATAATAGTAAATAAAGTAAATAATAATTATGTACTTAGTATATAGTAATAAGTCATGTGTTTTGCTGTCTCTGGTCATAGCCCCTCAAAGTTGATGGTTTAGTGGTCTCAGCCCCCAAATTGATGGTCTAGAACATTTCAAATGTATATTTAATGTTAAGTTCATGTGGCACAATTCAGAGTAAACTTTACAAGAGAAGCAAAATAATACATTACATCCTCGTAAGCAAAATTATTTGGGGGGGTCTGCCTCCACATCGTTAACATTGGGGGGCTCGAGCCCCCCCCACCAAGCCCCATGGAGTCGGCGCCTATGGTAAGATCAGAGGAATATTTATGAAATTTGGCCCTGTCGACATAATGATAATAATAGTAATATTTATTTACGTGATGAGCACGATTTTAAAATCAGGTACATTACTATGTCTACATTGGTCATACAAAATTACAGAATTGAATATATCATTATAAAATAATACAGTCGATCCTATAATCTTATACATCATCACAAATTCAAATTGTAGGTTTCAACAAGTTCAGTTACTAAACCTCTGGCCTTATTTAAACATGTAAGAATTGACATATTCCTCTGAGAATATCTGGGAATATTATAAGATATATTACACAAAAAGTATTCACTATCTATTTGGAAAGTTAAAATTTTCTGTACAAAATTTTCATTTCTCTTCTTTCTTCTGAGGTTAACATATTCAACTGGGTTAACCTCTCGGAGTAATGTTGCTCATACACTGTTAAAAATGGTTTAGTCAATAGTGACTAAATCTATATATTCGCGGGGGTTTTAGTCAAAATTGAAGAAGCAGTTTTCTAAAGTGAGTAAGTTTCGGTATTCAGTCTTCATCATGTCCATTTAGTCATTTGTGTAGAATATTTTATTTTAAGTTTTGCAATCTGATTGAATTCTAAATCACCCAGAGAAAATGTTTTCATCCATTCTTCACATTCTTCAATTGAAGCAGATATTTTTTGTGCGTACTGTCAATAGAAAGAAAGAACTATTTTTTCTCTCAGTGTAGCTTTGTTTTGTTTCTGTGCGCCCATCATTGCGCGGAAGGATACTATCATGAAAATGCTGTTGTGCACGCTAAAGTTGACGGGAAATGTTTGTCGCGTCGTGCCTTTCTTACAATTTTACTAACCGAAATGTATACAAGGAGCTTCGAGTGAAATTCCATTGAAGATGATGAGATTGCCTTCTGTGGAAATATTTTCAGGATCGTCTCTGAATTTAGAACGTAAGTACTTTTCGATATTGAAATCTTGGTTTGTTTTGTACTCGAATATGGCGACCACATTTCTCGGCCAGGGTTACTTAAGTCAAGCGTATTTTAATCACTGCCTTGTAAAACTCGAGAAAAATCAAACTCCATTTTTTTTTAGGAAGTATATTTGTACAGTTTTTGCTGGTTTGCTGTACAGGAAAAATTAACGTGTTCAAACGTAGCAACGAGGAGCATTACCGACATGTTCGAAAATATTATCCGACTCACCTCTAGTTTTCTTTAAATATTTTTTCACGAAGATTGCCGTGTTTAAGCAGGTTGCATGTATATTTCGTTTTCAATAAGTTCAGCTGTAAAGTAAAGATATCCTAAAACAAAGGATTTTACGAATGTTTGTGTCCACGATTTGTGTATTAATAATTTTTCACTACCTTTAAGCACTACATAATTTTCCCACACAGGTACTACCGATATACGTTGTATATAATTTGTGTGTGTGTAGTGGTAAAAGTGTTAAGAATGTTTTTTGTGTGAACTGTTGTGTATTCATAACTTTTCACTACCTTTAAGCACTACATAAGTTTCCCACACAGATACTATATAACGTTATCCATAATTTGTGTTTTAGTGGGAAAAGTGTCACCAAAAGCATTTCATTCCTTGTAATCGTGTAGCAAACCAGCACAAACTTGTAAAAAAATATTTAACACAGATACTTTAACCTGTTCACTTTGATGGTCAAGTATCATACACATTTTTCTATGTATTTTGAACACTTTTTCTCTGTAAAAGACTGATTTTATTACCACTTGGAACATTATTGGAGCTCTCCATTTTAACAGGGTTATTGGGTGAGAAGTATGAGGGTGTATGGAGAGTATGCATGTTTAGCATAACATTCTATGAAGCTAGAATCCCAGGTTTGAACACTGTGTAAGATATGTATATACCAACTTTCTATGCTATATCTATTACAAAGAGTTTCCATCCGTATAGTTTTTCCACTGAATGTTTTTGCTATGCAAAAGGAGGGAGATATATATATAACCTGGAATATGCATGTTTATAGTATGAGGGGCTACATGTATGTATGTTACATGTCATCCACACTACACAAATTTAAATAACACTGGCTGACATAACTTTTTATGGATATCTACATAATAAAAATATGTTTACATCTAAAATTTTATTTTTATTCTTAAAATTTGAGGTCATTACAATAATGAGAAGAAGACACATTCACAACTTTAATTTTACTTAGCAAGCAGCAAATATTTTTCATACATTGATTGTTTTATTTTACTGCATGTTGTTACTGCTAATCAAGGTGTTGATCTGCTTGCAAAATACAACTTTTATAACCAATTGGAGTAGTATTGGAGCTCTTCCTTTTATGAGTGTATAGGCTTAATGTGATGCTTATTATGAGAATTGTTGCCTAACCTGGAATATACATGTTCAGTAAATGATGGGCTACACTTCTGTATGTTATATGCCATCCGCTCTACAAATTTAAACAACGCTGGTTGACACACCTGTATTTGAATCTACATACTGAAGGATTTGTTTACTTCAGTCTTATTAATTTTGTTTTGAAATTTGATACCATTGCAATAAAGAGAGTGCACTATGCATTATGTTTATTTAATTTTTCTGAACAAGGAGAAAATTTTTTACATTCACAATTGTACAATTCATACATTCTTTATTTCACAACATATTGTTAGTTCTAATCAGGGTGTTGATCTGTATGGATAGTTTGTCTATTTGTGAAGAAAATGTTCTACATTTTCCCCTTCATTTTATTTCATGCTTTGCTGCATGACGTTGCCTTTAAATTTAATTTAAAAGAAATGTTGCTCATGTTTAGAATATATCATCTCCCTTCTTCCACTTGCATAGCAAGATACTCAGGGGAAAAACTGCACTGATGGAAACTGTAACAGATCTACTTAGAAGCAGAATCATATTCTTTAAAAATGATGAATGTTTAAAATGCTATGGAAAGTTGGGATATACATGTCTCAACCAGTGTTTAAATCTGGGATTCATGGCTTCCTACCACATTATGCTAACCACTCCCACAAACAGGCTAATTTCACAGATATAATCGGGTATAATTTTCTTCTTTCCTGTACTACAATGTATAACAAGCTCAGAATTAAATCATTATCACAAACACTCATGTAATGGTAGTTATGTATAATGTAAATAATATATATTTACACTTTTAACTCAAAATAGAACTCAACTGGGAACAAAGTAGGTTTATGATAGGTATAAAAAAGTATACATCAATTTTGCATAATCTCGATGCATCTTAACTAGGGCTGAGCCGATACCACTTTGAACCGATGCCGATACTCTCACCGATTCCCAACGATACTTGGAAATTGTAATAATTAAAAGTTACTTAGAAATTTCATTAACAATAGTGTATAAGTATTCCACTCTAATTATATACTTCAATTGATCAATATATTTGCCTTAAAATACACCAAAATTACATTAGAATATTGATTTTACATGTTATGTTCACACAAAACTGCTGAAAATTAAAGAGAAACTTCTAACTTTGCATAATTTCCAGGTAGGCTCCACAACATAGTTATGTTGGACATATTTGCTGGCACTATGTTTAAAAAAGTGAGCTAATTGCTGTCATAAGTACAAAGTAAACTCAACACTAATGATGTGACTCACAGTTGTAACATTTGTATGCCTTTACATGATATCTTTTAAAAATATCCCACCTCTTAGTGCCATTCAACACGCCGGCTGTGTAAGGGCATGAATGTATCCTCGTATCGAAACAGAGGGGGGCCAAATACCTACCAATCAGTGGGATCATATTACTTGGCACAGAACAATTTGAAGTTTGTATTGCTAGTAGTAAGTGTCCTGTTGCCAGGAATATGCTGCATGTTTTAAATCCTGGTGACTGGTATGTTGTGTCATATGATTATAAGAGCTATCCATGGGAGCTGGTGGGTGACCTTTGATATAGTCCAGAATAAAATACAAGTCTCCATTATGAGTAGAGCTGACCTCTACTTTCAGTGGCCTCTGCCAAAGGACCAGATTTTTTTTTTTTTTTTTTTTTTTTTTTTTTTTTTTTTTTGCGGGGTGACTTATCTTGTGTTATGGTCAATAGCAGAGGACATTTTACATTGAATGAAGATATTTAAACAGTTGATGTGTGGTGTAAGTTTGCTTATTCAGATTTGTAATATATAGAATATGTGTTTCTAAATCTTTCACTCCCATGTTACAAAAGTCACATCAGTGTGTGTAAATTAACTACAATAATTTGCTGAATTTGTAGAATCTGATATTTTGTCATTTCACTCTTCAGTTGTTGAGTGCACTGCAAAAAAAATATTCATTTGATTTATAGAATAGGCACCATTGTTTTTCTCACATTGAAGTTTTTTTGTTTCACTATGTGTGGCAAATATGTTACATTTACAAAATGAGTGAGCATTATATTTTACTTAAACATCTCACACCAAGCACTATGTCCAATACTTACTATGAGCTATCTAGGTGTCTGTACTTTTCATATTCATGGTGTGCATATGCCCTAATATACAGGTCGGGTACCTTATTTCGCTACCTTAGTTGCTTTGGAATGATCCTGAATGGATTGATGAAGAAAGAGATGCAATAAATAACCTTTAAAAAATTGTTTAATTGTATGATGAAGAAACATTCTTGTAGAAACATTCAATTTATACCTTCAGTTTGGTTCCTACATTTTAACACAATCTCTTTGGAATATTTTGATTTGATTTGGTGTTTTAAGTCCACTTTATGCACAGTATGGCTAATCGGGACTGGACCTAAAATTCAAAGTGAGATCCGAACCACTATGTGCCTCCACCGGGTATAGAACTCAGGACCCCTTGATTACAAGGCGGCGACACTACCACTGCACCATCGTGAAGGCACCTCTCTTTGGAATATAACTAGTGGGGTGGAATATTGACAATTTCTTAATTCTATATGAATTTTGAATAAGAAAGACATGTAATTAGGATTTTTTTGTTATCATCCAAGTAATGGTTAATTTTTGGTTCCTGCATAGCCAAATGGTTATGGCTCATAAATGATTTTAGTACAAACAGTTTTAAGTTCAATTTCTACTAGAGCCCCCCCCCCAAGATAGTTTGTTAGTGCCAGCATTGTGAGGCCAATTAAGAGCTACTTGAAAAGAAATAGCTTAATCCAATTGGGAAAGCTACATAACAATGTCACTGGAAATGTACGTGCACACCACATGTCGCGCAATGGAAGTCAACTGACAGGTCTTGCAGAGCACTGACATACCATGTCGTGCACGTTTATGAATCTCTAAGATTATTTAGTTTTGTGTTTCTTCATTTTGTGTTAATATAAGTTTATTTTTCTTCTTTATCAGATGGAAATGTTTCATGGTTTAGAAGTGAGAAACATTGAATTGAAAAATTAATGGGTTACATTTATGCACTTTCAAAAACTTCCAGCAGAATTATATCTTAAAATCTGTGTCTGCATGTGTTTTTGAGGCAAGAGAACTAAGCAGTCAAGAATAGATGTGTAAGTTCACTTTAAGCCAAAATTTTATGCTTCACGCACACTACAGAAAATGCCTGCTAATAAACAAAATTGGAATATGTTAGTGAAACTGACAATTGAGAAAAGGTGCGACTTGGAAGGAATTGTAGTCTAGAGTCATGGAATTTATTGACAGTACTGTAAAACATGAAGATGTGTGCAATAACATTTTTACTTTCAATATCAAACTACAAATACCATTGTTTTTGATTTTTACTATGTTGACAAAAGTTTAATGAACAATGATTTTAAGCCCACCTTATGCAAAGATAGACTAATTGGGACTGTTGAAACCGTTTAAATTACAATTCAATGTACAGCACTGTGTCCAGCTGGGAATCAAATCCAGAGATAACGTGGAATCAGAACAATTATGTGGTTCCATGGGGGAGTTACAATAGGTGAATTGAATAATACTGAATATGATTGATTTGTGAATAACTTAGATGTGAATTATGCTTTGATAGGGTCTAATAAAACTGAGTATTTATGTCCCGCAGAATGAGACAGCAATGCAAGTTATGCTCATTAGTGTGTTGCAAATTGAATTGCATCGAAAGCATTTTGAAACGTTTCACTTTACTGATGAAGAATAGTTCAAACGAATGTGTTTCATGGTTTTCAAAAGTCTGCTAAACAGTCTTGCATGTTTTAAAAATGACAGTGTCAAAAATCATTATATTTATATATTGTGAGTGGGTTTGAAAAACTTGTTTTGCTGAATTGAAGTACCATATACAGTATATCTACTGCAGTGTATAACGGGGGATTCTAAAAGTTTTTCGTACACTGTCTTATATTTAGGAATTGTGGATTTCTTATTTAGGATACTGTATTCTTCAAAAGTAAGAGAGAAACACATTTATGTTTTGTGGCAATTATTATACATAATAATAATAATAACCCACAGCGCTACAGCCCTTGAAGGGCCTTGGCTTACCTACCGACTGCTGGTCTCCCTCCCACACTGTTCCTCCGTCACCTCCCTCCCACACTGTTCCTCCGTCACCTGTTATAGCGTGGAGGTCTTAGACCAGTATTGGGGTGACGGGTGATCAGCCCGACGAACCCCCAGCCGTTGTTGTAGGTCTTCTCGACTGGGTTACGCTCAGTCACTCGGAGCTTCCCAATTTCCTCACGATGGTGGGATGCCACCGGCCCTATACGTAGGCCGAATAAATTCCGACCAGGGCCGGATTCGAACCTACGCCGTCCCGCAGCGAACGATCTCAAGACGAGTGAACGCCTTAACCCGCTCTGTGGTACATTGTAATTGCTCTTTCTGTCGTAAATAGCAACAAAGTTGAGAAAATATCTCATTTACAGGTGATCTTGACCATGTTCTTATTGGATATTTTATAATATCATATCTTACCATGATAATTTGCAATATATTTGTATAAACATGTTTTCAATTTTAATATTCACTAAATGTTTCTTCATGTGGTATGATTTTGTTTTTCAGGATGGAGATGTCTGGGAAATCGTAGGATTAAATAAAATGGTCTTATCCAGTCACCTGAAGAGGACATGTGTTGGGATGAAACTGAATGAATAATAAGAATGGACTTAAGGTGATTGCCAGCTGCTTTTTTGTTTGAAATATTGACATGACGTAAGTGGCTAGTCTTTGCTGCATCTTTTGTGGAGGTGAATCTTTGAACAAGTGATTACAGGTGTGGCTTAGATTTTCTTTTGCTGTGGAACATTTATTAGTGTGAGGTAGTGTATGTGGATCGCCATCTTACATATATTTTCTTCAGTTTTTAACATCTGAAAATGTAGGAAGGTAAGGCAATAATATACTTTGGAAAGGCATTCATCCAGTGGCGGAGAAGTTACTGTTCGAGGGACAAATTTCAGTCGGGTACCTCATCTGACCGAGAATAAGTTCTAACAACACTTGCACTGTTTTACATAAATAATATAGACTACTGTGGACAGGAACCAATCAGAATTCCATGGTCTAGTGTTTAGCATATTGTTTTGCAAAAATAAGAGTCCAGGGTGGGGAAATATTATTATTGAAATTGCTGTTTGCTTTAAGTCCACTTTATGCACAAATATGCTTTAGGGACTGGAGTTAAAGTTGAAACTACTGTAGAATCCAAATCAAAATGTTCCTCCACCAGGTATCGAACCTAGGGCCCTTTTATAATTCTTCCCATTGCCATTGTGAACTGAATGCTCAGACATGAGAAGTAATGTGAATAAAAGGTAAAAGGTAAAGTGCTCCCCTGTGCATAGCACCACGCCATGAAGGCGTATAGGGGGTGTGGGGATAACGCCCTACACTTTCTTGATCCGGTCGTGAGCGGGGGCGATGTGATCAGCACCACGCCCCTGACCGCCTTTACCCCCCAGGGTTTCCCCCAGGTACCCATGTTATTCGACGCTGGGTGGGCGCCGGGGCCGCTTCCATCGTTAGAAAAGTTGAAGTATGTGAATAACTAATGAAAACAAAAATCAATTTTCTCAAGTGGTCACCTTTTAAGGCACATTCCACAGTGGTTTGGATCCAAATTTAAACTGTGGATCCAGTTTCGGTTAGTCTGTCATGAGCATATAGTAGGTTTAAACTTTGTGATGAAACACAGAATATTTTGGTCTTCAAAAAATATTAAGAATAATAATATTAAAAAAAAACTGGCAATTAGGAGGGGTGAATGCCCCAATCGCTCTCCGTGTGGGTGCGTGTCTAGACCCATGACTTCTTGTTTTTTCTATTTTTATAATGCAAGCATTTTTAGTAAAAGTTGAAAATAAATTACACTGTTCCCTAGGGTGTTCCCAATGTTTATGTATTATTTTTGTTCATAATGTCATAAAGTAACTCGCATAGGAGGAAAAATTCAATGGGTGGACCTGTGAACGCCCCCACCCTCTTGCATATGGCAGTGACAGTGTACAAGTGGTTGGTAATTTTTGTAATTATTATAGTTACTATATAAACTATATAGACATTAATATGATTTTTTGAATGGTAAAATATGTGTACATTCTTTCAATGATTGGTTCTTGTTTTTTTTTATTAATGATAGTAATTCTTTAATTGTTATAGTATAACATCATCTATGTAAATAACAAAGAAATCAGTGATTCAATAATACATTGGCTTGGAGTTTAGGGATAAAAAAGTGTAGACCACTGAGTCTACCGCTGAGGTGTACGGCAAGAAAATCTGATGAAAATTTTGAAACACCTAAATACAGTAAACGCCTGATATAGCCTGGCCTGCTAAAGGCTACAAATGAAATGGATTATAGGGAAGTATCATAATGATGTTCACAGCAGGGAGTAGGCTTATAAGTCCAGGTCAGCACTACAGCAGGACCAGTGAAAGTCACAAAAAAATGTTAACATTTTGATTTTCTTTGCCTACTTTTACAATACTATTTTAGTCTGGTTTTTCATTTTAATGATTTGGTTTTCTTTTTCCTTATTTTTATTTATCTTTATACTTTAGCCTACGTAGACATTTAAAAACAAGCAACTTCTTGAGTTATTTAAATGTAGTAGCCTGCCTGCCTATTAGTAAGAAAACATACTTTTTATCCATAAGGTCATTTTCAACTATAAAATGAAACATATTGTAGCTGGGTATAGATCATATTAAAAATAACATATATTTTTTGGAGTTTAGGGATAAAAAAGTGTAGACCACTGAGTCTACCGCTGAGGTGTACGGCAAGAAAATCTGATGAAAATTTTGAAACACCTAAATACAGTAAACGCCTGATATAGCCTGGCCTGCTAAAGGCTACAAATGAAATGGATTATAGGGAAGTATCATAATGATGTTCACAGCAGGGAGTAGGCTTATAAGTCCAGGTCAGCACTACAGCAGGACCAGTGAAAGTCACAAAAAAATGTTAACATTTTGATTTTCTTTGCCTACTTTTACAATACTATTTTAGTCTGGTTTTTCATTTTAATGATTTGGTTTTCTTTTTCCTTATTTTTATTTATCTTTATACTTTAGCCTACGTAGACATTTAAAAACAAGCAACTTCTTGAGTTATTTAAATGTAGTAGCCTGCCTGCCTATTAGTAAGAAAACATACTTTTTATCCATAAGGTCATTTTCAACTATAAAATGAAACATATTGTAGCTGGGTATAGATCATATTAAAAATAACATATATTTTTTGGAGTTTAGGGATAAAAAAGTGTAGACCACTGAGTCTACCGCTGAGGTGTACGGCAAGAAAATCTGATGAAAATTTTGAAACACCTAAATACAGTAAACGCCTGATATAGCCTGGCCTGCTAAAGGCTACAAATGAAATGGATTATAGGGAAGTATCATAATGATGTTCACAGCAGGGAGTAGGCTTATAAGTCCAGGTCAGCACTACAGCAGGACCAGTGAAAGTCACAAAAAAATGTTAACATTTTGATTTTCTTTGCCTACTTTTACAATACTATTTTAGTCTGGTTTTTCATTTTAATGATTTGGTTTTCTTTTTCCTTATTTTTATTTATCTTTATACTTTAGCCTACGTAGACATTTAAAAACAAGCAACTTCTTGAGTTATTTAAATGTAGTAGCCTGCCTGCCTATTAGTAAGAAAACATACTTTTTATCCATAAGGTCATTTTCAACTATAAAATGAAACATATTGTAGCTGGGTATAGATCATATTAAAAATAACATATATTTTTTGATCAGTCTCATGTTTGAATGAGAATTTGTGTTTTGGTATTGTTACTTATTGAGCAGTTTGTTATGTGAGAGTTCCAATAAATAAATTTCAAAATGAATTGTCCATTTGTTTAATTCACAGTTTTCTTCCAATCCTTCCATTATTTACGTAATGATTTTAATGTAATTTTTAATTCCAAGAATATTTCCAAAATACACCTACTTTGTTATTTTTTAAGTCATAAACGATGGTGGTGTCTGTATGAGCAGTGATTCTCTTTTTTTTGTGTGTGGTGGATAATTTATTTGCCCTTATTGGGAATGATTTTGGTCATTTTTCTAAGGTATATGATTCAAGAACATGTATTTGTTCTACCTAACCTACCTAACAAATGAAGCACAATAATTTGATGTCGTTTTTCTGCCTCTTGGGTTAAGCTGGATAAGAATGAATGTCGGATTGATGAAATGTATGAGGCATGTACCATGCATCCATGTCTTATACAGGGTTCAAACAAACTTGAGACCTCATAGCTCTTTTGGCACATACCACTGACCAGTTAGCCAATTTGAAGCCAACCTATCTTATTTTATGCATTAAATTTTCAGAATATTTATGCAGAATTTTTACTGTCATAGAATGTAGTTCGTTTAAAGAATTTGAGACACTTGACTTTTTTTTTCATATATATTTCCAATTGATGGTGTAATGCTTGTTAATTCTGTGTTAAATTAAATAAACTACTATATATTCTCTGCACATGCTTCTCCTACATGTATTTCTATGTGAGGTAAGATAATTTTTTTCAATTACTGCAAAGTTGTCCAGGAACCCTTTTTTTCCAGCTTGGACAAATATTATTACTACAGACTTACTAAAGAAGAAATTGTTCCTTAGCTGCATACTCAGGGATCCATACTTTTTTCATGTTCCATTGTTTAGTCTTAATCTTGAAATAAACTAATCATTTTTCAAGTAACTGGTCTCAAATATAGGTAACTTGAAAAGTGACAAATTTATTTTAATCTTGGAAAGTAGTTTCTCTTTAATTTTGACTAAATCTACCTCAAGCTTGAGAAGCAATACTTATTCAGTTTTGATCTAATTTAAATCAAAAATGAATAAACTGATCTGAGCCTTGAGAAGCAGTAATTATTCAATTTTGACTTTATTTTAGTCAAAAAATAAATAAATCCACTTCAGCCTTGAGAAGCAGTAATTATTCAATTTTGACTAAATTTTAGTCAAAAAATGAATAAATTGACCTCAGCCTTGAGAAGCAGTAATTATTCAATTTTGAGCAAATTTTAGTCAAGAAATGAAGAAATCCACTTCATCCTTGAGAAGCAGTAATTATTCAATTTTGACTAAATTTTAGTCAAAAAGGAATAAATTGATTTCTCACTTTTGACTATATAACACACTGAAATGAAATGACTAAATGCATGTAGTCACTTTTGACACAAATCGAGTCGGTGCTAGTTTCAGTACTTGATTTAGTCAAAAGTGACTAAATTTTGCTCGATTTTGACTGAGTTGTTTTTACAGTGTAGTAATTTTTCTTAAACTTTGTGCATAATAACCTGATAAAAAGTTTTTGAACTCATTCAACTTTTTGAAGGTGATTCGTGGCTGTCAGAAACCATAATTCAATAACGTATTCAAGTATAGGATGAACTAATAATAATAATAATAATAATATTTGAATTACCCATTTTATTATTATGGTACTTCACTTCCACTAATTGCATGTACTGGCCGGACCCTGTGGCTGAGTGGTTAGCACATCGCGCTGCGACGCCAAGGGTCCCGGGTTCGAATCCCGCTCGGTCATGGTTGTTTGTAAATGTCCATTCATCAATTTCATCACTCATCCTCATTTTCGCAAAATTAGCCAAGAGGCACAAAACGCGAAGTAAAAGAAAATATATCAAATATATCAAATTGCATGTACTGTATTAATAACACTTGTAAACTTTAAAATATAGATGAGGACTGAGCCGAAACCACTATGAACCGATAACAATACCGATACCGATTCCGATACTATAAAATTTGCAAAAATTAAAATTTGTTCAAAATGTTGATCAATATCAACATTAAATGTTGTTTAAATATTATTCTCCAATTATATGCATAAATTTACAAAGACAATTACTTTAGAATATTCAAGAATAAGATCATAATATTAAAATAGATATTATGTAATGTCTAGGCCCCGGCACTTTATGTTATAACATATTTTTTATTTGGCATCAGATCGGATACTGGGGTGAGATCTTTACATATCTGATTAAAATCAGTCGAAATAGACAAACTCTATAAGGCATATTTTTACATATTTTACCAATTTCGTGTTTATACAACATATTTCTTCAATTTTCTCGTAATAAGACATATTTATGTATAATTTCGTAATTGTTTTGCATATAATCGGTGATTTTATAATTTATTTATTTATATTTTATAATTCGTACCTTTAGCACAACGGATAGTTCATATTATCGATGGCAGGATAAGGAAATTACGAACGAAGAAATTAAAGCAGATGTCATTTTCTTACCAACTAGTACAGAACAAAAATACCCCCTTTTTTATAGCGAGCTGCCAATTATGCTTTACTTTCCACAAAGTTGTAAATATGACATAATACCAAATAACATTTTGGATAATTGCAGTGAACCTCACAATATTTTCCCACTCTTTATATGATTAAAGGGATTCTGACTTCATTTAATACCCCACCCCCTTCGTAGACGGTCTTCCCTGGAAGATACTGACATCCCGTATAATGAGACATTCGAAAGTACTGTTGTGCATATTTTTGGCTTTACTGGGGATAATTCTGAATTTTTCTGACATATTTTTAATTTTCTGACATATTTTTTAATTTTTCATGACATATTTTTCTATTTTTATAACATAATTACATACATATTTTAAAGTTTTATAGGACATGAAGTCCTGGCCCTAGTAATCACAAAATACAGTGTCTCATGCGAAATTTGTGCAAAATAAAAATATAGTTTGAATTTTGAATAATTTCCAGGTTACTTAGACTTCGCGAATGTGTCGCGCGGCGCTTTTGCGGACCCCGTGAAAGACCAAGCTTGCGGAAAGCATCGGCTGGTATCGGTAGATGAATTACAAACGATACTTTATGATACCGATACCCATACATAGGCATCGGTATCGGATCAGCCCTCTGATTAAAAATTATTCATTAAACTTTGATTAAACAATACACTTATATCTAACAATAGAACACTCGCCTACAACGGTTTCCCTCTGGCTTTCACGGCAGCAAACTGATGAATAAGAGACTCAACATTCGTTGTGAAGGATACCAAAACAATCCACGCTGAATTTCTGAGGGGAGTTTTAATTCATTTTGAACACTGAACGACCACTCTCCACTGGCAATTGATGGTAAAATAGTCACAAAAATTCTCAACGAATAACAAGATTTTGGAAAAACACTGTTAAATGATTTCACGAATAAGTTTTAAATAGCCACCAGGCGAATTCACCTTTTACTTTACTTTAGTCCTTCAGTCGAGTGTAAACCCTTTAAAAATTCTTGAAAGTCCATGGTCTTAATCAGTTCTACCCTTTCAGCGTCTCATTTTTGTGCGCCCCCTCTACGCTTTCGGCCCCTAGGCTATAGCACAGGATAGCCTAGTGGTAAATTCTCCCCTGGGCAAGGTACAGAGATTAGTTTCACTGCTTCGCTAATTGCGGAAGTTGCTCACCATCATTTTAGTGGCTCATGCCCGTTTGCACGAACATTACACAAAAGATTGAATATCTACAGACAATGAGTTATTTTGTTATAAACCAATGACATTGTGCTCGTGTTATCCAAAATGAATTCTATTTTTGACTTGAATTTCGTGACACGTACGTTTAGTGAATACCGTTGGTCTCTGTGGTATTTGAAAAACTTCCAGTGAAGGGGTGAGGATTTTCAGTAACTTTTTCTTAGACATAGTGATTTTTTATGTAGTAAACGAGCAAGTAGTTGCTAAGAAAAGTTCACCTTGATGAATTCTTCGGTCTGTGGAAGTTCATCGCTGTCGTAGGACAACAAATTGTAAATATGCTCAAAGAAACTAATTGGTGCAGAAGTTAGGAATAGACTTAATTATATAAATCTATTCATCACTAGGTCATCAGGGTACAGAAAGGATGTGAATTTTACTGGTTGATAGCCATTCCATAATAACATCAGAATAACTCCAACTGACACGACTGTTGATATTAGTGCCACAGCTCAAGTTGAAGAGAGAACAATAATAATTTCTTCAGGAAAATATTTTCAAACTGAATATATCATAGTTACTTTATGCATAAAATTATGTTTAGTTCAATAAAAGCTCAGGTAATAAGAAAATAAACGCAAATGGCACCCATCAAATATAATTCAAACAATAAAAACGACTTTATGTTGTATAGCCACCAGAGCTGACTGGAAACAACTTACAATTAAGTTCCTGTTTACTTGTCTTTTCTCTGGAAGTAGAACTATATTACAAATGAAACTGAAAATTACATCTTTCACTAAAAAGAAAACACGCTTCAAATTGCTTGTATGGTTTTCGGCACCATACATATAGATAGATATACAGGGTGTCATTTTAATGGCGCCCACGGACTACGGAAACGTATAGAATACATCAAAACAAACAACTTTTCTCAGTAACATTTTTCTTGTTGGAGCGTCGTTTCGGCGCTACAGTCGTTCAAAAAAGCCCGTTTTGCCGCCTGAATGCTGGCAACCCAACACAACATTTGATAGCATTTGTAACGTCATATCCCGTTGTGAAGCGATGCGTTACAGGGTTGCCAGGAACACACATATTCTGTGAAAAATGACATAGCTACAATCAGCCACATTATGTACCGTAAAACAAAACGAGAAAACACGTTCTGTAACCTAACAGGAAGTAAACAAACGATACGAAAAATGGTAGAAAGAAAATAGAATTCAAGTGGAAGTGGTCACTGTATCGAATTTTGTCTCAGCTTACATGTCAAATACGTATTTGCAAGTCTAGTTACCAAGTTGGCATCTACAATTTAGTCTATCCACTTCGTTCTTCTGATACTAGTTGTCTGTGACACACTGAACAAATGACAAAATAGAAATGAAAGAACTCAAAATTCCAAAGATAATCAACACATAATATAATGTATATTCAGGGCATTGTGAGGCAAGTAGCAAAACTGGTTGAAAATACAGGGATATAAGTAGTAGTAACACAAACTCTAAGACAACTATATGTTTTCTATGCACCGGATACACATGTAATAGTTTGCAACTGTGAACAGGGCAGTATATTAGTTACTGATTCGTCATTACGATGTTACTGTGGTTGCACGTATTTTTAGCCGTAATGATACTTCCGTTATCAGCACAAAAGTACAACAAGGCATCTGGACACAAATCTGTAGATATCAAATTTGCAACGAGATTTGCAAATATTTGACATGTAGCTGGGCGTAAACAGCCACATGTAAGCTGCAAGTCCAATAAAATTTATTGTTGTTGATATTTGACATGTAGGCTGAGACAAAATCCGATATTGACTCGTCATTTTGAATACGGTTTTTACCATTTCTCATATCGTTGGTTCACTTCCCCCTTCCCCTGAGATGACCGCTGATCTTCTGGCTGGTAGGCTATGATGTTCGGCCTACTGGACGCGTTTCTCACTTCATTTTACTGCTAATAATGTAGTTGGTAGTTTGTCATTTTTCACAAAATTTGTGTGTTCCTTGCAATCCTGCCGTACGCTGTTTCGCCGCAGGAAATGACGTCACAGATACGATCAAATGTATTGTTGGGTTGCCAGCATCCAGGCGGGAAAACGGTCTTTTTTGAACGGCTGTAGCGTCGAATCGACGCCTCGACGAGAAAAATGTTACTGAGAAAAGTTGTTTGTTCTGATGTCCTCTATACGAATCTGTGGTCCGTGGGCGCCATTAAAATGACACCCTGTATATTTCTTATAGAAAGGCATTTCCTGGTAAACTGTTTGAACAGCTTGATTAAAGAAAATAAAAAACTATATGTAAATATTTTTTTCTGATTCTGATACTTTATATATGAACATACGTACTATGGAAATGTTTGTTCAGTGTGTTAATGAAGCTATAACAAAATTAAGCAACTTTTCTTGCAGTGAAAGTAAAACATTCTGGATGTAGCCTACTATATAATTGCAACAAAATATATTTTATAGTCTTTGTAACTGAATTGTGACGATTTTTTAATGATAGTTTGCAAAATATCACCTGCCATATTTATTTACGATTTAATGATAATGACACTATTTATGGTCGGTCTAATCTATACAACATGTTTGTAATTTTTGGCCATAAAATTATTGAATTTTAAATCAAGAGTTTAAAGTATACATATTACATTTCCTTTCGTATGAGCTTCACCCCATCAGTACATATATTTAGATTCCTTTATTTTAATTTCTTAGAGCCTAATGAACACCATTAAATGATTACAAGATTAATGTACTTTCACCAAAAGTGATTCTGATATCTACAAGATCCTCATGTACAATATTCTATAAATTTGTTATTTCATCACCTAATTTAAATCTTGATTTAAATCAATCCACTACTGCTCCATAGCCTATTAACTCAGCTGTTAGAGAACTTTCACCGTTTTCTTATTGATTTCAAACTTAAAGGGTGGTACCACTGAACTGCATATACGAGGGTTATCCCAAAAGTAAGTTCTCAATTTTTTTTAATACAAAGAAACGTTTATTTTCAATAATGTTTACATTCTTTTAAAACTTGAACATTTAACATTTTTCTACATAATCGTCATTTCGGTCGATGCATTTTTGTAAGCGCTGCGGCAGTTTTTGTATGCCCATGTTATACCAGCTCACTGCCATGTCGTTGAGGAAGCGTCGAACCTCATCCTTCACCTCGTCGTCGTTGCTGAAGCGCGTTCCGGCCAAATGTTCATTCAACTTCGGAAACAGGTGGTAGTCACTGGGTGCCAAGTCCGGACTATAGGGTGGGTGCTGATGTCCCATCCAAACCTTTGCAGGAGAGCGATGGTTTGATGGGCGACGTGGAGGCGAGCGTTGTCGTGGAGAATGCTTACGCCCTTGCTCAACATTCCTCTTCTCCGGTTCTGAATAGCCCGTGTGAGTTTTTGCAGTGTCTCACATTAACTGTCAGCGTTTATTGTGGTCCCAGAAGCCATGAAGTTGACCAACAATACCTCCTTTCGATCCCAAAACACAGTTGCCATGACGTTACCGGCAGACTGTGTTAGTTTGAATTTTCCCGGCTTGGGCGAAGAGGAATGCCGCCACTCACGTGATTGTTGTTTGGTCTCAGGTGTGAAGTGGAACGGCCAGGTTTCGTCACCCGTGACAATCGAATCCAAAAAAATGTCCTTTTTGTCTATGTAGCGGCGATGAAATTTGCGGGAAGAGTTAACTCGTTGCCGTTTGCGTTCTTCAGTGAGAATTCGCGGGACCCATCGTGCGCTCGCCTTCCGATATTGAAACTTTTCCATGAAAATCCTATGAACGGTACTTCGGGAAACCTCAGGAACCAACGTACAGAGATCATCCAGAGTGATCCGCAGATCTTCACGTATGGTTTGCTCAACCTTCGCGACTCTCTCGTCGGAAATTGACGGTCTTACGCTTCTTTCTTCTTCGTGAATTTCAGTACGACCAGCTGCAAACTCCCTACACCACTTGCGAGCATTTTTGACATCCATGCACGACTCGCCATACACTTCCGTCAATTCGCGATGAATTTTAATCGGTTTAACGCCTTTTGCGTTCATAAACCGAATAACTGCGCGAACTTCGCACTTGGCGGTAGCGCCGAGCGGGAGCTCCATCACAAACTGCAACTGCCAAATAAAAAGCTTCGTTGTATTTAAGAAAAAATAGGAGACCTTACTTTTGGGATTACTCTCATATAACTGAAATGCTTGTTGCAAAGATAATCTATCAGCCACGAAAAGTGAAGCCACTTTTGCGATTTGTTCTTCCTGTACACTAGGAAAGAAAACACAGATCTCCTATAGCTACCATGTGTTCCATAGTCTTTTTGCATTCTTACAAAGCACAATCAAATCTTTTGTCTTTTGAAACAAAATATGTGATTAATTTTCAAAATGTTGGTTTCTTTGTGTATGATCCGAAAAGTCTTGATGTGATTTCAAAAAGAGCAGAGCTAGACATTTCGCTATGCGCACATATCAAAGCTAAGGAATTGCAAATCAGGGGAAATTTATAATTCTCTAATTTAGAATAAAAATGTAAGTGCTAATGAAAAAATACGATAAAACTATCTTATTTCATCAAGAAATAACGTAAGGGAAATTTAGCTCAAGCTGTTCAATTTTAGTGTAGAAGTAAGGGAAAGGTCTTGACATGCAGGTCTCTAATTCAAAATAGTTGATTGTATGCAACAAACAGTAATACAACACCTCCAAATGTTATTGCTATCATTATTATTACCTTTCGACCTTATGCGAGACAGGTGCCATTGTTTCTGAATAATTTTATAAAATGCAACGAAAAAATGATTCTCTATTTTCCAATTCAATCAATGATCGGACGTCAAACGCAGACATGAGAAGCTAAACTATAGATAGAAAATGACAGAGTGCAAGATGGATGAGCAGTTGAAGAGAGATGTATTGATAGCGCTGTAGATGGATGGATTTCCTCCACAGACTTGAAAATTGATGTCAATGAATAATAGATCATGTTTCTAGAGAGGGTAAGTTTCCATTAGCTCCATAGCTATAGGGACATTCTATAGAAATCGAGCAGAACATGGCTGAATTATTAAAGGAAGCTCCTACTATTGTTTCTATTTTGTAATAAAAGGATGAACATGTTTCCCACGACTCTTGAATGTGTGGTCAGAAAAATGCACAAGTCTAGCTGTTAAATGATTAAATATTTGGCGTTCGACCATTGATTGAATTGGAGAATGAAGAAGGTACTACTCCACTGGACTTTAGAGGAGATACAACAGACGATTTATTTGTCGTACTCTTCCCCCAATTTCACTTCGCCTCTGTTATTTCTTCTCCTACTCTTAGTGTAACTCAATGTTTCATATAAATGTTCTTCTCCCTTTCCAATCTACACCAATCCTTTCATTTTCTCTACAAT
>NC_139247.1:31814757-32132862 GCF_977018435.1 Lepisma saccharinum
TGTGTATTGCAGAAAAGCTATTATTTCATGATGTCGGCCTCACATTTTTATTACTGTGATTTACATTACTTTTTTGTAACTTACATTATCTATGTAGACTTCATAAACAGTACGCGAATGTAAAGTAATCTGTATAATATGCGAAGTAATGTCAGAATGCATTCTCACCGGGAATGCCTTGAATTCCTGGAATTATGCGTGAATTATTGGCTCCGGGAATTCTGCGGGAATTTTACTCCGTAGGCGTGAAAAATTGCAATTTTTATTAATCCAAGTGCCATTGAATCTATACATATTTATAAATTCTTATGGTTTGGTTTTCACAATTTAGCTTTTGTGTTTATCGAAGAATTAAAGCAAAACAGATTTCTCTCAGTCCGTTACTTTGTTAAGGTTCTTTGCATTACAATCTCTCTGACAGACATAGCAAGTCATATGATGGCGCCAAATCTAACCTTTTTCGTGATTTTAAGCCACGTTTTTTTTATGAGGGAAATTCGACTGCGTTTAGCGTGAGTTCATTGCTTGTCCGGACAATAATATATTTTTGTGGAGGGTGCAGTAATAACTAATGTTGATATAGAGGAAACACTTACTTGTATCCAGGGTTGTTAAAGGTCTAGGTACAAATAAAGGACCGGAACCTTTTTTTCTTTCTCGCACAATTTAAATTCGGTCTAAGTTGCGTATTGTTTCATTGAAAAAATATTCCTGGACCGTATTTAAATTGAACCGGAAAAAAGGTTCCTGGACCGTACTTAAATTCATCTTAAAAAAGGTTCCTGGTTCGAATATGAAATATACAAAAAAAGGTTTTTCACGGCCTAAAACCCATTTACACTTGCTTACTTTCTCTTCCGGACGGGAATGGAATTTATTTACAATAATTGGAAATTATCAACCCTGGGATTGTTAAGGATCCATAAATCCATATATTCTAATGGGTTCTATTTGGTTCTGTAACAGGACGGGAACCTTTCTTCTCGCACAATTTAAATTCAGTCCAAGCTGCGTATGGTTTCATTTAAAATAAGTTTCTGGATCCGGAGAAAAGGTTATATTGCCATATTTTAATTGATCATGAAGAAAGGTTCCTGGCCCGTATTTAAATTTGGAAAGTTTGGCTTGATAATTGGGAATTATACTTGGATTTTTTTGGCCCTTAGAGTAACCGCCCTGTATGTTCTTCACGGACTATAAAAATTCACACTAAACATGTGTATGTATTCTAAGAATCTGTGCATCAACACGACCTATGGCTTCATAAGAACACTATTCACCATCAAATCAAAGCAGCAAAGTCTTTCCGACCTAGTCTTTTGAACACAAAACTTGCATAATTTAATTTTATGCAAGTCTTCAACTGAAACTCTCTCAGGCGTCGCTCACAAAGTGTTCCCCGCAGAAAAAAACTTTTCAAGCGAGAACTTACTCATGGGTACCTGACGATTCCTACGTGCTTATGCTTGTAGGCACTCAGGCACATTGTGTTCCCGAGCGTTCAACTTCGTCCCTCGCTGGGGTTCAAAGGAATCGCCCCGGGAGTGGAACTTCGTGCAGTTCTTGTGGTTTGGTGGGGAACCAGATCGGTTTGCTTGTTCCCTGTTTTGCTTCAACTTTGAGGGAATGTTATGTTCCGAACTTCATTGTTCCGCAGGAGAAAGGAAAGTGTAAAATACTTTAGCTCGGGTTATTGTTGCGAAACAAGTTAAAATTCATTTCTTATAAATTGTTGCACGAAGACTAGGTGTCCAGAAATACGAAACAGGTAACAGCATCTTGTTTGCACGTGGCATGTGTACCGACCGCCTAGTTAGCCAAATTGCACTTGTATATTGGAAAATATCTTATTCCTATACTTTTAAGTTAATAATTTTCATTATAGTATTTATACTTAATTGTTTTCATAACTCATGTATGTATTTATGTTTTATCTTTTGCTATTGTATTATTCGCGTATTTTTGCAACTTTAATTCATCCTAATTAGTATATGCAACGTTTTCATTAAATTCAAGATGGCTATGATTATTTCTAACTTTAACACAAATGTGGTTGTTTAAGCGGATATTATATATATTTCTTCTTAAATCTTTGTTCAACAATTGACAACATCAAAGTATTTTAATCTTCATTATAAATTCATATACTAAATCTTTCTATATTCATTTTATGTGCAAGGGCAAATATGAATTGCTTTATAAAGTCAATTTCGTTATTTGTTGTCCTACTTTTGTAGCATATAAGCATATAATTCACTATCTCACTTTCAATAATATATCGTTTTCCTATTGGCTATTAATTTTAGGAGTGGGGGAACCAAGCTACGTGTTTTTGGCGATGTAAAAACTTCCACGTTGGCAATTTTAATTGTTGCCAACCTGAACTTTAGCTTACTATCGCTAATTAACATTGATGTTATATAAATTATCAGTTCTTGTGATATTTTTTATGTTATGACTTGCTAGAATTGTAAAAAAACAATCTGTTATGCTGCGCCTCGCGCTTGGGGAAGCAGTTGAGGTCTTGTTATCTACGGTAGAGGTATTACTAATCACTGCCCTCGAGCGAACAGGACTTAACGTATGATTTATGTGAACTGTGCGAATAAGTATGTAATTGGCGCGAGTCGACATTAAAGCTTTTAAACCTTTTAAACTTAAAATACTTGGTTTTAGTTTTATTTACGATGACTCGTCACATGTCGGTGGTTACCTTCCAGGGAATGGGTGGATCGTCTTAATCCCGATTACCGAGTGAGAACTCTTGCGTCCAACTGACCAGCCGGAGCAGGAAGCAGAGTGTTGCCGTTTCGTGGCTCCGTGTCCAGAAGTTACGAGTGGTGGCACGTTGCACATGTTTTGCCACAGTGTGCGAATTAACGATCTATTTCGCCCTCACAAAAAATCTTTTTATCCCTGTCATGGATATTTATCCCCCTCAAAGAAAATTGAATTGGAAGCATACAGTACATCATCTCTTAACTATAGAACAGACACAATTGAAAAGTCATTCGGGAAACAATTAACCTTTAAACCAATTGCATCCTACTCCACGTCTGAAGTTCTATTTTTCCCATTGTTTGCTTTTTATTTACATTGTCGTTGGGTGCAGAGGTATTTCAAAAATGAAATGTTTCCAGTATTATGGTTGATGAGAGCACTATTGTTCAAATAAAATGTGACTTAACATATATGTTCGCATTGAATTAGTTCGATAGCTCTTCTTGTGTATGAATTTGGGCTTTCTTAGAATGTAAATAGTTATACTAACTGTTTCTAAATTATGTGTAAATATTATCATGAGATTAAAAGACTTGGGTAAGATTCAAGCATCTCCCCCTAGGGCCCAAAATTTACATCCAGCGAAGGGGATATTTCCTCTTCGTCCTCCCCTCAAATACCAGTCTGGGCATATAATACGGACGTTACACACTTGTACAAACTATTAAGATTATCATAACTAACTAACTCTCTAGCCTTCTTATACCCGAAGGTTTATGGCTGCAGTAACACAAACCTTCAATCTGCCCCTATCCTGGGCAAGATCAATTAGCTCTTTTCCATCTTTAACGATTTCCTTTAGGTCCATATTTAACTCTCTCATTAACTGTAGACTGAAATAGCCCAGGTCGGTAAAGGCCCAGAATATTCCAGGTGCCTAATTTAATATCATAAGTAGGACAAATTACTGAAATATTTTGATAAGGAATGTTCTTCAGTAATTATTGTGATGTGCATAGAATGGAAACATTTTTTGTTATAATTACTGTAATTTTCAATGATCAAAACTTGTATATTTCATACCTTTGAAGAATGTGTGAAGATGGGTCACCTCTAGTCAGTTTGTAATTCAATTAACTATCAATTTTTATGGCGTTATTTATAGGTATGTAATGTAAATGAATACTCTCAGAAGTGAGAAAATTTTATCAAGGAGTAAACCAGACGTCACTCTCCCTAGACGTCACTTTGATCTATACGCTAAACACATTTTTATTGCATTTTTCTAACACATCAAAAAGGAGCAAATTGGTATAAGAATTCAGTCATAACTTTTTACTGGTTAAAGATACGCCGAAAAACCTTTCACCATTACATATCTAGTGAAATTCTATCCTGATTTGATATATCATATCATAAAATTCTGAAGTTGAATTCAAGATGGTGGGTTTGTAGTTGGCTGCCACCGTCATCGTCATATGCCCTATAACATTTTCCCCCCGCCCTATTGCAAACCTAGAATGTTACTTTTGCAGGATAGTATGTTATTCAACTTTTATTCGGGTGTCTCCACACTTATGGACCACCCTGTATATTTGTTATATTTGGTTTATTTTCATGTGTGAATGGATGTCAAATACAAACCAAGCCAGATGTTCTGTTAGCAGCTTCGTATTTCTGAACACCTAGTCTTCGTGCACAATTTCATTGATTGGATTGGACTGATTTGGTGTTTTAAGTACTTCATGCACAGTAAGGCTAATCTGGACTAGACCTACAGTTTAAAGTGGGATCCGAACTACTATATGCCTCCACCGGGTATCGAACCCGGGACCCCTTGATTACAAGGGACAATTTCATAAGTTGGTCATAAGTTGCAAACATATTTACACATTGTTCCAAACACAGGCAGCTGACGGCACATCTCTTTTCCAATTAGGCATAGCAGAGGGAAAAAGCTCTGGTTACGTTCCTGCTTCTAACCAAGAATTTCGTTGCTGTGAGACGGATAAAAATGCTGCATGCTATTAACGTATCGTGTGTGGACCTTAAACAAACATAACTGGCGCAATCGGTAGGAACACACATATCGTACGATCTAAAAGGACAGTATTTACTGGGTAACAACAAAGTCTCCCTCGTTCTATTGCATTTATTACTTGGTCTGTCTATGAACTTGTGATCTCCACACAGATATCTGAGTTCGCTCATATCAAATATATTACGTTGTGTTTTATTTTTATTTAATTGATTGATTTGGTTTATTTTATTTCCTTTTTCTACCACCGTTTCCTAGTCGCGAAGATGAGGATGAATGATGAAATTTATGAAGAGACACTCACAAAAAACACCCATGCCCGGAAAAGGATTCGAACCCGAAACCTGCAGCGTCGTAGCGCGATGTGATAACAACTCCGTCAAGGACGTCGGTTTTATTTTAATCGAATCGTCATTATTTTCGTCATCATTGTTGCGAGTAATCGAGGAGTTTACAAAATGGATATAAAATTATAAAGTTAGAAACACAAATTCTACGTATTAATTATCATGATTACAACAAAATGGAATAAATAAATAAATTAGGTATTAGGAATAACTTAAGATTCAATTCAATTTAAAGCAAACACAGGACTTTACAATGAATTAATTAATTGTGGCAGTGTCGTAGTGTCGTAATGTTTTGAAACTGTTGCCTAGTACTCGACAAACCTTTGACAACATATAATTAATATTGTTGTACTGTTAACCTAAGTCATTATTACAAAATATAGTTTTGCAGTGAAGGTGAACCATTTCAACTCTTATTTGTAAGATAAACAACAATGAACTAACTACGATTCACATGATGCAGTATGCGTTAAAGTACGTACATTAAGCCTCGGCTGGATGTTTCTCTCAAAAGCTGAAAACTGCTTCTCCTTCTAGAGACAAAATCTCCTATAATACTGTATGCTTACAATTTCGGTGATACTCTGCAAGGCTTTTCTAGTAGGATACACGAAGTGATGAAGATTCTAAGAAAACAATTTGGGGTTCTAGTTTGGCGTACAAAAAATAGTAAAGCAGCATTAATTAGATTTGAAAAGCAGCTTTAAATGGGGCGTTTGAAGAGTTTTAAAATTCTTTACTGTTTAGGTTCAATATTCTGGATCGTAGTGTCGTGAATTTATGTAGAAAATTCCAAGCGTTTGCACAATATTTCCACTAGAAATTATATAAATTTATACAGGTATTTAGTTTCCACGCCTTCTGAAAGTTTGAGGATTTTCCGCTTGTAGCACTGCTGTCGTTTTTCAACACGAAACCCTCCTCGTGCGGTTCTCGCATCTACCCCTCGGAGCGCGGGGGAGGTTTCACCCGCCAGTTCGTAAGCTTATCTTTTCTTGCCATCTGGGTTTGTGTTGTTCAGGCAGACCTTTTTATGAAATCACGGAACTGTATTACTTCAGTGGCTCCTTTCAAAAAGCAGGACAGACAGTTTTGGAAGTCGAAGCAGTGAATCGTCAAGATTATTATAGTCACAAATTACTCCAGTGTATGAATCTGATCGTAAGGAAGAAGGCAAGCTGCGTCGTTCAATTATTCTGTGATTAAAACTCTTCGCTTTTGTTTCTATATATTTACTTTAAGCACAATAATGGGAATAAATATACCCAGTAATCGAACTAAATAAAATGTAGAAAAGAAAAGACAGATATTTTTATTCTGACGTTGTATTTTTTTTACTTCATGTAGTTATAAATACTTCGTAAGTCCAGAGCTCACAGAATCTTTTCAGGCGGGAAGGTTTCAAACATTCGTACCGATTTATATTAATTTATTGAAACTCAAATTAAATAATAAAATATTATTTTCGTTGTATAAAACGTTCTTGAAGACAATCAACGCTCGTGTACAACCTCCCCCCCCACACACACACGCCAGGCATTCTACACCATACGTTCGAAACAACATTTAGTATAAAAACCAGTAATTTAAACTAACGTATGACCGTGACGTGTAACGTACAACTGCCCCCTTACTCAATCAAGTAATTGGTTCACGTTTTCAGTGTCTCGCTGGCCAATAATAATTGCGGGTCGAGCACAGTGCTGTCACACTGAACATATAATCCGTTTGAATGGGCTATTGTTCTTGTGGATTAATTTTTAGATTAAATAGAAGATTTCACCCCTTCTTTTAATGTTAACAACTGAACAAACACTTCCGAGAAGCAGAAGCGCTGCAGGAACATTTTTCTTGGGAGGCACAAGATTAACAATGTGTGGGCATGGAAAATTTCATTTTAGATCAGCACACATGAATTTCCTGTTTCGTACTGGAATATTTATAATTAGTATTACTTAGTTTTTGAGGATTTTTCATAATTTTAAAAACAGATAATTCCGAAATATATGAAGATCTTGGGCCCCGTTCTGCACTCATTAGGGATTTAATGGAAATTGTGAACAAATATAGGTCTACATCAAGGATGTATTTAGGGGAGACCAGGGAGTCAGGACCGCCCCACTAAAGACTTATCAAGTACAAAAATTAAGTAATGAAAAATATATTCGTTTAGCCTTTGTTGTATAATTTCCTCTGAACTTATTGCAAGACAATGATTATATTTGAATCAAATGGCATTGAAGAACAGGACGGAACCTATTTTCCCGCACAATTTAAATTCGGTCCAAGTTTCGTATTATTTAATTTCAATACGGAACTTGGACCGGATTTAAATTGATTCCGAGAAAAGGTTCCTGGACCGTATTTAAATTCATCCGAAAAAATGTCCCTGGACCGAATTTAATTTCATTTTGAAAAAGTTCCTGGACCGCATTGCAATACTTTTAACATAAGAAAGTTCTTTACTGCCCAGAACCAATTTATACTTGCTGATTTTATCTGGTGGACCGGATTTGAATTTATTAAAAATTCCTGTACTTTAACAACCCTGACTACAGATACACATTGAATGAGTTTTTGGATCAATTTACACAAATCATGCACCAAAAATGCATACAAAAGTAAACTTCAATCTTGTGAAATGCAGAAACCACATTGTAGTCCTCGTCGCGATTAGCAGAAAGTGGAATAAATAATGTAAAATAACCTAAGTCAACAAATCAATAATCGTCATAGTTCATCAGTGTATGTGTTATGGTTGCATCAACTACATTGAGTACGTTTTGTTTTCTCTGTGTACATACGTTGACATCCTCGACAGCAGTGTTGAAGAAACTGTAGTTTTAAAACGTACATACATATTTTGTGATATTTACTTTAATTAGAGCCAATGACCGCGTTCTAGAATTTTACTGGAATTTAATTTGTACCATTCTGATCGAACAATGATTACATACATTAAAGTTATAATTGTTTTACGGAAGCTTAATCCCCTGACCAAATGAATAACGTGATCAATTCATTATTTGATCTTTGAGGTCGTGCAGGTATTGCAGAAGCTTTTGATGGAGTATGTCATGAGATGAAACCATAACTTGCTCGTATCTCATTATTCACTGAAGTGAATATTGATGCCCAGGAAGTCATATGAAGTTATACATTAACATCATACTTAGTATAATAAATTTGTCCGTTTGTCTCTAATACGAGTCGTTATTGTGTTATTCAGTACGTCTCTCTCTCCCTGCATAAACATCACACACAACACACAAACACACACACACACACACACACGCATACATACATACATACATATATATATATACATACATAGTTACATACATATACACAAATACACATTATATACCTAGGTATAATCACGTGTTACTTTTATACAGGATGAGGCAAAAGTCAGGTTACATAGGTGAATGACCCCCACGGCCACCAGACCTAATACTCCTGGGATTTTACTTGTTCGGATGGCCTTCGTCTACGCTAGAAAACTAAGAGCCTCGACCACCTCAAGGAAAGAATCACATCCCCCCAAATCACCCCACCCCCACTAACATACATTACTACGCGACTGGGAGCGTCTGTTGATTGATTGAGTTGGGTCGTCCACAACGTCTGCCATTATTGACTAATCGCGAAGATGTGGTTGAGTGATGATATGATGAAATTGATGAAGAGAAACTCACAAAGAACGCCCTTGTCCAGGCCTGGATTCGAACTCGGGTCCGCAGCGTCAAATTGAAGCATGTATTCAAGCATATTGTAAGCATATTGATCATGTATTGTAACTGTAACAATTGAATATCAAACATATGTATCTTCGTATGTACACCTGGTTTCCTACATAACTTAATTTTTTTCTCACCTTGTAGTTCTTGGAAGGTTAGTTAGTGAATGCAATTACATTTTAACAAGCAGAGACGTATAGGATTACGATTGTGTTCTGATATATATAACTATGCCTTATATTTCGCTGGGTTTGACGCTTTCTAAATTGTGACAGCGGGATAACACGTGCCAATGTCGTGTGCAAGTCACCAGCAAGAACGATGCTGGTATAGCCAGCCCCATATTTTTCACCTAAATATAGGTGTATACGGACTTCCGAACCCTGTATGTATAAACTCACATGTCGACATTATGTAAACGTACTTTGAATTTACAACAGAAAAAAATGAAGTGTCTCTCTAAGTAAGGCCTAATCAAAACCCCTTTGTAATTGTGGAAGAGCGCTCCCTTAAGCAGGACGAGCAGCGGTACTGTAGCGTTGTACAAGGGGTGGAAAAAGGAAAGAGCATGCCAGGAGGCTTCGTCGATCGCGTTCGAGCAGTGTACAAAAGGGTAAATCGCACAGAACAGGAGCACTAGCTCCTCACTCTTCGATTCTGAAGTACAAGCGATTAGCTTAGGCCTGCTGTCAGTCATTACATTGTAAACTCACATATGCTGCTCTTCTTATAAAAAAAAGCTTCAATGCCTACCGTGAACGCAACTCTGCATATATATATATATATTGTATATATATTACGTTCTCACCAAAAAATGGAAGACTTTAAATATAGGGAAACACATGACTCTGCTTTGAACTACATATCTTCACAACCCCTGAAACTAGAGGCACAAGGGGTGTAAGGCGTACCATCCACGTAGGCGTCAAAAAGTCAACCTCACTTCCACGCAGTACACCCTGGAATGCATTTTGCAAACGAACGAGGCTCTGGCGACTGGTACTATGGCCAGTATATGTTTGTGTGTGTTGTCCTGTTTTTTGTCCTTGTGTGTGCTGAGTGCCCGTTTACAGCCTCAGCTATTAACAGAAGTCAGAATATTATAAGATTTTAATTACGGAACATTAGAGTTGTTTTTTTAATGTTAAAGGTCTGGCCCCCGTATAATGTGACGGATGCAAAATAGCCTAATTTGTGACGCACCCAAAATTTTTAATTCAAATAAATTCAAATTCAACTACAGGCAAAAGCAATTCTCTCTAGGAAATCATGAGCCATGAATAAATCCAGTGTCTTTAGGACGTAAATTACTACATACTTGCTAATTGATGATGTATTTATTTTATTATCAATTGCTTGAATATTAAGTTATGGGAGATGAAATGCTGTTATTTGTGTCAGAAACCAACTTGTACTCAAATTCTAAATATTATAATAAACAATTGAAGCTTGTAATTCAATTAAGGTTTATGATAGCTCTATCAAACAAAAAACAGATTTAAAAAATATCTGTCTCTTTCATTTTGGTTATCTTCACTTTGTGTGTAGCATGTCCGGTTTCAAGATATTATATACTTTTAATTTTCAAGGTGAACTTTTGGCGCCATGTTTTCAAGACTGCGCCAAACCTACAGGTCAGAGAGTGATATACTCTTGAAAATCGGATTTGTCACTTTGTTTTTACTGCAGAGGTAGTAGCCAAAATATTCATAACTTTACTACACTACTTGTACAATCAAATAGCCTTAATGCCTAACGTGATTTTTACCCATTAGAGGAAAGTATGTTCAACGAATACGTAGCTACGATTGAAATGTAAGGTAAACGAAGCAGAGATGGCAGAACCATAATCGGAATCGATGCGCAATCGATAAGTTCGATCCTTGAAACGAGCCCCTGCAGAGTTTCAGCCCAGTGCGTTTCGAGGGTTTTGTTTATAAAACGATTTCTCCTGGTCTTGAAAATAGCCGTTCACAGCATGAATCACGTCATAGTTATCGGAAATTCGCGTCCTGCGAGCCATTTATGAGGTTAGGGAAGAATTTCATGTCAGAGGGAGCTAGATCAGGCTAATAGGGAGGATGTTCCAATAATTCGAACTTAAATGGATTGTAGCTATGGAAACCATTGACGTGTGAACAAGTGCATTTTCTTGGTGGTTTTGCCAATCATTTTTTGAAACGCTTGCTTGCATGCTCACCTACTTCGCGTGATCAAACAATAACCTCAACACGCACTATGCTGAAACTCTGCAAGGGTTCGTTTGAAGGATCAAACTTATCGATCGTGCATCGATTTTGATTATGGTGCTGCCATCCCTGCTTCGTTTACCTTACTTTTTAAAGTACCCTCGTACATTCGATGTGTTTACACATCTGAGTATTATACAGCCTATTAAGTTGTGTTAACAACAGCAATATACAACGTTACTGGGAAACGTTATATCTTCATTCACCTCCAAGCGATAACCGATTGAACATGTAATTTCACATTTTCAGCTCCATCGCGATACAATTTAAGCTGTTATTTCCGCTTGAGGCCAGACAGTTGCTTAGTGACCGATTCAATAAGCACACATCACATGCTTGTTGTGTCCATGGACGTGGACGCCAGATGTTTCTTCCATTACCATGGCAACGAATGCCGGTTCGTTGACTCAGTCCTTGTGTGACAAGGAAAGATGAAATGGACAATCAACTGAAGTATTGCTCTTTTTTTGTCAAACTTTTGGAGTCTCTAACCTACAAAAGTGTTATTTCATGGGTTCATTTCATGTTATTGAGTGGAATATTATGTTCCCTGCACTGGTCTAAGGGAAACACAACTCCTGGAAAATCGCACATTAAGTGATCTCCAATTGGCCACTAACATTGCCTCATTCCCAACGATAGGAGCCTCCCCGATGGCGCAGTGGTAGCGTCGTTCCCTTGTAATCAAGGGGTCCCGGTTTCGATACTCGGTAGAGGTACACTTTAAACTGTAGGTCCAGTACCGATTAGCCTTGCTGTGCATAAAGTGGACTCAAAATATAAAATCAATCAATCAAACCAACGATAGGAAGGACATATAGTTATTACAACTTCATAAGAGGTTTTATTGCAAACCAAACAGGAAAACATTTATTCTCGAGAATGTACTTCTTGATAGGTTAAACGAAAAAACATAAAATCTTAAAAATCGGAATCCTGAAAATTCAAAAATATTTTTATATTGATTTATTTGACATTGAATGCCCCACATATGACCACAAAACACAATTCCCTGAAGACAGGGCCAGAAACGTTGCGCATATACTAAGGATCAAGTTCAGTGTTTTTTTACTTCCCATTTTGGCTATTTTTGGTTAATCGAGAAAATGAGAATGAGTGATGATACGATGAAGTCGATGAAAGGATGCTCACAAAGCACACCAATACCAAGTCTGGGTTTCGAACCCAAGACTACTGGCGTCGTAGTGCGCTGCAGTAACTACTACACCATTGAGGTCGTCACTTATACAGAGATTAAAGTATAATTGCCGTGATTAAGCGCAGATACGTGTACTGTATACTTGGAGAATAATAATAAATATTTTAGAATTTTATTTTTTCTGAAATATCAGAGTTTTGAAAATCTCAATTTATTTTATTTTTGCTCACAACAAATTATAAACATAACATGTATAAATTTTAAAATTACACCAATTCAAAGACTTGGTATATGATATATATATATATATATATATATATATATATATATATATATATATATATATATATATATGTATATCATTTTTTAAAAAAAAATCATCTGTTATAGATTTTTCAGATTTACGAATTTCTTTGATTTCAAAAATCTCAAACATGGATTATATTAAAAATATATTATTACGTTTTATTTATTTCCTTGTGAAATATGTAGATCCATAAAAGGATAAAATACATTATATCAAATTTAGAAAAAAAATCTTGTTTATTTCACATGAAATGAGCAAGTAACAAGTACAGTACTTGTCCAGTTACTTGTCAACATAATTCCCGCCGGCATTCAGGAACTTGTCATAGCGTGGGATTATTTTCTGTATACCTGAGTAGTAGAAGTTCCCCGCCTGGGCGCCGAGCCACTGTGTGACATCCGTCTGAACCTCTTCGTCACCGTCAAAATGTTAACCGGACAGGAACTCTTCAGGTGCAAGAACAGGTGGTAATCACTGGGAGCGAGATTCGGGCTGTACGATGGATGATCGAACACCTCCCAACTGAACATCTCCAGAAGGGCTGCAGTGCGTCTAGCCATATGCGGCCTCGCATTGTCGTGCAGAAAGATCACCCCGGCACTGAGCTTAACGCGTCTCTTAACGCGTTGCAATGTCCCCAGTGTTTCACAGTAACGGTTAGCGTTCACAGTCTCACCTCTGGGCAGAAACACGATGAGCAGAATACCTTGTCTGTCCCAGAACACCGTTCACATCACTTTTCGCGCGACACAGTCTGTTTGAACTTCGTCCTGCATGGAGATCCACTGTGAAGCCAATGCATGGACTGCTGCTTGCTTTCTGGGGTGCTGTATGCAACCCACGTTTCATCCCCTGGGATGATCCGGTTGAAAAAATCGTCATCATCATGGTAATGCTGCAGTAATGTCAATGGCCGTGCCCATACGTTTTCCTTTGTGTTCGGGCGTCAGTTGTTTCGGCCCATACACCTGACACAGCTGACGATGAATTTCGATCGGTTGTATGTTTTGTGCTTTCAAGAACTTGATCACCGAACGAACCTCGCACGTGCCGGGAAATGGAATAAGAGCCGCCATGTTTCATCGCTTCCGCGACGCTACTGAGGACTTTCAGGAGGCGTCTTCTAGGACATTCACTAGCCACGCCATGTGCCTCTCACGCATGCGCAAAACCGTTTTCAATACGCATGGCCTGCCACCTGTGGGCGAGTGGGAAACTTACTTTCTGGATATATTGACTTCATATTAACAATTTGAACATAAATATCAATGAGTATTTCAAATTCGTAACACTAATCAACATTAGGTACATTTATAACAGATTTAGAAAAAAAGCATAATATTAGACAAACTTTCTTGAAGAGAAGTGTTTTAAGAAATTGAGAACTTTCTACCTCGGAGAAGATGCAATCTCCAGAGGGTGTCTAGGTGCTATCATAAACGAAAAGACAGGTCTTTTAATCTCGCTTTATTAACAGCGAAATTGAACCGCGTTATTTGCTCAAAAATGCCATTTTCGTCTTAACCCAATTAACAGCTGAAGGGGAAAGAAATGCTGAGAACTCACAACTGGATTATCCCTAGTTTCCATCACAAGAGAGATGAGATCTGTTACAAGTTATATTAAGAAACTTCAATCTAGAAGAAAACGTCAAGAGGGTGGAAAGTGGCATAAAGGCAGCGACATATTTCTCGCAGTGCATTTGCAATTCATGAAAGTAACAAGGTTAAAAAGTGTAATGGAAATTTAGATTCTTCTCCATAGAATGTTTCTTGCAAAATGTGTCTTCCAGCCTCTAATAGACTAATTTATCATTTTCTTAGGATTGAACTGAGAAGAGAACAGAGCAGAATGATTTCACGAAAGCATTTCTTAACTTTTAAAACAGTTTCTTTGTAATGTGGCTGACCTCCACCAACTACAATTGTTCTTTATTTAGGCCAGTTACTTTTCAACTACAGAACAGCTATATCGAGCAATGATTGGCATCCTCTCAAAGAAAAGGTGCTTAATTCGTTGTTGAACTATTAATCTAATTCATTATTACAAACTATATTTTTGTAGTGAAGATAAACTATTTTAACTCTTCTAACTATTTTTGTCATTTCACTTTCATAGTTGGTAAGATAAACAATAGAATATTAGGATCAAATATATTATTAGGCAGTGGAAGTCATTGTACGAATTAATCAGATTTAGATGTAGAAGTAATGCTTTGTGTAGTTCTGGATGTTGTAATCGACCTGCTCATTATTTATTTATTTATTCAAATTTCAGATACAGCACTTTTAAGGCCATTTTACACTGACAATTCTTATAAATCAACAAGAACAAGTCAAGATGGTTTTAGGTAAAAACAAAAAGGGATACATATAAACAGATAAGACATAAGCAAGGAAACAAACAAAAGATTTACATATTCGTTCTTAGAGAAGATCGGAAAATACTTGCAGGGGCAAAAATGTTGATGTTTGTAGGTAGTTTATTATATAACTGTGGCAGCCTGTGGATCAGAGAGCGCTGTATAAGGGAAAGCCTAGCGGTAGAGTTGTGGAACAATTCAGTGTTTCGGGTCGATCGAGAGGGAACTCTGAAGTTGAATTCTGTAAGTAGAAGTTCAGATCTTAATTTCCCATTGATGGTTTTATACAAAAAATTCATATCGGCCATATCGCGTCGGGTCTGTAGTAACTGGAGGTTCAAAGTAGTCAGGATGTCAGGTTTCTGAAGATGCCGCAGAGAAGGTATTCTATTACGAACAATGGCGGTAAAGTAACCGAGGACGGAATCCATGCTAGAAAGATTTGTATTGGAAGCCATGGCCCAGACTGGAGAACAGTATTCGAGAATCGGAGAAATGAATGACTTGAAAAACAGACTAAGAGAAGTTGGAGTATCAATTTCAGTGAATCTGTAGAGGAGGCCCAAGAGGCGCATTGCTCTTTTAGTTGTAGCTGCGATGTGTTCCTTAAAGTTAAGTTTTTCATCTATGATAACACCTAGATCTTTTTGGGTTGAACGTGTGGTAATATAATTGTTTTCAAGAACATAATGAGAATGTATTTTGTTCATTTTTAAAGAGATTGTGAGGGAGGAACATTTCTTTGGTTGCAACGTTTCATCCAGATCTTTATTAAATATGTACGTATCTAGGTGCCACATTTATTGGATGTAGTGTTAGGGACACAACGTTCTCAGGCTCAGGCCGCCTTTACTCCCCAGGGTTCCCTTCAAGTACCCATCGATTTGAGGCTGGGTAAACCCCAGAGCCGCTTTATGCGGGGACAAGGCCGGAAAAATTCCGACCTTAGATCATTCACCTCGGAAATCGAGCCTGTGTCTCCAGCGCGGAAGACAGACTCCCTACCAAGTAGACCACCCGACCACCGATGTACCTTCATGAAACGCTGATATATATATGCTCGAAGAACTTTACCTTTCTACCTTAACCTTTATTAAATAATATTGTATTTAAACAGAGTGTGTAATCTTAGATCACGATGATGGGAATCAACACCCATCAAGCACCGTGGTGTTAACAAGGGTCCCTCTCCGCGACGCACAGGAGTCGGGAGTCAATTAGCGACGTAACACTGCACATGTGTGAAAGCCGGCACGTTTGACTAGAGTGCACTTAGAACGTTCAAGGGAGCGCGTTGCAAATGCACTATCATTTTCATCGGCTTGTTACTATTAGGTACACCTGGGTGAGAAGATAATTACAGCTGTGTATGTGGTGCTCATGACACATGGTCTCCACACCTCCCATATGCTTGACAACTTACATTTTTTCAAGAGATAATTCACATGAACCTATCAGTTACACATACATTTTAATTTTGTTTACGAATTCAACGTATTGCTATAGCAGTTAACAAAAAACTGTAATGCACAATAGTTATTATTTTTTGATAATTTCTTTCCAATATACATTCCAAAAAAAAATAAGTTGCTCTACTCAATCTACTATTCGGATAAATCAGCTGAAAATATCAAACACTGAGAAATTTCAAAAACTTACATTATTTTAACTTTTAGAAACAGAACTTGATTCTTATGTGTACGCTAACGTTTCAAATAGTTATTCTGCCTCCGTCCATGTATTGTATTGCGCTTTGTGTTATGTGGTCAAATGTACGAAGTCCTCGAACACAAGATGCCAATACGAGAGATAATGCCTACGAAGATTATTTATTGGTAGCCTAGTGTCCATCCTCTCTATTTGACTTAGCAACCAAATCTACTTTTAAACTGAATTGAAATTAGTGAGGAAAACAGGAATACAGGGAGGACTATTTTTGCTCTGGCAAAGTTCAACCATGCCAGAGTTAGCTGGAGGTGGCACTTACAATAGTCAACTTAAAAATATTTATGTTAAAATGTTGGATTTTTAAACACTCTTTCTACTTTTTATTTGTACCTTTCAGAGGCTCGTTATATCTCCGTCCTTAGGGTTGTGTATTTGTCTCTATTTATCTGTCTATGGTCCCCGAAAAACAGATTGTGTTTGGGAAAGGCGTCTATATGCGTAGTTATAGCGTAAGATATGATATAAATCTCTTGGATCAAGTAGTAGAGTCTCTCCACTCATATAACAACAACAACAATATGGAATGTAATTGGTTTTGTTTTTATTAGTTTATAATATTTATTATTGAATAATAACAATTACATTTTTATTTTTTATCTACTTTTATTGCTATCATTACCTTTTCTATTATTCAAGATTTATTATTGGCCCAAGCAACCCTGCAATAATGTCTGGTGGTGTACATATATATTGATCAATATCTATTGAGAATTACGGATCTTGGCAAGACCTGTTTTCGTATGTACAGTGACAGGGAAGATTATCATTACGGTAGTTTAGACTCCACCATACCAGAGAAGATTGGAGTTGACCCTTGAAGAGATGAACTTGAAACTTTGCAGTTTAATCTCCGCTTACATGCAACTGCTAGGCCCTGAATGGTTGTCTGCAAAAGATTCTTCGAGTACGTGTAGCACACCGTTCCCCGACTGTATGCTTACTTGTCAAATCAGGGTTGAAAAATTTTTCTATAAAGTTCTGTGTTCGGAGACAACGGACAGATGAACAGTTAGACACAAATACACAACCCTCATTGATTGATTTGCTTTATTTTACTTCGCTTCTTGTGCCACTTTTGACTAATGGGGATGAATGATGAGTGATGATATGATGAAATTGATGAATGGACACTCACAAACATCCATGCCCAGGCCAGGATTCGAACCCTGGACCCATGACATCGTAGCGCGATGTACACAACCCTGAGGTCGGAGACAGAACCAGTCTTTGAAACGTAGGAAGTGTGTTTAAATGTCGAACAATGCAACATGAATCAACTACCTTTGATCAACTACAAGCAAAAATTAAAATATTTTGTGCAACAAATATATATTCTTGACGATTGAAATTAAAATATTCACATAGACTAAATTGGCTTATTATTATTAATTTTACCTCAACCGCAAAGTAAATTATTTGTTTTCCTTCCATAAAGGCAAGTAAAGAGACAACCATGACGGTGATAGTTTTATTGTTGTTCAATATTTATTAATGAAATATAGTTACTTTCAATATATTTTTAAATTAGGTTTTGCCAGTAGCCGTTCTAATATATGGTAGTGTCATTTAAAGAAATCTGTGTTATCTTGAAAGTTCCTCTGCTTTTCATTTATGTTGCCTAATTCCGCTTGTAAATAATTGTTGGCAGTGCAGTGAATCACATGCGATATTTTAACAGAACACAAGACTTTCGTACTCAGAAGCTCACAGGTAAGAAGGTGGTACTTGGAAAAGGATAAAGAAAAACAGTATGCTATAAATATATAATATTTTATTTATTTCTTTAATTAATTAAAGTTTCAGATACAGTACTGAAAGACCATTTTATACTGAAACAAGACAATACAAGATGGCAGACGAAAAAAGAAATTGTTACACGTACATACTTAACGATTGTCGGAAACTGTGTTCTGACAAGAAAATATCGGTATTTACAGGCAGGTTATTATATAAGTGAGGGAGCCTATAGTAAAGAGACCGCTGTAAGAGAGAGAGCCTTGTAGAGGGAATGCGAAAGAGCTTTACGTTGCGGGTTGGCCGTGCGGGTACTCGTAGATGAAATTGGTTGACAAGGAATTCAGTTTTAATTTGGCCATTAATGATTTTATGCAAAAATTTCATGTCTGCTAGTTCGTGACGCGTGTGTGGTGACTGGATCTTCAAAATAGACATAATATCTGTTTTATGGAGGTGTCTGAGAGAAGGAATTCTATGGCGAGCAATGGCGGGGAAAAAGCTGAGGACAGAATCAATCCTGGAAAGATTAGTTTTAGAAGCCATAGTCCAGATGGGGGAGCAGTATTAAAGAATGGGAGAGATAAAGGATTTGAAAAATATGCTATTGGCTGATTGGTTTTGGATTTCAGGGAACCTGTACAGAATACGAAGGAGACGCATGGCTCGTTTATATGAAAATACATTTGAGTTTTGTGTTTTTTATGTATTTTATGTATTTGCATGTTGCTTTCTACCCGAATATAATTTAAAACATGTATATTCGCCTTGTCTCCAAGCAACCCAGTCTGCGATGGAGTACATTGGGTTGCATAAGTATTAGGTAAGGAAACATCGATGGAAACTTGCCAAATAATTGGCTGATGACGTCAAGCCTGCTTAAGCCTCTGCATCATGGAGCCTTGTTACCATGATTGGATGAGATTTTTTTGTTTCAAGTACAAGGAAAATAGTATGTATGCTTGATATTTTGGTAACGACGACTTTTGACATGGCATGTGATTATGCAGTTAGGGCTAGGAGTTTTATGACCAAAAAATCATCAAAATATGCAAAATAAAATATGCTCTTATGACCTAAAATTTTACAAAATTAATTAATTAATTCATTGTTTTCTGCCTAATTGGCAGGTTTTTCACTAAAATCTCCAGCTTTCCCTATTCTCTGCCTTACGCTTCGTAATAACATACGACCCAGTTAATTTAATATCATTCATAAGCTGATATCTCTTTCTTCCACGGACTTTTACTCCTTCAACCATTCCCTCCAAGGCATCCCTTAGCAGGCAGTTCCTTCTTAGACAGTGTCCTAACCAGTTTCTTTTCCTCTTCTTGATGGTCTCCAGTATAGATCTTTTTTCACCACTTTTTTCAGTACGGCCTCGTGTCTTTCCTTGTCCGTTCATTTTACACGCTCCATTTTTCGCCATGTCTACATTTCAAAAGCTTCGAGTCGTTTTTCTTCATTTCTTCTCAACGTCCAGGTGGTTTCTGCACCATATAGTGCTACACTCCACACAAAACAGTTCAGTAATATCTTCCTTAGACCTATGTCCATGGGTCCACAAAATACATTTTTCCTTCTATTAAAAGCTTGTTTTGCTATTGCGATTCTCATTTTCACTTCTTGGTTGCAGCTCATGTCACTGCTTTTAGTGCGTCCGAGGTACTTGAAGCTATCCACTTGCTGGATTCTTTCACTGTTTGCTCTCACATTAATATACCTTGGTTTCCGTCCTATAACCATTGCCTTTGTATTGTTTACATTAATCTTCATCCCATACTGTTCACAGCTGCTGTTTAACTCTTCTAACATACTATTTATGTTTCTTTCATCCTCAGCGAATAACGCCATGTCATCAGCAAATCTTATGCAGTTTATTCTTCTTCCTCCCAATTTGACACCTCCTGTGCCCTGGAAACAATTTTTCACTATAGGCTATCTTCTAAATAGATATTAAACAATGTAGGCTATAGACAGCATCCATGTCGTACTCCTCTTTTAATTTCGCATCCTTCTGTCATTTCGCCTCCTGTTCTCACTTTAACTCCTTGATTCATGTATAAGTTGCTTAGAAGTCTTCTCTCTTTCCAATGTACAGAAATTTTCTTCAGGTTTTCTGAAAGTTTAACCCAATTCACTCTATCAAAGGCTTTCTCCAGGTCTACAAATACTACAAACACCTACTTTCCTTTCTCTAAATATCTTTCCTCAATGGTCATAAGTAAGCCAATTGCATCCCTTGTACCTCTTCCTTTCCTGAAACCAAACTGTTCTTCCTCTAACTCGCCACTAACCTTCGAGTATAGGCGTCTATTCAGAATTCTTAGAAGAATTTTTGCCGAGTGAGATATCACGCTGATTGTCCCGTACTCAGAACATTTTCTTGCATTGCTATTCTTCTGCAGAGGTACGTACCAAAACAGTCTCCGTGAAATCTTGTGGCCAATCCCCTTTCTCATAGATTTCATTGCATAAGTGCAGTATTTCTCTATCAAAGTATGATCTATCACGTAGAAACGGCCAAATATGACAAAATATGCCCTTAAAAGAACCTTAATTCAATTAGTTTCTTCACAATATGAATTTCTATACATTGAGGGAACACATCACTCTTACCAAAAAGAATATGCTAAGTCATGAAAATCCTAACCCTACAGATGAGTGTGTTGTGTGCATAGGCGTAGTTAGAACTTTATATTTGGGTGTGCACAAAAGAAAAAAATGAGGTATTGTACCTTTTTAATAGCATATTTTGCAACACAATCACTTGGCTCTTTAACTGCACTGATGTTTGTAAAGGAAAATAAATTCACTAAATGACAGTGTTGAAAATTTATGAATATATGTAGTAGAAAAAAATCAAATTGCATAGAAATTACACACACACAAAATGTTCATAAATGCAAACAAATACATCAAAATACACGTCAACTATAACAAGAGACGTCTGTCAAAATGTAGAATGTTCTTAAACTCATCAATAACTTTATTTACGTCAATAGACTAAGCTTTTTCCTGTTCCACAAATAGCAAGATCAGGGCTTCCAATCTATCCTGCTTCTGAGTTCCTCTTAATTTAGTTTTAACTTGGGAAAGCTTGTAGAAAGTTGTCTCTCACACGTGCAGCTTGTGACAGGTATAGAATAATGGCGCTGCAGTTCAGAGTAGAATGCAGTAAATATCTTCCTTCTCCAATGACATCAAAAAATAGAAAAACTACAGACACTCGTTTCATCAGCGATAACGCACACGTTTGTACCAAGTAATGACATTTTCAACTTCTTATTGAAATATCTCTCTTTAATTCTCTTTGATAAAGCAGCCCATTAGGGTGTGCCTAGACACACCCGACACACCCCGTAGCTACGCCTATGATAATGTGTTGAAAAGAAGAAATCAGATGCTTAAATTCTTTAAAACTTGGAATAGTTAGCAATAGACAAAGATAAATTTTCCGTATCTTGGATGGTATCTTGTATTATGAAATATCATGTTTTTTTCTTGTGTGGTGTGAAACAAAGAACCAGTGACTTTGTCCATTTCACTATTACTTCATAGATACTGGCGCAAACCATAGGAGAACTTCAGTTCGAATGGGTGGATTCCAATTGGTAACTTACAATTATGTGGTGGTATTAGTAATTTTCTTCCACTTTTGCTAATCGCAAAGATGAGGATGAGTTATCATATTATGAAATTGATGGAGGGACACTCACAAAGAACGCCCGTACTCTGGCCGGGATTCGATACCGGGTCCTCTACAGTCGTAGTGCCCAATGATCGCAATGTCCACAATCATTTCCAATAACGAATTCGTGAAACAGATATGAAAGTGCAGGTACAACAAGTGTCTGTGTCTCGCCTAGGACGACATATAGCTTTGTAGCGGTTGAAAATATACAGTGAAGTGAAATCTTAACTTAATTTGCCTGTTTTGTGTCGCGTTATGCTTCCTTAGTGTGCGTTCTCACGATACACCTCGTAAAACATCACTGAGCGAGTTTCACGCCACATAAGAATGCATTGGCGTTCTTTTATGGAACTTAACAATTTACGATGCTTTCCACGCCGAAGGCACATTGCAGGTTTCCGAAGTCGGCGATTATGATTTATGCACGCCTTATAATGGAGGCGCTGCATTTGCAAGCACTACGAGACGCCCACGCTTATCGTCAACTCACATTAAACCCTGAGTGCCCATAGAGAAAGGCAGCGGATGTATATATCACGCGACGAAGACGCAACTGGTGATTGTGGCCGATTTACCTCTATGCGTTTACAACAGAGCTTGGGTAAAGGTTAAGTGGGAGATTGCCCTTTCATAATTCGTGAGGATATAGCGAGTAAAAGGTTTTTGTTTCTATCTACCTTCGGAACAGAGTGGCAAACTGCGTTCTGTAATCATAGTATAAGTACAGGGTGGCCCAGAATTCACGACGTGGTTCAAACAGCTAATAACTTACTTCATTATGATTTTGTCTTTTCTTCTTTTTATATAGAAATCGTAACCCACAGTGAGCCTCACAACGGCACAGCCAATCAAAATTGTGGAGTTACCTTTATTTGGAAAACAAGCGTACAATTTTTCATACGCAATGTGCATATCGCCGAGGATACTTGAAAAAAACTGGCCACCACGAACTGACGGCTCCTCACTTATTTAGACGCGATTATTGGAAAGAGTGTATGTCAACAACCTTCAGACCATCCACCAACTTCAGGTTGGTTGGTGTTTTAAGTTCACTTTATGCACAGAAAGGCTAGTCGAGACTGGACCTACAGTTTAAAGAGGAATCCGAACAACTATGTGCCTCCACCGGGGACCCCTTGATTACAAGGCGAACCAACTTGAGGACATGCCGTAGAAAGAACACGTCTGTGCCAGACCAAAAATGGAGCGTCATTTATGGTATGTGATTCTACATACATAATGTAAACAAATGTCTCTGCTTACAACATTCATATAACTAATAAAAATCCATAAAAATACTGAATAAACAAAAACGTTATCACTTGTTCAAACCCCGTCTTGACCTATGGGCCACCCTGCAGTTTGTTCAGTGCTCGAATGTCAGTTCTAATCATCGACTTGCGTTTCAAACCTATCAAACGCTTAATTTTTTATATATATATATATACAGGGTGTCTCAAAAGTAATAGCGCAAACTGGCGCAGGTGAAAGTACACGATAATAGAAGCAAAACAAGTCTCAGTAAACATGGGTCTGCAAAAGAGCCGTTTCCGAGAAAATCGCGAATGTGTGATTACAAGCCGCCACTGACTTCATTGTTTGTAAACGTCGTCCTAGTTGGTAAAATGCTTTCGAACACCTCCGGTTCATTTCGAAATTCGTCACAAGCATGTAGAATTTTCTGTACTGATTGTATCCATCCTGTTTGATTACAACGCCACCTCGCGGAAATGTTCTGTTTTGTAAACAAAGAGCAAACCTCGGAACGCGCAAGAAGTAAAACACTCGGTGTTTACAAAATGCAATCAGTGACGGCTTCTAACCACAAATTTGCACACATTATTAGCATTTTACCAACTAGGACGTCGTTTACAAACAATAAAGTCAGTGACGGCTTGTAACCACACATTCGCGCTTATCTCGTAAACGGCTGGTTTGCAGATCCATGTTTACTGAGGCTTTTTTGCTTCTATTATCGTGTACTTTCACCTGTGTCAGTTTGCGCTATTTCTTATGAGACACTCTGTGTATATATATATATTATATAAACTATAAAAGTATAATAAAGTATAACTTCAGATACAGTTTAATACTTAATGATAAGAGTAATGTAAGGAAATTATTAGTACGTTCCTACTTTTGTTATTTCCCGTCGCTTTTCTGCCTATTTTGGCTAATATCGACGGTGATAATGAGTAATTTTTCGATACAAGAATAAGGAACACCCATACAGAGGGCGGGGCTCGAATCCGGAACTTCCGTAGCGAGATCGGAAGTCGACCCTTCAACGCACTCATTTTCAGAGCAAGTGAATTTTTATTGAGCGATTGATCTGGTTACTTTACTTCGCTTTTCTGAACTTTCAGATAATTGAGATAATGATGATGCGTGATGCATGAAATTTATTAAGGGACGCTCGCAAATAATACCCAAGCCAAGACCGGGATTCGAAACCTGGATTTCTGGTGTCGTAGCGCCGTGTAATAACCAATTCAACTATGTATTTTTAACATATAGAAACATAATGTATATTCGATAATATTAATTTAACGTTCACCCTTTGGTTTAACAAAAAATAATATTGCATTGTAATATTAAATTCATTTCATATATTAAAAATAATCAAGTTATTATTTTCAATACTGTATATAAGTAATATTCCTATATTTCAAAAATAAAATTCATAAAACTTCACTAACACTACTCATAATATTTAGACTACCCTTTGTAACATTTAATACAGTTCTTTGGTGATAGGATCTGTAGCAATTGTATGTTAATATAATATAATAACGTCCTGTTACATCAAGACCAAAGTGGAAATATGCTTCGAAGACTTCCGACATAATGGATATCATTTTTATGAGGCCTTTGTTTTTGGCATAGACACAAAGTTTTCAGGTTGGAGATGATGCCTCAGGCACCAACACCAGGTGGAGACATGGAGGAGCGAACCCTCCCTGTGAACCGGCCCACCTCTCTCCTCCAGGGAATTAGAAAAACTAGACAAATAAATGCATTTCTTTAGTAAGGACATGCATTTTTGTATGGGATTTAGGTGTATGCATACTAAATGTGATTTCCCTCAGGAAAATATAAACCACTGTCTACACAATCATTTCTTTCCTGGTTCTGTCACTGGTCACCATCCAATGACGAGAAAGTTATAATGCTATGGACCAATTCTAACAGAATGACAATGAATTGCCTTCTTTTACTTTCAAAAAATGTATTGTAACAGAATGTTAGCACTTGTTCAGTCCAAGTGGACGTCCAAATTTTTAGCAGATCGTCATATTACCATAAATTGTCGATTTTCAATACTGTCTTAAACATTGTTTCATGAGAGTTTGGCATATAAAAACTTTGCAGTTTTATTTCATTACCCAAAACTTCGCAGTTTTATTAAAATTTACAAATGAATAGTAAGTTCCTCGGACCTGATAAGCAAAGAAAATTGTAATTTGTATGATTTCGCAAATCAAATATAACAGTTATTAGCTGTATAGTCCTGGACACTGTTTTCATGGGATAGAAAACTTTTTAATGCTGACCCCTAAGATAAACCCCAAATTCGATTCACTGCCCCCCTCCACCAGGTCCCAAGTTAGGCCACTGATTGTTAGTATTATTACCACATATTTAGGATGAAACATTTATATATTCGGGGATACAGAAAGATTTTACTTACTACTGAAGGAGAAAAAATATAACTAGAGAAATGTGGAACTGCATCAGCCAGTACATGTAAAGTACCGCACCCGCCTATCTTATTTATCGAATGTGCTACAGTTAGCATATCACTGGTGTATACAATCATTAGTAACTAAAGCATTCTTAAAGTTGAAGTGCATATGATGGCTGTTAATGAAAATTGGACAATACTCTATAGAAAAACGAGTCGGGAGAGGTACTTCAACCCATCGGCGATTGTGGCTGTGTGAAGGTGAAGCACATGTTTCCTTTGACTACGAAACCGAATAAGGAAATTCTATTGGCTTGGAGACAATTTATATCATGTTTCACGTCTTTTCTGCTTGCTGATAAAACAAAGAGATTACAACTTTTTGCTTTGAAGCTTCTTTGAGCGTTCCCCTCATTCTTCTCCATTATTAAGTCCCGGGTACAAAAGATACCATGTTTACCTCCCTTCTCCAATTAAAACGAAATACAATGTTGTTTACTCGGGTTTGATGATTGCAACGATAATCACCCTTTGTGAGCTTAGTATCATAGAAGATTTTCTGCGACGAATATGCTTTCTGAAGTAATGTCCTACTTCCTGAGAAGGATGTTCCGTACTTAACAAAAGGTGCGTGGGTAGATATGTCTTTATGGAAAAGACATGATTCCTCAAAATGATTTGTGTCAACAAATTTCTTCATTTCTCACTCTGCTTTAGTGTCTCTCTTCATAAAGTGTAAAGTGCTGTCTAATAATTTTAAATTTCCTGTGCACTTCTTACATCTTTATTCAGGAAGTTAAATAGAGTAGCAACTTCTGTAATAAACATGTAATGAGGATGACAAGTTCTATGATTACAGTTTTTCGTAGAAGTGTTATGCAATATCAATGCTTATAGGTAATGCAAAATAAGTGTATGATTAATAATAATTTCTATAGTGGCAGAAAAGTGCATTGAATTTATGATTCAAATAATGTTAATACTTCTTTATAGTAAATGATATTAGATTTATTTATTAGAATTATTTCTTTTATTAATTTAATTCTATGTATTTTGTTTAGAGCTGTTTTTACCTTGATTGAGCTTAGGGTTTTAAGATAAATTCAGATTCGAAGGGAACCTAAGAAGGTTGAGGTTTGTGGTATTTTTTAACCCTTTGCTGATGCAATTAGGTTATTTACTAGGGAACAAACACTACCTATCTTGAGAAATTGTTAACCTTATTATATATCTCCAATTTTTAGATTGTTTTGTCTTTACTTCTTTGGGTTGTTTTTCCTTATCATACTTGATTATTTAATTTCTATTTGGGAGTCTTTTTTTATGTTATATAAGAATGGGGAGGCGTGGAGCAAGCGGCTCAAGATTAATAATACTGTTTTTCTGTCGTTGTAATTTTTATTATTCTTCTTGCTGTATGTGCATCTTACTAGTTTATTGTTCATTTTATTGTTCAATTTCATTGTTGATATCCTAATACATTCTGTATTCAAGATTTCTGAAATGTAATAAATATAATACTGGAAGCCTGGAATGGTCTAATTGTATGTACCAAAGTAAAGTTGTCAACGTATTGAGTATTTTCCGTAGGAGACAACAGTACCGCTGGTGGAATATGTGGCCTGGACCTTCTTTGACTTATTTGAGAAAATCCTTTACATAGCCAGATACTTGATCAAAGTGCCGTTGCATTTTGGGGAAATCGGACGACGAATTTAAAGCTGAAGAACGGAAAGCATATTTTCACTGCTTTCAGCAGACTCGTGCGCCATAATTGTTAGCCCTTCTCCAATAAAGCATATTAAAAGTCATATACACGCAAGTTATGCCCGCATGAATGTAATATTTAAAATATGTTACATTATATTCTATATTGTATATTCCATAATTTATGCACTATTTTCAGTGTGATATGTCTTTTAAATATGTGCCCTTGTGTATCTGTCTAGTGGTTCTTAACGTTTTCAGTCCGGGACACACCTTGAAGGATATTATACTTTGTGGGACCCATAAGCACGGGCGCCGGCAGAATTACTTGTAGGGGTGTACACCCAGTTTATAATCAAATGTTTGCTAACATAGATTACTTTAAGAAGCTTTCCTCTACGCTTGCTTAAGTAAATTACAAATTCTTAATTCTAGAAAAGAAAATATGTAATTTAAAATATTAATTTCCTCTAATCTGACATCTGACTAAACACACTTGCTGAAATTGAAAAGGAAAAGAAAATACTCACGGAACTAATGTGACTGTTGGAGCTGCCTTTTCCGCATAAGATAGGGAATGTTGGGGTTGAATGGTGGTTAACGTAAGTCGGAAATCTGAGTGCAAGTCTATTTATGAACATGCTTTTCACTTGAATCAGATATGAAAGAAAATCCCTTTTGACACAAATATGAGATGGAGAACGGCATGAGCAACTTTAATGTCTCAGCCAAAAGTACATGACTCTCCCTTCTTAAACATATCCAAATCTTTGATAAGTCTGAATCTAAAAAGAATAGTTTTAAGGTCATAATCACAGTTGATCACACATATTGAATATATACAGGGTGTATCATAAGTAACAGCGCAAACTGACACAGTTGAAAGTACACGATAATAGAAGCAAAAAAGCCTCAGTAAACATGGGTCTGCAAACGAGCCGTTTTCGAGATAATTGCAAATGTGTGGTTACAAGCCGCCACTGACTTCATTGTTTGTAAACGTTCTCCTAGTTGGTAAAATGCTAATAATGTGTGCGAATGTGTGGTTAGAAGCCGTCACTCATTGCATTTTGTAAACACCAAGTGTCTTACTCCTTGCTCTTTGTTTACAAAACAGAATATTTACGAGAGGTAGTGTGACTCCTACAGTACGTAGTACTGTATTCCTTGTTAAAGTACGTAGAATGTTCAATAAAAGCAATGAGATCTTCAATGACTTTTCTTACTGTATTATTATCATTTTACCAACTAGGACGACGTTTACAAACAATGAAATCAGTGGCGGTTTGTAACCACATATTCGAAATTATCTCGAAAACGGCTCGTTTGCAGACCCATGTTAATTGAGGCTTTTTTGCTTCTATTATCGTGTACTTTCAACTTTGTCAGTTTGTGCTATTACTTATGATACACCCAGTAGCCGTTACTAAAATGTAATGGGTTTATAAGACACAGTAAATAAAGGTTTGAGTCCGACTTCGCGACCCACCACACACCCCTTCGAGACCCAGCAGTGGTTCCCTCCCCATAGGTTGGGAAAAGATGGAGTATAAGAAATGAGTGTGTATATATACTGTGTGTTCAATATAATCTTGCTTCAGTCATTTAAGGTAAGACATTATTAAATAAATAAAACTGATGGGCCTGATTCACGGTTGTTACTGTAATTGATTTTTGGTGTTAGAAAACTTATGACCTCGTGGGACGCCAGCAGGGTGAAAATGCAACGTGTGATACCTGTACCTAAAAACATGCAGCCTATCACCATGTTGCATATTCTGTTTTACGCTTCTACATTAAAGACAGGTTCCGTAATTCTTTTCTAGTTGTAATGACACCCCCTTGCAGTGACGGTATCCAGACTGTCTGATATAATTAACCGACATAAAATGTAACTGTCATTGGCGACGCTTAATATGTGGCACATGGCTGCGTACATAAGATAGAAAATTCTGAACTTCGAGGCCTTGTAGCGTTTAAACGAGGCTTCAATGAGCAAAGCGTTTCGATTGATTGATTACTTGATTTTGATATTATGAGCACATCAGCACATAGGATATTTTTTTCTCGTCACCCAATTCGAGGATAAGCCTCTTAACTCTAACAAGGAAATTAAAGATTACTATGAAACATTTTTGGCAGTACCATCTAATGGCTCTTGCAGGAAACAGCATTATATTTTATTGGGCGTAAGGGTTGACCTTATTTAAGGTACCCCAAATTAATTGATTCTTGCAGGCGAACGAGGCTGTGGCGCTGGATCCAACGCAAGGATAATCTGTGGAAGAAAGCACTTCTTCGACTTAATTTCCTGTGATTGTACTTCATAGTCTCCGCTTTAATACGTAGGTAAGGACGTTTGGTCCTCGGACACGGTATAGTTTTAGACCCAGTCAAGTAAAGAATTAATTAAAAATGACAAACACAGGACAACATGACTCCACAGAGCCAGAGCCTGCAAGAAGCAGTTACCGGAGTGTACTTCGCTGATGTGAGGTTGACACTAGGGTATCTTAAAGCACTTGCTCGTCTTCATGTCGTTTATAGTCCACGCGTTTACTTCGTTAACGTCAAAGAACTGAAGAAAGCCGCCACTGTCATTCTGCTCGTCTACGCAACGTGAAGTCTCAGGGACATGACTACGGAAACGCTGTTGCCGTACTTTGCAACTTCAATGTGGAGACCGTGGGAAGGTGCTTGTGCGTGGAGGGACAAGATGGCATAGAGTAGATGTGGAGAGTACATGTGTGGCAACACTGTGAGTTGAATGTGATTGTAGCAGCTGGTGGGCGCGCTCCGTGGACTTCAAAGCCAGCCGGTCGTTAACGTAGCTAGCGCGTCGACTATACAAGCTGTGAAAGTTTATCGGCGTTCTACATATTGTGTGCATAGTGAAATGAGGCTTTGTGTGGAGGTTTCAAAAACATATCAAATGACTTGAGCTTACATTCTTCTCTGATACACACTAAACGCACGGCCATGAAATTACGCTAGTGGCTGGCAGAAGTTCGTGCTGTTGCCACCTCGGAGCACAATTCCGTGCTTTCGGAGGTTTAAGGGCAGTCCGACGTTTGAAATGGGACTCCATTTCTGAAGCCTGCAACGCACTTTCATATCACACGATCACCAGCTCTATATCGAATGGGACTCGAAAGTGCCATGGAGAGAGATCGGTCCGACGATCGAACTAGGCAACGCAAACGGTTGACGTTGCCACACATTGCGCGGGAACCAGTGACTTTAGTCCCGCTCTCACTTTGATTTCCCCACATGTCGCACCAGCGCAATTCTACCCAGCCGCCTATTTTCATGCCCGTAGGTTTACACAACTACGCGTCCAAAAAGTAATCCTTATAAAACAGTTTCGTCCTTCATTCTGTTCACTACAGAGATTCATAACAGCATTGAAAGGCGGATGGGACTATCAAGTAAGTACTGTATGTAAACGAGCACCCACAGAAGAGAACGACAGTTGCACGTTCCAATCAATGAAGAAGCCTGCAACAATCATGCAGAGAAACACAAAAGAAACATTTTTGACATTTAGGAAGCTCTACGCAATGCGCCACTCATTTGTTTTCCCTCTCGGGGGTTCCTATTGACAGTTTTGTGTAGCGAAAACAATCACGAGACCTGAATAAGGAATGAAGAAAGCACTTCTTCGACTTAATTTCCTGTTTTTTAGAAGCGAGCAAGCATTATTGAGCCAACTGATAGTAGGAAATGAATTTCAAAGAAACTTGAGTGATACCTTAAGGAAATGAAGTGAAAAATCCAAGAATAATAATCTATTCAGAGATACGTCATTTAATGGGAAATTAGGCCTGACCTCCCCCCCTCATTTATAAAGTACTACACATTCTGAAAAATAGTTGCATGATACAACAAAGTAAATGCGACGTTTATACCAGATAGAAATTTAGTTATATTCCGAAAGGTTTCAAAGATATCGAATCATGAAAATGTCAATTGCTCACTTATCATTGTATGAATATGAATATTTGTTGCAATAACCTACATCATATTTTTGTTTATAACAAATAAATCCTTCACATTTGTCAGTTTGGGAGATATCGACAGGCCACTTTTGAATGAATGAGTTAAAATATGATCATTTTGCACCCATCGAAATGTACCAGGAGAATCTACTTCAGTTTCCAAATGCGGTGTAAAAAAACAATAGACAAGGTTAAAAGAGCAATGTTTGAAAAGGGACATGCAAAGGACAAAAGCAACACATTACAAAAGATATACAGGAACAGTGGAAGATGGCCGTTCTACTAAAAAAGGCTGAATACATTTGTTAAAGCATCTCCAAACATGAATGATAAACAGTTATAAAAATTGAAAGTTTATCCGAGGGAAGTAAAATCTGCACATTCCATAAGAATATGCCGAACTACATCCACGACACAGTGGATGGTATAGTTCTTGACCACTGTGTCCAATTCGAAGTCAAGTTAAAATAGTATTATGTCAACGTGAAAGATGCTAAGAGGAATGCCAAATAATAGCGCGAAGGTTATTGCCCGTCACATAATGTATTCCCTACTGAGCGAGGTTCATCCTAGGGCTGCTCTACCACCTAACTCTGGACAAGGTATTACAAAGTTGATTACATGTAAAAAAGCATTAAACAAAATGGACTAGAATCCACGAAATACATGAAAAATAGAAGCACACGCCGGTTCACACATCTGCCGGTAAGTCTAATCAGAATTAAATGGAATGAATACAAAAACAATCTTTGATGTACTTATACGTATTATAGGAAGCATAACGTCATCGCATTATCTAACAGAATCGGTAATGTATGTGAATGAATTTATCTTTAGTTTTTGCAATATATGGGAGCTTGGACCGCAGTTGTATAATGCTAAAATGCTGGATATTAAAAATGTATTTACCAAATTAACTTCAATTATGGTTTCTGTTATTTGTGAAACAGAAATGTTTTATTACTATGTTTCAAAACCGAAAGACAATGCAAACAGTGTCCTTTGTATAGGATTAATACTGTCATCACATTGTTTCACAAAAAATCGATTTACCGAATAGAAAACTGTAATTCAATCGATAGCATACACACAAATATTCCCTTCGCCAGGAATTTTAACTTTAAACTAAATCCATAATGATTTTTGCACTTCACCGTACTCTACAACAAAAATATTATTCTTTTTAGTTACGATTGTATATTGATTGATATAGGGATATTGATTTGCTTTTTTTACTTCACTTTTCTGCCACTTATGGCTAATCTCAAATTTGGGAAAGAGTGATGATATGATGAAATTCATGAAGAGATACTTACAAAGAACACACATGCCGGGTTTCGAACCCGAGACATCTGGCGTCATGGAGCACTGTGATAATCACTCCGCCACGAAGGTCGACAATATGGTGATATCTGAGCTCAACATAGATACGTGCAATTATAAATGTGTGTGAATTTATATGTATGTCGTGTGTGTTCTATATGTTTGTAATCGTATCTAAGACTATACCGTTTGGAATATGTGGCATACTACTCAACGTGAGTGGTTTGTTTATAATATGTTGAAGCCTGTCTAACAGGCTTCTGCTGAAGGCAAATAAATAATAATAAAATTTACTATTTAAAAGGATTCAGTATTGGTTATTATCTTATTTAAACGGGAATTCTTAATAGTGTATACGTTTAATTGTGTTTGGTCCACCTGCTCAACAGAAGGAGGAAGAAAACCACTGAATGTTTATTTATTTTTCTGAAATGTGTCAATTTGTGTCACTGCACTAACCACGACAATAAGTAACACAGTCATTTGTTGAAGGATAAAACAAGGATACAAACAAAGTACTTTACTGAGTGGTAATCAGCAGACCATACACTTAATGTATATTTTGTCAAGAATCGTCTGCAACTTATCAGGAGCTCTTATGTTTCTTCGGCAAACTTCTCTTTTCCCAAGGAGAAAAAGCATCTCCTCCAGACCTAATGGTTAGTATCTCGTCAGTTCCAACAGCTGTATAAAAGTTGATGCTGTGTATTCAAGACTCCCCGAGCATCTTGCATCTTGGGAAATATTTACATAATGGCCCCTCGCGACTTGGTCACGCCGGCTTCCCTCAGCAGCGCTTTCATTATGCTTCGCCGCTGCTCAGCGTCTGCTTGTTTGTTCCCCCTTAGGCGTGAGCTCTGGAAAAACTTCGCCGAAGACTTTTGAATGGGAATGGAGGATAGACGATGTTTCCAGGAAATGTCGTTTGCCTTCCTGACTGTTGCCGACGGAATAATTTCTTCCATACTCTTATCTTCTACATTGCCCGGGCAGTGTTTTGAAGGTCAATGCGAACTTGCCAAAAAACTTTTCCCAGAATGGTAAAAGTGCACTGCAGATATTGTATGCTGCGTTATTGGAATGCCAAAGACTGTTTTCGATGGATGCACTGTCGTAACTAGAGAACGGAAGATCAGGCATTTTTTTATTAAAATAGGCAAGCAAAAAGAAAACCACAAAATAGGCACAACACACCTAGAAAGTAGCACATTTCAAGTTACTTATATCAGGGCAATTCCAATGTAACGGGTGTGATATTCAGGAAAATTTACATTCATTTTTTAATTATTTCCTTAGCACCTTCAAATATGTAACTCTATGAATTCATTTATTTTCATTTTCTTTGATGATAGTTATTTAGCTTCAGAATATTTCTCTCCCATCTCAATTTTCCGCTGCAGAAAATACAAATTTTGTAGTTATGACGGTTGTGACACTTCTGAGACTTGACTTCAGGACCTTCCTCAGTGTTTCAGAAAACTCTGTGAAATACATGGATTTACTGGAACAATTTTATTTTATTTTCACAAAGCACTTTACATTTAGATCCTTTTAGTTTCTAGAAATATAACTACATACTACATTTTATGAACAATATTTGCCTGTAACGGGTATGCCACCATGCACATTATTTACTTTGTAGATTATGGAACAATGAAAGGGCTATGAAAACTATCATGAATAGATTCATTAGAACTTAGGGTTGTCTCAGAACTTAAGATATAAAAACAATAAATAAAACAATTAGAACGAAATTAGAATTAGTTTAGTTTTCTTATGGTATAATACGCTTCATAATGAAGTTAAATTAAGTGGAAAGACCACGTATAAAATCCCACTTCTACTATAAAAAGTAATAAGTTTAAAACGATATGTTATTTAGAATCCATGAAACTAATGTTTATATTAATAAATCCAAATTGTGCATAGCTTTCCCTTTAATTTTATTTCATAAGTGATACTTTGATTAAAAATGAAATAACCTTGTTTCCCACTTTCACATGGAATGGCTCATCTATAGTTTAATTCAAAACGTTAATATCTACATGGACATAACATTTTTACTTTCCTTTGTTGCCTAGATTGTACATAAACATTTATTCTTAATGTCTTCGACATTCATACATCGTCGTCTGTCAGAAAGGATGTTTTTCATAACAGAAAATTATCTCTCTACTTCGACAGATGTAATTGGAGCGTACATGAAACAGGATTCATATCGTCAAGAGAATTATGTCCATCTTTGTGAATATCACAAGTTATTTTAAAGTTTTCCTAGTACACGTTAAAACTTTTCTGCAACAGCTAACTTCGTTTCTTTCGATAGCTCAGGCAGACGCTGCATCGATTCTTCGAAGATTTTCATGGATGATATAAGAGTTTCAACCTCTTTTTCCAGTTTTGTAATTGTATCTGACAATACCATAATGTGCTAATAAATAACGTCTGAAAGAAACATAAGTTATGTAGTACAATTAAGAAAAAACATTCGAAAATATCATTGAGAATGGTAAAAAGGCATTAAAATTAAAAATAAGCATAAAACAACATAAAAATGTATATAAAGAAACGTTTTATCAATAAATGCAGCACGGAAAGATAAAGTATTTTGCCGTACTTTTGAGCTCTAGACATAACCGTTCTGAAGATCTTTGAAATTCCATAATTTTTAAGATCTTTGTACTTCCTTTTACTTTACCTACTGGTCTAGTTACACTAATTCTACAAATATCAAAAACGTATTTGAAAGGATCGTCATTGCTAGAATGAATGTTTGATTCATTGATAACATTTATGGACGGTTCAACACGAGCCACAAAGAGGATTACAGCTACTTGCTGTGAGTCCAGACGACAGTGCGTCGCTAGTCTGCACAATGCCATCCAAGGTATACTACATGAAAGTGATGTTGGCATTTGGGTGTATTTGATAATTGTAGAAAGGTAACGCAAAATGCCTATAACAAAAATAATCATGTTTTGAACAGAGGCTATTAATATAGGTTTCTCATATTACGAAACATTCCCGTTGCTAGAATAAGTAAATGTGTAGAAATATACTACATAATTCTATGAGAGTATAGACATGTTACTTAAATCAGCGAAGTGTATGAAATAACACCAACAAAAAGATTTTACGTAACCATTACGGAAGCATACTGCGTATACAACTTAAAGAATTGCATGTCATATTTTTAACAAGCCCAGTTAAAAATACATTAACTTATCTGATAACCATATTACACTATATTACACAATATATCTGTCCATCAATTTCCATCAATTTCTAAACATAAATATTCATTCCCTTCACTGGCAGTTGTAAACACTCACTGCCACACAAGCAAACCCCCAAAACATATATGCACAGGTGAAAAACTCTGAAGTGGTTAAATTATTAAACTAATTATAATTTTTAATTTTTCAATGGGCTTCTATAGTTGAAAATTGACACTACTTTAATTGTATAGCTTGTGTTCTAGAATTAGCCGCAATGTTTCAATAATGGCGTGTAGGTATTTTGCTTTTGCAGATCTTGACAAAATCATTTCTATCTTTCGAACGGTATAGGCTAGAGAACTGACACCTCTGGAGCACACTTATCGCTATTATAAGAATATCAGTTTACCTGTATCTCTTTCTTGAATTGGTCTGAAAATTTATATACAACCTGTTTATAAACTTATTAAAATGGACAAGAAAGTTCAAGCATAATGGAAAGCGTTAAATAGAGTGTTGCAACGTTAAATCCACGTTTATAGAACATGAATATTTTGTTAACAGTAAAAGTTATTGCTTAAACGCGTTATTTTTATAAAAAAATCTGTTTGTTACCTTTTAAGGGAACTGCTTCATAGTCTCTTGGGGGATAAGTTTCCCATTTTGTACGTCGCACTGATATTTTAGGATAGCAATACACAGTTTGTGAGAATTCCTTTCAGCCTTAGGTAAAACGATGTATTCTGTGTAAGAACTAAACTATTAATGACTACATCTTAGGATCCGTAATAAAATTTCGATTTACTAATTTACGTATTCTGCGGTTATGGTAGCGTGATTAAGCTTTGTTTCCATGACAGGAAAAAATGTGCAGACCAAGACAGTCTATATTTTTGTAAAAAGAAAAATGGCGTTTCAACCCCCTATAAGGGTGTATCTCCACTGGTGTACGTCGGATAATTTTATCAGGAGAATCTAGAATTTCGCTTTGTTCCTTTCTAGGCATACACACCTAGGTATTTAGCCTACTAAATACTTTCCACTCTGAAAATTGTCAATCGAAGGTCATTCTGAGACAAATTTGCACTTACCAGTTTGTTTACCAGTGCTTCAATGCTTTTATTTGAGAATGTTGATTTTCTCAAAATTACGGAAAGGGCTGTAGCCCCGTCAGGCACCCTCTGCGTACGTAGGTGTCTTCCTCAGACTTGAAACCAAACTCAAAATCTTTTTTGTTTGGTTTCAAGGTTTCAGGTCTGACGAAAGCCTTGATAGAGGTTTGAAAAGTCACTTTTTAAGTATTTTTCTTTTTTTTCTGACATATAGATTTTCTGGACAGGAAATGTAGAGTTTTCTATGTTGATTCGTCCTCCATACATGTAAAATGTTCGTTGATTCGTTAATAAATTTCAATATCTTAAGTAATATTCATCATTTTCGATTTTAGAAATGTCCGAAGCTAAATGAAAATGGGGGGTGGGTGTTTATTGCCTCACTAAATGCTGTACAATGTGAATATTGCGGGTGAGATGGTGAAGATCGATGTGAAAGACTTTCCATATACTTGTTTATGATATCCCCACGAAATAAAAGCTCATCTCGTACAATAGTACTTTCGTTGTCTTCGATTAAAAGCTTCCTGGATACGATGACTGCCATTGGCGTATAAAACGGTTTCCGTAACACCCGCAATGTGAGTGGAGGGAAAGGGGGCGGGGACCGCAATGCTGTATGTGTGCTCTTAAAATTTAATATAACCCCAGATGCGAAAATTGAATGTAAGTTACAGATGTTGCTAGTGAGCAATTATTTGGAAGAGAAGGGGTTAAACTCATGCCGAATAACACTACCACAAAACCTGTTTAAGTTTGGCTCTTCTTTATTAAATTATTATTAACCATTACACTAAGCCAGGATTTCATTTGCAGTGATTTGAAGCCTGTTTTTTTTTAAAGAAATAATGTAAAGTCTAAGACAAGTTTATTCTGTTGTAACTTGGAAGTATAGTACATTGCTAAGTACGAGAAACCCCAACCCCAAGGATACGCTACGGGATGCATAAACGTGAATTATTCATATCTCATCACTTTACTAACCTAAACCGCCTACACGAAAGAGAAGGAATGATAAAGAGAGAGAGAGAGACTATAAATATAGTGATGATATGATCAAATTGATGAAGGGACTCAAAGAAGACCCCTTCCAATGCCGGGATTCGAATCCGAGATCCCTGGCATGTTAGGGCGCTGTGCAATAAAGGAATGCTCTTGTCTCGAAGAACGAGCTGTCAGCGTAGATAATATAGGAATTGTAGTTTCCCTATTCCTGATTCGAACAAGTGTTCTCGGGTTACCAGTGAGGTTAAGGTCGATGTTAGCTTCCAACGTTTCGAACGCATACATTGCTCTCATCATCAGGGAATATAGAAATGGAGACCATTGTAGGGTTAAATGATGATGTTACAGAATATATAAGAGGAAATAAAAATCTGTTCTAGGAAGCTGAAATATTAAGCCTCAAGCAGTGAATGCTTTTAAACCTCACGAAGAGCATATTTCCACCCAATACAATTTTCTTTAAAATCTCCTGAGAGAAGTAATTATTGATCGCTCATGTTTCAGATTACAAATGGCTTCGGTGAATGGAAAGATTTTTTATGCAGAAGCATGGTATTCATTCTTCAGTTATTGAAGAACACCCGACATTTGAAAAGCTGCGGGAACAAACAATTTCCAAGATATTGTAAGAAAGAGCTGAGATTTGGCAAACAGACAGGAAGAAAATTCCTTCAGCTTTATTGTTAACTCAAACAATAGGGAATGCTAGTGCTCTTCCTGTTTTATCGATTGTTTTTTTATTTCATGACGGTTCCTGACAAGTCTTCCAGTATATATTGAGCTACCTCAGTAGCTGAGCCATTGATTGGTAGGTTCACAACCTTACGAACCACCCTTCTAAGTTCGACTCCTTGATTGGGCATGTGTGTGTGATTTTGGTTGTGATTCTTCTCTAAATTAATTTAATCATTTCTCATTCTTGCTGTCATGATTAGCCTAAAAATAACGAAAAGTTACAAAATGGAAATATTTATATGATACATGCATGCACGACACGCACGCACGCACACACACACATATACAGTGTGTGTGAACAATATGTAAAGTCAGAAACATGTCATGTGCCATTATGAAAACTCAATGTCAGGCGGAAGTTAACTTTGTAAAACATGATTTTAAAAAAATGACAATACATGATATTAAATATTATAGGATGCTGATTATTGCCACTTAGTCTAGTACAGGTTTCATTATTAATTATGAACACTCAATTACATTAGTAGTCTGGACCATACATTAGTACTATGGATGTCGATGATGGGAAATTGATTGAAACAAAATTTAAAATCCCTTGGAGTTATTGAATTGTGATTGTGAGGATAGTAATAATAATATGTATAAAAATTGTGACTCATTGGAAGCAAGGAATGCCCTAGATTAAGATGGTACCCATATATTCATAAATAACATTAGAAATCTAGTTCTATAGTAATTCAAAAGGGGTCTGACTTATAATACATTTCTCAACATATTTTGGGTAAAGCCCTGTCCTTCGTCCTCTGACGTACGTGAGGATTGCATTCCTTGTTAGGTTAAGCATTTTAGGATCCTAGCATAAATACACTGTAATTTTTCGGGGCTTGGGTAAGAAGGCATTATTTATGCTAAGACACCTAAACATAACATGCCTAGCCTAACAACAAAAGTTTTTCGGCTGACAGGGCTGGGTTTAAGAGTTTCTTGTCTCAGCAAACTTTCAGAGTAAAGTTTAAGTGTAGTTTCTCCATCCCTGGTAATGTGTCAAGAGCTGTTCCTCAAGGGTCGCCCTTAGGGCCCTTACTATTCAATATATTTTTGGATGATGTCGAACATGCAAAATATCTTGCATAAGCCGACGACATTAAATTATATTTGCAAATTGATAATCATATTTCTCATGAGAAACTTCAGAATGATATTAACTCAGTTTATGATTGGGTTAATGCAAACCAATTGACCATAAATTCATTAAAATCATTTGTGCTAACATTCTCTGGGAAAGAAAACTTCAAAATTTTGAATTATTTTATCAGTAATAATATCATCAAACATGTGAAATCCATGAAAGATCTGGGCATTATTTTGGACAGACGCTTAAAATTTGGAGACTATGTTAATCACATCATAAATAAAGCAAGAGAGCAATGTACCTTTATTATAAAAAATGGAGTTTTTCAAATAACTTACAATTTCTAATTTTAATGTTTACAACTTTTGTCAGACCTATAGTGGAATACAATATTCCGATTTGGAATTACGCATGTAGTGCTAAGATGAAACAAAACAATAGAGAAAAATACAAAACAGATTTTTCATATTCATATATTACAAATTCAAGCTATTCAAATAATATTATGAGTATGATAACCTGCTGAATCACCTAGAAATAGACAGACTTGATGTCAGAGCTGAAAAGCGAATTATATCTTATAGCTATAGAAGGATTCTTGGAGGGAAATTATACGGTACCAAAACTCCTTCGTATGATGATTATGTCCAGGTGTTAAGCGTATGGCTACAAGGTATGGTCTTCACGGCCAGAAGAAGAGGAATTATAAGCAGATGTATTCTGTGTAATGCTTGCTATTTCATGGTTCAATGTATTTGAATGTTTCGGACATAACGTCCAGTTTATATTAAATATGTTAATTGTTCACCGTCTGGTTTTTATCTTATGCAACTTATATTAATCTACATTACCATGTCCTTCACTCGGAACCTATCAATTTGGCGCTGTGGACAGTGAACAGAGGATTGACAGTGAATAGAAGATTTGAAGGATTCTAATCATATCGTCAGGATAACTTTATGACTTTATCGGAACGGGATAGTGACAAGTACGATTTCATGTAGAAAATCAACAAGACGGTGTTTACAGGTAACATTCAGTTTGCTAATTTTGTTCACGCTTAAGCAAAACAAGTTTAAGTTACACATCGTAACTTTTATATTTTCCAGTTATTTCTATCAGTTAATGTAATTTGAAGTTTCGATAACATGCTCTCAACATTACATTCAGCGAATTTGCTGAAGAAAATGAAGATATCGAGAGTTATTTCATGCGTTTTGATCAACTCTGTCTCGCCCAGAATGTGGCAAGTGAAAGAAATTGGTCCTAAGACCATGTTTACATGTGTTCGTTCGTGGATTTCCCATATCTCACGTGTCCCTTGCAATTGTTGATATCGCATGATACACGAGACACTCCGTGGTGATGTGGTTACCACAGCTCGCTACTGCGCCAGGTATCTCGGGTTTAAATCGTGGCCTAGACATTGGTGTCATTTGTTAATTCATCATATCATCCTCGTCTTCGCGATTAGCCAAAGGTCAAAGGTTGCAGAAAAACGAATTAAAATAAACCAAATCAATCAATCAATTATGGAGATATTTTAGAATGAGCAATCTTGAATTTCAGTCTGCCCATTATTTGTCTTGGTCAGTTTATAAATACTGTCAATGCTTCTTACAACATCGCAAGTATCATTAATTTTTTTTGATCTTGCTCAAGCAAGACTTCCAAGTTGTTGTTTTCAAGTCGTCTCTCTTAACGAGGAAAGCTAGTGGCAACCCTGCCACGCGCCCCTGGTATTTATGTCAGAGCAAGCGTTTGCTGTGTTGGGTTGCATACGTACAGGATAGATTTTAAGCGCTTATAGCGCAGAAACTAAGCGCTTTCGAGGTAAACTTTATAGGGAAAAGTTACTTGTTTTTATGATATCTACCAGCACCCAAGCGTTGTTGAAAGAGTTTTCCGACACCCAGTATAGTATATATATACACACACACTGTATATGTATATGGAGTTGTAACATCGTCGCCTTGTAATCAAGGGTCCCAGGTTCGATACCCGGGGGAGGCATATAGTGATTCGGATCCCACATTAAACTGTTGGTCCAATCTCGATTAGCCTTACTGCGCATAAAGTGAACTTGAAACATCAAATCAATCAATCAACTAAACACACATATATACGTATATATTTCTCTCTCTTGTTATCTGTATCTCTATATATGTATACCCTTTATCTCTCTCTATCTCTCTCTTACTCTCACACTCACAAGTTTTACAAGATCCACTTTTTCACAACCTCCGACAATTTGTGTTATTTTTCAACCCCGAGAAAGGGGGAATGAACCTTGATTGCTCCCCAGCTAATACCTGCTACTTTTAATTTCAAAGAAGTAAACAAATTCAATGAAACGCGGAAATCACAATCTATTCTCTTACCTACGGTGAAAACAATTGTTAAAACTTCTAATAAAGGGAGAAGTAAAGTTAAGAAGACAAAATATGTTGTGGTTGTGATCGCATGTGGGATAAGGACTTTGTAACTTGTAACCGGTACATTTTTCTGTCGCTATGGTTTAGCGACAACTTTTCTTCGCTGGCTGATGATAGCCTTTAAGATACTGGACCTTCCTGACCAAGTCATGGTAAACATTGTGGTCTTGTAATCAAGACCTGGGATTAGATTGTAGGTGGACGAACGTTGCAGTATTTAGATCATCATATTTTAGACTGTGGGCTCTCTCGATTAGCATACATGTGGGAAATGTGTACTAAAAACAAAATTTTCGAAACTATCGAATGAAAAATGATAAACATGTTCGAATGTGATTCTGATTACATTCTAAGCTTTCATATAGCAAGTACTTTTCATATTTATGTGCCACTGTCTCAAATCGAGTCACGAAGGCTTTCCAAATATTTTGATAAGAAAAGAAAAGAACAACTTATAAATTGAAACAAAGTAATACCACCTTTAAGAGAATTGGACAAATGAAATATGATATTTGTTAATTTTAGACATTCCAGAAAAGAGTTGGCGATTGATTGCTCTTAATATAACATGACAGGTGTATTATACAGCTACATATCTCTAAGTTAGATTAACTCTCCTGCTAATTTTCAAGCATTTACGATAGTTTTGATGAAAGCTGCTAATACCAAAACACATTTGAAACCACAATGTCTGGCGATCATTTCTCCTGTAAGGACTTGTTATTACCCTAGGCACTAGATAGTAGATACTTAGAAAAACTGTATCTAATATTACCTGGTATTATATGTTTCTCATTATGAAGTGCATGTATTCTAAATACACAGTTGTGTAAAGGTGTTAATCTGTTCACAACATCAAATGTATATAAATTCAATTCAATTTCAATTCAGTTCAGTATTGCTCTACTTCCTAAGTAGTAGTAGACGGCTAGTTACTAGCTATGTACTATTACATAATATAGATATCACCGACTACTCTGGTCAATAGGTAATAATAGATTCCTAAATACACCTACTGTCCGCGTCAAAAATATTGAGCCCTATGGTTTACGTACATGTAAAATTGTTCTCAATGGGAGGAAAGAAGTCATTATATTACTCATCGGAAAAGCAGACGTATCTGCTATTAGATAAACGTTAGACAAAGCGATTTTTACTTATTTGTTATTTACTCAGACAAAAATGTTTATAAAACTGTAATTTTTTATGGTGTTTTTATGAAGTCGACTTCAACTGCCTGTAACCTCCTGTAAATCTCTCGTAAAAATATGATTTTTTTGTGGTAGGAACTTGTTTATGTGGGAATATGTCATTAATATATGATGCTGCTATTATTTGTGGAACAGCTTCAATTAATGCTTAATTACAATGTTGCAATCCTGGTAATGGCCAGTTCAATGGCAATGCAGTGGATATCAAAATGATGGCCGTGAAATAAAAACTAAATATGCACATATAATTTCAAAACTTCTGGATTTTGTTTAAATGAGTTGTATCATCAGTTTTTGCAAATCCATCGAATGTTTTGCAATTCCATCAAATTTGGAATTATGAATTTCAAGTTTGCACATTTTCATAAAATTACCATTTTTGAAGCACCTACAGTAAAAGATCCGCATTTGACTTTTTCCTCAGAGGTGTAGAAACAATCGGACTTCAAGCACACAAAATGTTGATACTAAATCTACAGATGTTAAATGTTAAGTTACAAAATGGAAGAAACAACTACATTTTTCAGAGAAAGTTTCTAAGAAAAGGGACTGATAAACTAGATACTTGAAGATTTCCAATTAGGTATACTTGACTATTTTCCTCCAATGGAGTACAATTTTTAAAGCACTTAATCGGAGGGCTGAATATTTTTGACGTGGTAGTAAATATTACTCTAGATCATAGATGGTAGCGTTACACTTCATCATGTATGCAATATATACCGTATTGTATATTATGGATGTACATACAGGAACACATTCGAGTTACAGGAAACCACAGCCATATGTATGGATTATTTTTATAAAAAAATACTGGATTACTATTTCTTCCAGCAACAAACACGGAATTTCATTTTATGTACTAATCCTTTATTACGTACAGTTTAAAATTGCATATTGATGCTGCACTTTCGTAAAGAAAGTTGAATTTTACATTTGTATGAAATTCAGCAAAATTGAAAAGATAAAACATTTTCCCGATCTAAGTATTCTGACCAGATCTAAACTCAAGACAAAGGAACCCTGAATTTAAGCTCCAACCAAAGCAAATTATTAGCATGCGTGGAATTTAGTGGTAAATACGTTCCTATAAATAAATTTATCTGTCCTAATACTGTGCATGCATTAGATAGAAAGCAATACCCGTTTTTCTAATATTCTCTTCTAATCAATTTTGTTCTTCTTTTACTGATAGCCTGTGGTATTTAATACAAAATATAATCCAAGCATTTTTAGGAAGCAGATATAAAGTTGTACATTTTTTTTGCTTTTTCATTTCTTGCTGGAAATTATAATTATTTACAACTGAACATTCAACCGTTCTGGATTTTATATTCCGTTGTGTGGAAACAACGTCGAAGTTGAAATTTTCGTGCATATTTCAACAGAATTGTGGATCACTACTAAACTTAATAATGACATATACTATATAGATATAACATCATGATCGCAGATCTTCTGAGTATTTCTTACTACCAGTGGCTGAAAGCTTCAATAAAAAGCAAGGCAATGTAATAAAAATCGACACGTATAATTAACGCAAATGTATTTTTTGGTGAAAGGTTGAGTTCACATTTTTTATAATTTTTGCTACGCAACAAATATGAAAACCTCCACTGAGACTTTTTCTTTTCACAAAAACTTTGTTTCTTGTTGCTGCAGCTATTGTTGTTACGACGTAATATGACATTAAATAAATTATTCTCCTTCCGATTGATTTCATCGTATGTTTACATTTCTCTCTCTGGGTGTGCGTGTGCATGCGGGCGAGTTTTTGTGTACAAAACAGATGAACTTTCACAGACAGCAAGGCAAAAAATACATACGAACCGTATAAATTCACAGTCCTCATACACATATTTTTTCCCTCTCCCCCCCCCCCCCCCCCCCGTCGCACTACTTAATTAAATGCTTTACAGGTGACAAGGATACTGCAATCTGCTTCATTCAAGTTAAAACTTTTGAAAAATTTCCTTACATAAAATATCTTGCACAATGAAACAACAACATCCCGTGAGGATTGATGCCTTCAGATGAAATCGGAATTAATAGGAACTTTACAAATAAGTTCCTTACGTGTATTCATTATACTACCACGTATATCATTTCCAAACATGAACCGCATTAATATATTTACAGGTAAATTTGAAACTCTCCATCGACTACTTCGTTGATTAGTTTCTCGATTTTTTTGTTCAATTACCTCCAAGGGCGCCAGCAGGATTTTTTTCTCAGTAGGGGGTAGAGTCACAGAAACTGTTATTATTATTGCTATTACTATTATTATTAATATCATTTTATTGCTTTATTACTGCTTTATTACTGCTATTATTACTGTTTTTTGTTGTTGTTGTTCATCTTCGTCATAACTGCATACTTAACATTAATTCATGTAGGACAAAAAGCTGTTATTCTATAATTAGAGAATAGACTGTAAGCTTAAATATAACCCTACTTCAAATAATAATAATTGCTGTAACTTACGGCCTGTATGTAAAAGTAATACTCTTTTGTTATAAAATATCTCTACAATTCCACCATTCGAATTACATTAACTGTTTCGTGAAATCTCAGGGAGGCAAGTGCAAGTAAATATACATAAAAAGTATCCTTCTATGTGAATTTTGGGGGGCAAGAAGTACCTTGCAAAGTCGGCGCCTATGCTCCTTCATGTTCTGTGTAAGAAAAACATGTGCTTTCCATTAATGCATAACTTTTCGGTAAGAATTTACAATACCGGACACTTCCGTAATTTCCATCCTAGTTCTTATACTCACGAAATACGTATTCCCGATGAATTATCTGAGGTTGACATCTGGGAGTGACGTGTAGAAATTGATCATTAGCGTGTAGAAGTTGTAAAATAAGCTTCATGTTCTACGAAACTCACATTTTTTATCGGTCCGTGATCGCAATTGGCCCACAAAGTATTCACGGATAGCCCCACGAACCATTCTCCGTAACGTTAGGTTAGGTTAGGTTAGGTTAAGTTAGGTAAACATATAGTTAAAATTTGATGTCGTAGAACCATGCACGGGTAGCCCCACAAACCATTCACGGATAGCCCCAAACCATTCACGAAAAGGTTAGGTTAGGGAAGCATAGTTTAAATTTGGGGTCGTAGTAATATATCAGGAATGTATTGATTTCCTCTAAACGTAAAGTATTGCAATAAACATTGTTTTCTTGGAGGAATCCAGGGTTTCTGTTCCGATCACGGACCACTCAATTTCGCTTATTTTGCAATTTCTATACGTGAACCCCAAATTTTAACTTCAAATTCGTGTTTATGAAGCCTCAATTAGTGAGTATGCGAAATATTACAAAATTCGGGGATGGGTCCGGTATTGTAAATTCGCTCCAACTTTTCTCCTCTAATATATGATGGACAATTCTGAACAACTTCTGGCAAGACAGTCCATGTGCATTTCCATGCTCCTTAGTTTATCGGCAAGATATTCAAAGAGACGAACATACATCAAATGTTTGAAGGAAATTTTCTAGACTCTTTCCAAGAAGTCTGGGAGGTAAAAGCAAGTCCACCACGCAAAAGTGATTCGAGAAGACTCGACCAATCAACGCACGATACGAAAAGGAATTAAATAGAGAATGCAAAGCAGCTTCAGCTACCAGTCGTTAGTAGCAGCGCACATCTTTGCTTCGTCCGCTCGCTTTATCATCTTCTCTACCGTTACGTACGGCATTGATCCTTAGACTCTTCAGACAGACTGTTATATCATTCTATAAACTTTGCAAAATTCTACTAAGTAACTAAAATATATTTTAATGTAATGCATTGTCTGAAACTGAATCATTATTTGGAGGAGAGTTACATTCAGGAATCTGTAACTCTTTATTATTATAGATTTTAAACACGTAATTCCAAATTAACAGTATTTGATTAACAACAGGAGTAAACGTATTGTTCGTGTTAGCTCATTTTATGTAATCAGATTCGTATTTGCGATTAGTGATAATCTACGTGAATCAACATTAATACACTGCGTTCTTGAAGGAGTAATAATCCATGTACGACATTATGTAGAATAGTTGTGTCAATAATATTAAAACTATATTTTTAAAAATGATGGAAGTAAAACTTATTACTTTGCTAAAACTACAAACAAGGCTTAGGTGTTGAATAATCTTCCCCATATACCGACATTCTGATGTGTTAATATATATGTATACATACGTACATGCAACATACACTATGTGGAAGAAAGTCATTGGACACCCCGGTTTCAACTCTGAAACAAACTCCTCATGGAAAAGAGAGTACAGACGGGTATATATACGGCAGGAGGAGGCTTCTCAGTCATTCGCTGATAAAATGACGGACAGGAAAGAGCTCAGCATGTTTGAAAGAGGGATCATAGTAGGCTGCTCCATATGAGGCATGAGTATACGTAGCATAGCTGATGCCCAACTGGTCCCTAAATCAACTGTAGCCTTTGTCATCAAGAAGTGGAAGGAAAAGGGACACTGCAGCAATGCACCACGAAGTGGAAGACCCACGAAATTGGACGACCGGGACAGGAGAGTGCTGAAGAGGGAGATTCAGAGAAACAGGACCCGTCCGATGCATTCGCTTGCAGAAGAGTTTCAAAGTGCAACCAATTTGACTGTTTCGACCAAGACACTTCACAAGGAGGCCCATGCGCTCGGTTATCATGGTCGAGCCGCTACCTACAAACCCCTGATAACAAAAAACAATAAACGGCAGACTACCCTGGTGTAAAGAGCGGAGATACTGGATGGTGGAGCAATGACTGAAGGTCCTATGGAGCGATGAATCACGCTTCACACTGTTTTGATCAGATGGGAGAGTGTAGGTATGGCAATTACCCGGAGAACATCTGTTACCCGAGTGTGTAGTGCCCACAGTGAAATATGGTGGTAGCGGCATCATGTTCTGGGGTTGTTTCAGCTGGCATGGCGTGAGTCCACTGGTACTGGTTTATGGCCACATGACGTCTGCATCCTACCAAGATATTCTCGACAACTCCATGCTCCCCATGTTGTGGCGTTTCCATGGAAATGAATAATGTGTGTTCCAGGACGATAATTTGACTTGTCATGTTTCCAGGGCTACCACAGAGTGGTATGCAGAAAATAATGTCACCCCACTGGATTGGCCTGCTCAGAGCCCTGACCTCAACCCTATCAAACATCTATGGGACGAACTGGAGCACCAATTGAGGTCGCGATCGCCACGCCCTTCTACACTTCCAGGGTTAGTGACTGTACTGCAGGAGGAATGGCGGAATATCCCACTCGGTGTACTACACAACCTTGTGGCCAGTTTACCACGATATGTAGCTGCTGTTATCGCTGTCAAAGACGGACCGACCTCCTATTGATTGCAAGAAAACTGATGGTATCCACTGACATGTGGTGTCCAATGACTTTCTTCCATATAGTGTATATATGTGATTCAAATCTAGTGTTCGGGTTTCCTTGCTTGTAATTTTTAAACCGGGAATTATCCACACAAGAAGACGAAACAAAACATATTTAATTTTGCAACGCTGTGTTCGTCGTACTGATGTATTGGACATTATTTTAATGTGACATACTCAATCAAATAACATTTTCTTATGTTTTGTAAAGGAAGTTTCAGTTGGAGGACAAGCTGTTTAAGGTTTCAATAAATATGTGTGTTTGTTGTGCATTGACACAACTTAAACACGCAAGCGTTACACCTTTAAGCATACTCGATATTTTTGTATAACAACACACACAGCAATCCAAATTACATATATATGTCATAAACACTAAATGTTCTAAATAAACTTCTAAACAAATTATTATTGATATTCAATTTTGGTAAATTTACAATGTACAAATTCATTAATTCCTAATAAATAAAACAGACCCTTTATTAAAAAATACGTCCAGAAAATTGTATTTGTACTGTGTACATAAATAATGTTATGTGTTTCGGTATGATGACATTGGTGTAAGTAATGTGTTAGTAGAGATATTCTTGACTACAGTATCTACGCTATCTACCGTGGTAAGGTTTATATCATAACGTGTAACAATGCCTTTATAAGAAATTCTTTGCATTTCTTCTCAACTATTTTAGCAATTCATGGTTTGTGTTCATCGTCTCAATTATCTTAAAGAGGTAGGCGACGCAAGGGAAGAATTTAAAACGTGATTATATGCTCTGTATAGTCCGCTGACACTAAGGAGAATTTAGAATGTTTTAGCAATTGATTGACCAATACAATTAATGCGATATTGGCAGTTGCATGACTTCGGCTTCATAAAAATTAATGGAGAAAGTACGAAGACGATGATTCGCTGTTTTTCCCACTCCTGGATCATTTTAGAACTTTTACACTTTTAAGTATGACACATTCGGAACGGATATATGAAATTCTTCGTTCTTTGTAGAACGGGTTTATGAACTGGTCTTACTTTACGAGATGTGACTTTATAACGATCAAATCTTGCTAACTGCCAGGCAAACAGATTAATAGCCGTAATAAGCAATAACAAGCATTGGATGGTGGCTGTTCACCGAGATTTGGACTGCGGAGTGCGGAGGACAAGCCTGTTTCCCGAGCGAAGAGGCCGATCCTCGGGTAAAAAAACATAAAAATACAACTTTGGAAGCAATGATCGGATTCGATTGAAATTTAAGACGGCCCAGCATCAGATTCTAATCGACAAAATCCCAAAAGCACAATTTGATAGGAGGGGAATTAAGCCAGATATTAAAGGTTAAACAACGAGAGTGGATAACAATAACTACAGACTCCCTGGGGCTCTCTTCGGAGCGACCGTGCTGGTTACAATGGGTCCGGTCTAAGGGTAACCTCCCTTCGAGGTGCCGCTGGAGAAGGGTCAAGGAACTCAAATTACACGGGCGAAGATAGCAGGATAAGAGGCTACGATTTGAGAACGAGTTAACAAGGCTTAGACAGAGAGGGTACCTTAACGAACATTTTGAATACCAAATAAATAGACGAGCGGAGAGGCGGAAGACACAGTTTTTCTTTGACTTTTAACGTTGACAACCTCTCGGGAACCACCCGCGTAAAGTACCCGCCTCGTGTGTTTGACCGATCCGTGTTGTGTTTATTTCGCACGGGATTGTTTACTAACACGATGTAGTAGAGACAGCGAAAGGCCCCGCTGGGGGTGCGTCCGACCTAGTTGCCACCCTTGAAGATGCTGAGATCCAATCTTATCTCCCGGAAGCCATCTATTCATCACGCCGCCAAGCATCCACAGCTCCAGCACGATGACTTCAATCAGAGCCGACAAAGGTAATCCGTGAATGGAACGTGAAAATGGATAAGCTTCGTTCGTCCCGTCGTAACATCCAATGAACTCGCTTAATTACGTAAAAATTACCAAGTGCCATTGCTTATTACGGTGATTAAATTGTACCAACGATAATTTTATCATGTAAAACCGTACAACTTCCAGTTATTCATTTATCCAAAGTACTTAACATTCAGATTGTACGACGCTATAAATTGTCAATATAATTATATAACAGTGATCCAAGTTAACCTCAAAAGTAACAATATAAAGACTAACATTCAATTACAACAACATAAAAGGAGTAGTGTCTTTTCGTACAGGTTTAAGCTCCTACCGGAACTTAGGTTTCCCGGAAAGGGAAAAGTAAATGTTACTATCTTCAAAACATCGCGCCGAACTATTTTTGTATTAATTAATCATGTCATTTGGAATGCCGAGATACGAATGCGTGAGTGAATGTAAGAATGAAAGGGGCATTATTGTAAGTGTTTATGCATGTGCTCTTATATAGCAATTACATCATATATAGAACTAACCCTGTAGTGTGTAATTTGTTCTACCCTTTGCAATCTCTTGGGCTCCAACTGATGGCACTTACCCTGGCACAAAAGGTAAATATGTTATTAATGATTGCCTTTTGTTTATTTGTTTAATTGTTTTTTGTTGGTTTGGTATTACCCATGTAATGTAGAGCCAGAACGTCGTCAGGCACATTAAATAAGGTAGACGTCGTTACAACTTTACTGTGAAAAAGTAATACATGCGAGTCTTCAGGTTATAACATTTAATGCAGGCACACACACACACACACACACACACACACACACACACACACACCATCACACACACACACACACACACACACACACGCACACACACACATATATATATATAACATCATTCTATTTCGAAATAAAAATAAAATGCATTACTATCTTTTTGCTAAATTTCTTTAAAAAATCAATGTAACCAATTTTCCATTTGTTTACAAAAACTGTTGTTATAACATCTACCATATGCTGATTGCTGTCAAAATAGTCTGAGTGAAATATATTTTACATCTTTAGTACATCAAAAAACAGCTTGTGCAATTTGCTTAATCTACACGTTTCTACTGCGAAAATATGATTACTAACCAGAGTATCTGCATAGAAGATTCATAAAAGTAACAAACTAATAGATTTTCCATGGATGGCCTAATTTTTAAAAAGTTTCCTCGAGTTTAGCTCAATGTAAGAAATATGTTAAAACATAAAAATGCAAACGAAACAAACGAAAATTAGTGTTTAAAACATATTGGGTTGTTTCTTTATCTGTAAACACTGTTTTGAAAATTCGCACGAGATTTTATTATTAAAAATTTAAATGACATAGTCCCACGTAATTATCAAGTATATACTACTCAACTTTGAAGAAAATCGCTTCTTCTTTGTCACCCCTTATGCCGCTAAACACCGGGGCACACCGTTCTGTCCGTCTCCTCTACTCGGCTCAATTTCGGCTCATCTTCATCTCCTTCTACATTTCTCCACGCTTCAATCCAATTATATCTATTCTGCGGGATAAAGAGTCAATATTATTTTACTGAATGCATGTTTTATCACTGCCTTTATATGATTTACGTCTGTTATTCTATTAAATTAATTACGACAATGAATATGGTAGACAAGTTGATGCGCAGCCGTCCTTGGCGACGCTAGAGGTTCCGTGTTCCGGGTTCAAATTTCGGTCTGGACATGGTTGTTCATTGTGACTGTTCATTCATCAATTTCATCACATCATCATTCATCCTCATCTTCGCGAAATACGAAGTAAAATAAACCAAGTCATGAAATGGGAGATGGGCAAGTAAAGTGAAGAATTTGTGTCTTACCCTGGGTTCGAACCTGGGATCTCAGTCTTACCACTCAGTCTCAGAGTTCGGTATAGTTGAATGTACTATGGGCATACCCATTTGACAGATTTGCTGTACTGTGTTGTCTTGGAGTAACAAGACACCTACGGCGCTACGTGGCCAAGAATAGACACACGCAATATACATTTTCTGCTTGTCCTTCCCGTTGTCAAGGTAACGTTAGCCTTAATATGACAGTTTCGTGAGGGTTATACGAGTAAATCTTGCACGAAGGGAACTGAACGATAAGCAACACCTACACTGAAATAAGCAAGGATTTCTTGCAATCTTTTCCTCCACAACGGAACATTTTATGTACATTTCATGCGAAATTTTAATTACTTCTGTGATTATACATCCCCTCAGGGTCTTTAGTCTTTAAGAAAGCCGACATCTTCGAAAGGAGAAAGAAAGTCAAACGCCCAACAGGCAGACGGTTTACAAGTACTACTTAAAGACGGTAGAAATTCAAAGGAAAGATAAACATTTGACTCTGGTACTTATTCATGTACCTTCCTTACAACGTTCTTCAAAGTCTGAACGCTGGAATCATGCGAGACTGTTATTATTAGCTATGGTTAATATTTTCTCTATGTAGTGTTTCTAAATACCTGCAAACTTTTGGTCCCAAGAAACTTTTAGCAAGCAATTCCCAGCTTAGTAAACGGAAACTAGAGTTCTTTTTCGTGTACGAGGTGGTTTCGAAAGGTTTCGAGACTTGTTCTATAACACGCAAACAGATGGCAGCACAAGACTGCACGCACGTCACAGGGAGCACCGACCTTCATTAGTCAGTGTGCCGAGAGACATGGTCCTGTGTACATAGGGAGCCGTGCAACTGGTGCTATTCCGACCACGTGCATTAACACATCTGCGATTTCAGCATGGACAGCAAGTTAGAACAAAGAACAGAGTCGCTATGCCATTCGAGCAATTTCTATCTGTAGTTCAAAGAATGTCATGAACAAATCAAATAGTTATAGATGTTTTCTGTGTACGTAGGTATGTTTGTAAATATGATTATGCCCGTATGTGTGTACATTTGTTTATATATGCATATATCAATGTCTGCATATAGATATGTATCTTGTTACACTTCTGTAAATGTCATTTTTAGATTTATGTTTTCTATAAAATTTGTGCTAGTATTCTTTAATCAATGATTTGTGTAGTTTTGCTCAATTCCTTCTTCTTTTGTTTTGTATTATTGAAATTGTAATTTTTAATTGTTTACAATATATGTAAGCCTATTGTAATTGGAGCGAGAACTCTGTTTTAGGTGAACATAAATAAATAAATAAACGTGGATTTCTGCGTGAAACTGGAAAAATCTGACACAGAGACGCTTGACATGATTCGACAAATTTACGGCGATCCTGAAACGAGTCGGTTGAGATGCTTTCAGTGGCACGCGCGCTTCAAGAGAGGAATAAGCATCACTCATATTTATAAAACAGAGATAAACGAAACTTTTGAATGCGTGAAAAGTAAAGTTTGACGCTCACTGAGGCGCGGAGAATAGCGTCAACAGAAGCAACATACCCGTTTGCGGCGTCTCAGTGGGCGACAACTTTTAGATAACCTGCAGACTTCTGGCACCGATATTCCCGTTCGGTTCTGCACGTTTCCCTGTAGTGAGCGTTACTCTATTTGATTTCAATAGAAGCAGACAACAGAAGTTCTGTTGCCGCGTTTCTTCAGGCGTTAAGCTTCAGGCGTTTCTTTCTAGTATTTTGGTTGTAGTGATTTTGCACCGCTGGGTGAGATCGGAGTATAACCCATCATGAAATTCTCTGAGGTTATCCTCCTGCGTTTTCCCATGGCTTTCGTGTCATATTCCAAGTTAAATCAAGTAAATAATTTTAATGATCACAAATTAACATAAGCGCAGAGCATCTGAACCACACTTGGTCTTACCTTTGATTCTTTACACCATTCCTAAAAATTATTCTAATGACAAATATAGTTAATATTTCATTGCAAAATGAAAACTGTTTCTGGAGTTTTCACCTGTAATTATTTGCACTGAACTGGAAGAATGTGACACTTTAAGGTGAGAAATATTTAACCTCAATCAGATCTGCACCTTAAAGTTTTTTTCAAGACCTATTTAACACAGAATGTATATATAACTAAAGGATTAGTTCCTGAAAAAGACGGGAAAACTAATATCACTTACTATCTGTCATCTTTCGGATATAGTGTGTATGTGTCACGTAGATGTACAGAGTAAAGCGAAAATCATTTCTTGCAGGTTGAAAGAGCTGAATATGCTAGCTGCCTCATTTGGCTGTCCTTGCTATTGAGAAGATGATGTCAAGTCCTAGACGTACCGAAGCTGGGCAATGTGTTCTCCAAAGAACATGTAGCAGAATTCTTCTACAGGAGAATTACGCTTCGCTAAGTGTCTTTCGCTGTTTCTAATACTTAAGAAAATTAATTTCTTCCAACGTCATGTTTATAAAACAACACCAAATATCCACCTTTGTTTCCTATCTATCTCTTGTGTGATATGATTATACGTGTCATCTGATACATCCCCTTCACCCAAGTCCTTTTTCAAAGTGGATGTCATTCATGTGTACGAAAATTACATTTGATGCAACAGCTTGTTAAAACATGCATATTTATATGTAAACACGTGTAGTTGTATTTACTTGTGAATAAAACTAATGAGTTCTTGAGTAATTGCAGTAATGTAGATATTCTGAAAGAGAACAAATATCATTAAGGTTGATGAAATATTACTCTCTGTAATTATCCGTAGTTACGTCTATCGTTAATTAATAATTTTCCCGTAAGCACTGACAAGAGATATATATTTCAGAGGAGAAGCGAGAGCATGAAATTGGAAAATGAAATTCTGCTGAAAAGATTGATGAGAATTCTCCTTGAACTTTGCTCTGTTGTCACACAGACTGTCATGTTACAGGAACATTCAATACAATAAAGTCAAAATGTGAAAATTCGTAGATATTTGCCTTGTTTTCAGATAAAAATAGGAGGACGAAGGGTCAAAATTGTTATTAATCTTCCATTCTCCTTTAATTTTATGAAATGAGAGGAAGGATAAAACGGCCTAACAATTGTGTGAATGGTATAATCCAATACAATACACAATGGGCAGCACCTACTACATAATCGCAATATGTTGCGTGAGTACTGTGACGTCTTGCTCAATTTCGGTGTTGTTTGGAACAATCAGTCACAACCTATTATTTATTTTCTTGGAAGTACGTGCTTTTGTTGCCTGGCTATCTCCCTGTAAAACAAATAAACAACACACCCTCCACAAAGACTATACTTAATATATATATATTAAGTTGTTTTTTTTTAACCACGGGTGGCTTCGCTGCTGTAGGGAGAAAAACCAAATGGACCTAACAATTAAATTGGGCACAAGTCAAAACTACTAATCCCAGTTTTAACCTTTTATGGTGTTAAATAATGCGTCGCTCCAAAATCTTGCATATACCGCCAGCTGGTCGGGAGTTTTATAACGGGCTCGTCTAGTACCCCTCCCGACGAACTGACATGTATATGACCAACCCCCCAAAATAAATACGACTCCCCTTTTTACGACCCTTTTGCCAAAAGAAAATATAATAAATCTACTACAGAACAAATTATGTTGAAAGAGGGGTGGACTTATCTTAAAAAGCGCCCAGCGCTTTGCGTAATTTCATGAAAAGTAAAGTTAGATAATTTCTCAACAAATACCATTTATTTTTGCTTAACAAGTGACACAGTTATTTGATTGCTTACAACAGTATTAACAATGTATTTTCATTTAAAACTCGATTCTCTCCAGAAAAGAACAGTTACTAATTACCCCCTCCTTTTTTTAACAGATTTTCACAAAAGGGCTTTTTTTTTACAATGACGATCCACGTCATAAATTCTTTTTTTTATTTTTACTATCATTTGCATCACTTCTTTTTGACGACATTTTACTTTGGAGGAATTAGACCCGAGGAATGAGAAATTACTAATAAGAAAATGAAGTTAGAAATATTCGCCCAAAAAAATATTTTACGTAAAAAAAAAAAGATGAAGGATTAAAAAAAAATGTCTATTAAAGTAACTCGATAACTAAAACATTCTTGTAATAATACTTAACTCCGTGTTTGCAAGGATTCCACGTGTTAGCCAAAGCTCTCAGGTGTATCTAAAGATAATAGCTGAGTCACGCCACTTTGACCCAGCCTGCCATCACGTCGTGGAACACCGTTGCTGGAGTACCTGTTATCGGAATCGGCATTGAGAGAACACTGGTTCGCTCAACAAGGAAAACTTGAACTCCGAGAAGCTCGCTAGGTGGCAGTCTAGTCGCCGCCATGCGAGTTTCTTTGAAAACAAACGAAGTTTCTTCGCGAACTAACAATCTCGCGCATCGGTCCAATTTCTCTATACAGGGTGGGCCGAAGAATGTGGCGAAACGGGATATACAAGTCCCGATTCACCACAACCTCCCCCACCTTCGAAAAAAGCAAAACTCAGGCACCAAATAGCAAACAATACACTTGTACCAAAGCCAAAAAAGGCGTATAAACCCATAGCCATATAGCATATATCTTCAAAAAACTCTTTTCGTTTGATTTTGTTTTTTGCAATTTTTTTTTTCCAATATTTTGTTATATCCCGATTAGCCCAATTAAAAAATAATATGAAACAAGATACAATAAATAATTGAATATATATCCAATAAATATGAAAATAGGCATAAGTGGAACCATTAATATAAAGTAGTTGAGACGAAAAAATACCAAGGCAAAAATGTAACTAATGAGCACAATAATATGTCAATAAATATGATGAATACAAATGAAGCAAGGGCCTTGCAAACACATAATGATGCTGAAAACTGACACTTGGACAAAACATGATGATAATAATAAAGATTACATGCATAATATATACTCTGATTAAAATGTCGTCCTGGAGCAATAACAAAAGGAAAAAACTCCAAGGGAGAACAACAAATTGTGGCCAAATATCTAAGTTCACACATATATATGGATATATATTAAATCATCAAAATAGCACGATCCACCTGAAAAGGAAAATAAGTGTCCAGTGCACCGTAAAGTTTCTGCATGAATGACATCTCAGAACTATCCAGCGGTGACCACCAAAACACACCCACAGGGTCGGCATTCAAGTCCCAAAAATTTAACATCACAACGAATCCATCGAAGGATGAAGAAATTATCAGTCGATCTGCCTTTCCATCATCTTCGCGCATCCCGCAGCAAAGGTAAATAAATATGGAAGTCCAGCGTCAACTTGCGAACAAAACAAGGTAAAGCAACGCTCAGAAGAACATGAAGGGTGCTGGATATCTAGTCAAGCTTCGACCAAACCATGTCGAAGGAAACAAGACAACAATACACTTTCCAAAACACACCATACTGAAGATCGCAACGACGAAGATGCGAAGATTCTTCATACGGGAGCCAGGGCAAAATTTATATAAGTAGCACTGCCCAAAAAACACAGAAGAGAGGTGGATCACCACCACGATTGAAGCACTAAATATTCACTTGTGTGACTCCAAGGAGAATACGAGCCAAAATTCACACATAAAAACCACAGGCGTTCCTCCAGACATACCTGAATTCCCAAAAAATTCATCGGGTTGGTGCAATCCATGAACACCAAGGTACAGTTGCAGTCGGAGATCCAAAAATCCAGTCCAGATCCAAATATGCAAGAACCATGCAGTATACCAGGAATCAGGAGCGTACAGATGTACTGAAGCAAAAATCCATAGCAGCGACGAGAAGCAGGGGGAAATAGAAGGCGCAGCGTAGCATGCTGAATCTAGTGGCACTGGTCACTGACAACCGGGTTGGTAAGCCACATCAACAACAATCAAAATTCTCCAGGAAATGTACATGCAAAAAATAAAAATAACCAAAATTACTAATTAGAAAAGAGAAGAAGGAAGAAGGAAGAAAAGATATAGAACAGATAGAGAAAAATATACACTCTGGAAAACAATATTGAACAAATAAAGGTGACAAGATTCTACAGAGCAAGACATACAAGTAAACAAAACTGCTCTTATCGTCGAACATTTTGGGGGGTTTCATTAGGCATACGAACTCTACAAGTAGCCTGTACATGTCCCCATTTCGAACAGCGACGGCACTGAACATTACGCCTAGACATACTATTTACATTATAATTACCACCTCTAAAATTGGTGCCTGAACCCAATTGATTATTTGAAGTCGTCGCCATTAACCTATGTGTATTTGTATTCATATTCCTTTCATCCGATGGCGGAGCGCTATAAAATTTTCGCTCCATGGGAGAAATATCCCGTGCCAATTTGAGCAATTCAGCTAAATTCTTTGGCTTGGTTTGAAACAAAAGAAAACCCCGTGTATTCGGGTGTAAATTTTGAAAAATTTCATCAATCAAAAGTGTTTCTTCCCAGACCAAATTCAAGGCATTGGCACAATCAATGACCGAAGAAACGTAAGTAGATAATGATTCTGTAGCGTGTGTACTCTGCAAACATGAGAATTAATAAGTAAAGCTAAAGTGTTTGATGGAACCAGGGTTGACCATATGTGACATTTTAGAGCAAACCAAGAGGAGGAGGCGGCAAGTGCCTCACGCCAAAGCGTCTTCAAAAGTCCCGTAGTTTTCCTAATAACATTACGGAGAACAAGTTGGTCAGGATATATATTGAAACTAAAAAGTAATTGCAAACGTAAAACAAAGTCAAACAAAAAATCAACATTTTCCCCATCACATAAAGGCAATTCATCAATTTCTGCATCAAGGTTACGTAAGGTTACTTTATCTGATGAAGAAGAAGGTTGAGAAACAGATTGCTCCGTTTTGCCGTCCGTTGTAGGTTCTCCTCCGCTTTCGGGGCTAACAAACAAGACCTTAGGCACCTTGACATAATCCACCCGCTTGGGTGTAGTGGACGGGTCCAATTGGACATTGCCTCGAAGCTGTGACATAATGAAAAAAAAATCACAGAAGGTCAAACTTTAAGGAAATAATGGGAATCGGAACTGAAATTTAAACAATTTAAAACCCTGAAAAAAAATCTATTAATAATCAAAGATAGTGGGTGTAGGAAAATTCTGCAACTCGGCAAGGCAATATATTAAGTTAGCAACAAATCACAAATAAATTCAATTCCCCAAAAAAAATTTCACTGCAAACCTGTTTAACAGAACTAAACGCAGTTGGTCAAAGGCGTAAGTCCAATACTGGAGCGAAAGCACCTCGGGAAACGTGGCCGTGCCTGCTACCATATAGTTTGTGACGTCTTGCTCAATTTCGGTGTTGTTTGGAACAATCAGTCACAACCTATTATTTATTTTCTTGGAAGTACGTGCTTTTGTTGCCTGGCTATCTCCCTGTAAAACAAATAAACAACACACCCTCCACAAAGACTATACTTAATATATATATATATTAAGTTTTTGTTTTTTTTTAACCACGGGTGGCTTCGCTGCTGTAGGGAGAAAAACCAAATGGACCTAACAATTAAATTGGGCACAAGTCAAAACTACTAATCCCAGTTTTAACCTTTTATGGTGTTAAATAATGCGTCGCTCCAAAATCTTGCATATACCGCCAGCTGGTCGGGAGTTTTATAACGGGCTCGTCTAGTCCCCCTCCCGACGAACTGACATGTATATGACCAACCCCCCAAAATAAATACGACTCCCCTTTTTACGACCCTTTTGCCAAAAGAAAATATAATAAATCTACTACAGAACAAATTATGTTGAAAAGGGGTGGACTTATCTTAAAAAGCGCCCAGCGCTTTGCGTAATTTCATGAAAAGTAAAGTTACATAATTTCTCAACAAATACCATTTATTTTTGCTTAACAAGTGACACAGTTATTTGATTGCTTACAACAGTATTAACAATGTATTTTCATTTAAAACTCGATTCTCTCCAGAAAAGAACAGTTACTAATTACCCCCTCCTTTTTTTTTAACAGATTTTCACAAAAGGGCTTTTTTTTACAATGACGATCCACGTCATAAATTCTTTTTTTTATTTTTACTATCATTTGCATCACTTCTTTTTGACGACATTTTACTTTGGAGGAATTAGACCCGAGGAATGAGAAATTACTAATAAGAAAATGAAGTTAGAAATATTCGCCCAAAAAAATATTTTACGTAAATAAAAAAAGATGAAGGATTCAAAAAAAAAATGTCTATTAAAGTAACTCGATAACTAAAACATTCTTGTAATAATACTTAACTCCGTGTTTGCAAGGATTCCACGTGCTAGCCAAAGCTCTCAGGTGTATCGAAAGATAATAGCTGAGTCACGCCACTTTGACCCAGCCTGCCATCACGTCGTGGAACACCGTTGCTGGAGTACCTGTTATCGGAATCGGCATTGAGAGAACACTGGTTCGCTCAACAAGGAAAACTTGAACTCCGAGAAGCTCGCTAGGTGGCAGTCTAGTCGCCGCCATGCGAGTTTCTTTGAAAACAAACGAAGTTTCTTCGCGAACTAACAATCTCGCGCATCGGTCCAATTCCTCTATACAGGGTGGGCCGAAGAATGTGGCGAAACGGGATATACAAGTCCCGATTCACCACAGTACTGATTAATAAAGTTTGACATCCTACGGTTTATTGGATGTAGGTTTCTCACGAATTGCTAATTAGGATATAGGATAATCTACATTGCAATTAATTAGCATTCTAATCCGAATTCACTATAGAAAGTTCCATCTCTGTATCTTTTGTAAAATCCAAATCAATAGAACTAATGTTTTCCCCTTAAGTATGGTTACTGTTTCAGTGTGATAGGTGTATATACGAGGCATGATCGAAAAAATAATACAAAGCCTGTAAATTCCTGTAGGTACACATTGCGGCAATTTCAAATCGAGACTGATTTTTCTTTCTCGGTAGGTGTTGTCATTGTGTAAGCTTTCTGTGGTGCTAACAAGTAACGGGTATCTCAAGAACAATCGACGCAGAGCTCGTTGACCTTGAGCGACATTGCCGCTTGTGGCGTTGTTGAATGTCATGAAAGTGCGTCGTGATTTCAACGTGGGACAAAGAGCAAACCTTAAGTTTTGTGCGCTCTTGGGTACAACTGCTGCGGAAACGTTTCACATGTTGTAGCAAGTCTATAGTAACAATTGTTAGCCTGTACGCGTGTATTTGAATGGCTCAGGCGTTTCAGTGAAGGACGGGAACTAATTGAAGACGACGAGCATCCAGGTGTAGCAGGGACGGTGAGAACAACAAAATTGGTTGAGAAAGTGAGGACAATCATTACTGAAGACTGAAATTTCAGACAGATTGTTACTGCTGCATTTTATGTTGAGGTACCGAAACGTTTGATGCAAGGAAAAACATGTGTGAGGCCCGAGTATTGGGATGATGGCAGCTGGCGTCTGCTTCATGACAGTACCCCAAGTCACAAGACTGTGATTGCGAATAACTTTTTGACCCTAAATCGACTCTGTGTGTTGTCACACCCTATCTACTCACTGGATCTGGCTCCGTGTAAATATTTTTTATTTCCTAAACCAAAACCTGCACTGAACGTTTTCTACTTTTACGGTGTACCAACAATCAAGAAGACTACGACGAGGATTTTAAAAAGCGTTACACTAAACGAATTCCAGCAATCCTTCCATGCAATGGTAGACATTGCGCCACGATGTGTGGATGCACGAGGGGTCCTACTTTGAATGATCCAAGGTAAGTAACTTTCTATGAAGACTTGGCACCGACAAGAGGACCCCGACAGGCATCATGAACCTCGTGAAGGGCTGGGATAAATGCCTCAACCGGGGAGGAACTATGTTGAGAAGTAGTGTATAAAGTGTCCTGTCATGTGAGTCCGTTTGTATTGATATCATAAATAACTATTGGAAATTACAGGCTTTGTATTCTTTTTTTCCGATCATCCCTTGTATATACCTTTAGTGTTTGCTTTTACTAGATTCGACTCCGGGTGGCGTATATATACACGCCCAGTCGTTAAGAACATGGCAATCACGTTAGAGGAGATGATGCATGCTAACAAACAAAACTCCGTGTCGCAACAGCCTTTAGGAGCCAAGACCTGTCAAGCGGCTTTCCGTTGAGTGACGAAAATCAGAGCATCAAATCCCATTGCCGCTGTTTTCTGGCTTTCCAGACCGGAGCGCACTGCTTCTTCTTTTCAAGTAGCTCCCCAATTGTCCTGACGACACGGTGCGTCAAAAGTTGTACAGTCATGGACACTGTCGGCTTGTAACGATTCCATTCAAAGTCAATGTATTTATTACAAGCAGGCAGTGTCCGCGATTGTACGTCCATTTTATGAGCATGTGGGCCAATTGGGACTGGGCGTACAGTTAAAACTGAGATTCGAACCACTGTAGACCACAACCAAATTCCCTTGTTTCCAAGGCGGTGACTCTAGTTTAGTTAGTTATTTAGTGAAGTTAGTAAGGGCAGACCGAGTTACAGTTGTTGTTGACGTCTGAAAACAGTGACAGTGAATTACGAATCGGAAAATGAGGAAGAATAGGATGATAAAATGCAATACTCCTAATAAAAATCAATTTTAAAGTTGTGATTTGTTCATAAAATTCAACACTTATGGGGTTAAAATTATGACCATATCGACATTTTTCTCACACAATATAAGTCAACTTCTTTTGGTTACAGAAAGGTAAATACAATTGTGGTCAATTTAGTCTCCCATTGACGTACAGTGTGATCCATAAGTATTACCGTGCAAATTATCCATAACTATTTTTACTAATTTTTCACTTACCTCCTATGTGTTTATAGGTAAGCGATGGATTTTTATGTATGCTGGTGCAGAAGTTGTCAATAGCTTGTTTTGAGTTTTCTTTTAATTCTTTAAGCTCTTTTTGGGTCAAATAAAGTGCACCAACATGGTGGTGAACAATTTGCACGGTGATACTAACGGATCCCACTGCACAGAATGAATGAATTAAATCTTCATGGTGCTTCAGTACACATAACCATTTTGCACCCGGGAAATATTCTATTATCTAAAATCTTTACTTGATATTTGTAAAGTGAATCCAAGAAGACCCTTGAGAAAGTGCAAGGTTTGTAAATGGGCCTGCACAGGACAAGCACAACACCTTAAAGGGGTAAGAATACTTACTATACAGATACTGATACGCTTCCATATAGACGAGATTGCAAGGGCACGGTACAGAGCAGGCGCATCGAAAACACGTGAAATTTTCACCACCTAGGCAGTAGTATGTGTTGTGTCGGCTAGAAAAGTATTCGTGTTGGTCGAAGTGTAATGGCATCGAAAGTGAAACGCTTCTGGGAAGGCTACATTGTAACACTTTCCGATGCACACTTCAGTTGTTCCAGCATAGTTAAACAGTGCCACGATCACGGATTTTCTGTTGGACGCTCCACTGTGAATGCCATAGTGCGACGATATTCAGCGCTACCGCCCCCGGATTGTGTTTCACCGACGAAGCCACATCCGAAATGGACCCCAGTGAAGCTGATACCACCGGTGTTGCGCGGCATTAAGACGTTGACGGCGTGGGAGAATCCACCGATACAGAGTGCTATGGCCAGCCGATTTCGTGTATCCCTACCAACCATCCACCGTGCAATTAACCAAAAGTTACGTCTCAAGGCGGCCCATAAGGCGAATTTTTATGTACTGAAAGCCAGCCACGTCGTGGAATGGAAAACCAACTGCAGAAAGCTGTACGAGCACAACCTGGCTGGATATCGGTGGAAGTTTGTAGTCATCGTAGACGAGGCGTGGATATATCTAACCGATTGTGGTAATGTTCGACCAATTACGTACAGACGTGTCGATGCAAAAGGACGAAGCAATTTTGTTCGTCAATGCACCGAATGTTATTCAAGCGGTTTCATGGTTGTGGCTGGCTTTGTTACAGGGGAAAATTGAAGCTACGTTGCGTTGCCAACAATGTGAAAATCAATGCTGCGTATTATCAGGAACATGTTTTGACTGATATGTACGTGCAACAATGAAATCCCCACAATGTATGGCGCGGATGCCAACCGCGTGGAGCTGCATCAGGACAATGCGTTGAGTCACACAGCCAAATCTTCGCTGGCATTCTACAGACGGATGGAAGCTAGTACCGGGATTCGTGCTATTCCCTTCTCCGACATCCTCGTGAAGAGTCCTGATGCCAGCCCCATGGTCTACTGTGTATTTTGGCTTCTGAAACACCGCCTTTCTTCTCGTAAGGTGGGCACGATTTCCGTCCTCCGGAAAGCGGCCCAACAAGCGTAGAAAAATATACCCCTTCTACATCTGCAACGAAGTCTTCTCCAGTGAAAACTGAGCTGTCGGGCAATCGTCAAGAGTGCTGGTCGTCACATCGAACACAAACAGTGGTGGAAAAGTGGTCTGTCATAGGTGTGTGAACATTTCAAAGTCGTCTATTTGGAAGAGTATCAGTCTCTGTAGCTTCTTCAGAGACATTGGAAAAGATCCTTCTCTTCTGAGAAAGCTAAACACATTTGTTAAAACACCTTCATCGTTTACCAACATGCAAGATAAGTTTTTGGAAACGTTAAGAGTGTGTCTGAGGAAATAGAAACCGGCACATTCGTGAAGGATGGGTCTAGTCCACGCAGCAAATTTGTAGGACGACTGCGTCCGATACGAAGTCGAGTTAAAATGACTTCTTCTCTACGGGCTTCTTCCCTGTTACCATATCCCACTCTTCCTACCACGTGTCAAGCAGGAAGCACCGAGACACATCCTGCAGGTTCCTGCTTGGCAGAAGGTGTACCAGAATATCGCCCTTTGCGTCAACAGACTTCGAGGTAGTATCAGCAGCAGTGATTGAATTGGGCCGGTATGAGACGGTATGGCATACCGGTAGTAAATCAAGATGCCAAAAAGCATACCAGCAGTAAATATATAATTGGTACTTATTTCTTGGAGCTAATCGCACAAGTATCTATGCAATGGCCAACAATGTACTCGCTCATTTCTCTCTCTCTCTTTCTTGATCCACTGAATTGTACCGTGTACAGCATTCTGCACCCTTCTCCACCTCGCCATCCACGACAAACGCTCCTTGTCGATCACACGTCATGAGAAACGCAACAATTGAGACTGCAATTAAAAAAGTAATTTTGCCGATAATTGATAAACTTCGGTAAACCGCTTTTTGCATAGGAGAATTAAAATTATAGCATTAACTGTTTGTCCCTTAAACAATTCTTTGGATAATCAAAATTATTTAAAATGTTATACGCAAAAATGTACAGTCACGTGGTTTATCCCTTTAATTATCATAAAAACGAAGTCTTTAAGTAGTTACTTTACTGCATAACTTTCTGTTTTTTGTTCAGTTGGCGTGTGCGACATATTCATTTTGCGGGTGTGTGTCACAAGTGAAAAATGAGTTTATATTTTTTGCTAAAACGGACACCTTCTAAGAAACGTGATATTACTGAAGTTGAACTTCAAAGTGCTAGATACGTAGGTACGGAAAAGAGAAAAAGGTTGCATATAAAGTAGGTCTGTGCATACGAGCATACCGGAAGTAATTTATTTCCAATTCGGCCTCTGATATACAGTGTGTCCGGTTTAAGACTATAATGAAAGTAAAATTCATAAAGTGTAGTATTTTTATTAGAATACGTAAATCAACTTCTTGTACATAATTAAAGGAATATGAGGCACAGATGAATTGTAGTGCCACCTCTGTCCTCTACACAACTTTTGCTAACCCTCCTGTGTTGTAATTGAAAACTGTACCGATCTGCTAGTTAACGTACGTAATTTTAAGGACAGAGAAAGTGAAAAGACAATATTTAATAAGCACAGAATATTACACAAATAAAAGCATTTTATAACAGAATGAAAACAACACTGATTTTCATTTCGAACTGCGTCTACATAGATTGCTAATTGATTGATTGATTTAGTTTATTTTACTTCTCGTTTTGTGCCTCTTGGCTAATTTGCGAAGATGGTGATGAGTGATGGAATGATGAAATTGATGAATGGACATTCACAAACAGCCAAGCCCGAGCGGGATTCGAATCCGGGACCCTTGGCGTCGCATCGGGATGTGCTACATAGATTGCTAAATATCATTTTATCTACCTCTACCTTACTTACTTGAAAACTTTTCTCAAATTGTATTATGACATAACACTCAGTAATAAGAACATAAATGTATAATTCACGTGCTCTAATGGAAATTAACATTTTTGAAATGAAATGAAAATCAAATTGTATTATGATATAACACTCAGTAATAAGAACATAAATGTATAATTCACGTGCTCTAATGGAAATTAACATTTTTGAAATGAAATTCTGTCTAATAGTGGTCGTTTGTTACCATGTTTGGAGTAATATAATAAGTACGTTATGCTAATATATCAAAGAATATTGGGCCTCCCCCATGGCGCAGTGGTAGCGTCATTGCCTTGTAATCAAGGGGTCCCGGGTTTGATACCCGGTGGAGGCACAAGTGGTTCGGATCCCACTTTAAATTGTAGGTCTAGTCCCGATTAGCCTTACTGTGCATAAAGTGGACTTAAAACAACAACTCAAACTAAACTCAAAGAATATTGTCCAATTGCAATTACTGAATTTGGAGAGCACCTGCATGTATTTTATCTCCTTCTACTGAAATTAAAGTTCAAAGACTTTTCCATATTCTTACTGAGTCTCAGATAGTCCAATTATCTTTCTTCACTTGATCAAGTGCAATAAGTACAGGTTTAAGAAGACGTAACACATCTTCAGCTTTTCGTTTTAGTGCCAGATTGGAGACCTTCTTCTGTACAGCTGAATCAATTACTTGTCGGTTTTCTTCGCATATTTTCACATGTTGGCCAACTGTTAACATACTTGTCTAAACAATCTGTACAAAACTATTCCACCGTACCTCCGTTGGAAGAACAAGTTTTGGTTTCCCAGCTTTTGCATATAACGCACTCGCAAAGTGATTGTACCTGAAGGAAGGCTCAGGTCCCTACATTAAAATTTCCTAGAGCTATAATATTAAACTATAATACTTACACGGACTAAAAGTTCTAAACGAAAACGGATCCTTAAACAACAGTTAATTAAAAAGAACAAAAAACCAATTTAATTTATTTAAGGAAAATAACTGGTTTAAACCACGGTTTAAACCATGGATTAAACCAAACTAATTTAAATCGCTCAACCCTGCCTGCACCTTAGCATAGGTTAACCCTTTCATCCGTCCACACACTATGGATATTATCTCTTCTCTAGTGAGCATGGTTTATATTACCTCTAAAAAGAATCAACTTCAGTATCATGAAAATGAATCAGAACTTTTGAATCACCATGTATATGTACTCTATGTGATCAAAAATATCCGGACACCAGTCAAAATGTGTGTTGTGTATAGTAGGCCACTCTGTGGTGCCATCTACAGTGAGGTGAGGCAAGCAAGGGACCACTACAGGCAGCATAGTGCAGGAGACAGCAGAATGGGTCCGTTGAAGGAACTTACAGACTTCGAACGTGGTGAAGTGATTGGGTGCCACAGGAGTAAGAAGTCAGTGCGCGAGATATCCACCCTCCTAAACACCCCGAAGTCCACTGTCGCCGATGTGATAGTAAAGTGGAAACATAATGGGACGTGTACAACCGCAAAACGTTCTGGCCGAGCGCCCATGTTGGCAGACAGAGACTGCCGAGTGTAGAATAGGGTAGTACGAGAGAACCGGCAATCAGTGATCGCCACCATCACACAGGAATTCCAAACCAGGGCAGGATGTAATCCTAGTAGCATGACTGTGCGACGTGAGGTATACGACTCGGTTACCATGGACGAGCGGCTGCCCATAAGCCCCACATCACCCAATGAAACGCGAAGCGCCTCCTCGCATGGTGTAAGGAGAGGCGACACTGGTCATTAAAACAGTGGAAATCAGTGATGTGGAGTGACGAATCGCGTTATACTATGTGGCAATCTGATGGTTGTGTGTGAGTGTGGCAAATGCCTCATGAACGACATTTAGCATCCTGTGTTGTGCCGACAGTGAAATTCGCTGGAGGATGGTTGAGAGTATGGGCATGTTTTTCCTGGAAGGGGCTTGGTCCCCTCGTTGCTTTGCATGGTACTGTCACGGCACATCATTACGTTGACATTTTACAAACGTTCATGCTGCCTACCATCGAAGGACAGTTCGTGGATGATGATTGCGTGTTTCTATATGACGATGCACCCGTCCACACTGTGGGCCATGTGGGACAGTGGTTTCAAGAGAACAACGACCCACTTATGGCCTGGCCTGCGCAAAGCCCCGATTTGAATCCCATTGAACATCTCTGGGATGTTTTGGAACGCTGACTTCGTGCCAGACCATGCCGACACACATCCACAGCTCTTCTCATCTCGGGACTCCGCGAAGAATGGGCCGCCATTCCCCAAGATACCTTTCGCCACCTGATTGCCGGTATGCCTGCGAGAGTGGAGGCTGTCATCAAGGTCAAGGGTGGCCCCACATGGTATTGATTGCCAGTGCATCCGATGGAGGATGCTTCGAACTTCACGCCCTAATTTCAGTGAGTGTCCGGATATTTTTGATCACATAGAGTATATATGTATATACGAGCATCTAAAAGATCTTTGAAATTTAGAGTCCGTTCATTTTTTATATGTAAACTGTTAGTGTACCACAGACAAAGAGCGCATTATGGACAAATGGATAGACTAGTCTGTCAACGGGTCAATGAGATTTGCAAATAAATGACACGTAAGCTAAGAAGCGAAATCAGATAAAATCACATTCTTTTAAATAAGTTTGTTTTCCTACCATTTGTTGTATCGCTCCTTTACGTCCCGATGGTTTACATAACGTGTTCCTCGCTTTGTATTACAATGCATAATGTGGTTGGTAGTTTGTCATCTTTCACAGAATATGTGTGTTCCTTGCAACCCTGGCATACACCGCTTCACGGCAGTAACGTAACAGATGCGTTCAAATGTGTTGGGTTGCGAGCATAGAGAAGGCTAAATTGGTCTTTTTAAAATATCTGTAGCGTCGAAATAACGCACCAACGACAAAAATGTTGCTCAGAAAAGTTGTTTTTTTATACAAGATCCTCTGTACGTTTCTGTGGTCTTTGGACGTCATTAAAATAACACCCTGTATACTTTTCAAATAATTTAACATTGTAGTTGTACATTTTTTTAATTCAATGTTACTTTTCGCCATGTTCAATGACCTCCTCGATGGCGCAGTCGTAATGTCGTTACTTGTAATTAAGGGGTCCCGGGTTCGATATCAGATGGAGGCACATAGCACAGTGGTTTGGATCCCACTTTAAACGGTAGATCCAGTTCCGGTTAGCCTATCTGTGCATTAAATGGACTTAAGTCAACAATTAAAAAATCTCCCTACATAATCTAATACGAAGCATAATATAATAATTGATGACATAAGTGGAAGAGATAAAATGTCACATTGGCTCTCTTCTGGACTTGTCGGGACTCGAACTTGAAGCCTTTTTATTCGAAGTCGTGGAAGGATCAATTAAAACGCTCGAACCTTCTTGGTCCTCCCGATGGTGCAGTGTTTCGGATCCCACTTTAAGCTACATGACCAGTCCTTATTAGCCTTACTATGCATAAAGTGGACTTAAAAAACAAATTCAATAAATCAATCAATGACAATGACCTTCTCAGAAGTTGTGGTAATTAATCGAACGACCTTTGAGTTTAGTAACATTCGAAGGCAGTTCACCATTTCCTACTAAAGCACATTCTCGTCAGAGGAGATTACGGAGCCCAAAAACTTTAATTTGCCGAAACAAATCTTGTATAGAATTTGCAGACGGCTAGGCTGATCCGTGGATAACGCCAGTGTAGCAGAATAAACCAATAAGCGGAGCAGAGTATAATCTAGGTAAGCTCTATAATGAATGTCTTCCTATCATACGTTAATTAGCTAAGCACCGGAGGTTGTGCCATTGGTTCAAATTATAGTATGGGGATCTCCAAATCCCACAACAAAGCGGATTATGATGTGGATTAATATAATTATTTCCGTGCATTATAATTATAAGAGAAAATCTCGTACTGGATTTTCCATTGCAAGGTACTTCACTTATAATAGATAACATGGTATTAACCTGTTGGTTAGTTAGCATTGTTTCATTGAACACTAAGCAATTCACGTTTAGTGAATTGTGCTTACCCACGAACGTATTTGCAAAAGTATTTACCTTGTTTTTTTAAACTGTAAGCAGGCTTAGATTTCAACCTAGGTTTAGTAAACAGTCTATAATCGGTGTCCACTTCTCAGGCTGAAGGCGTATGAATGTGCGTGTGAATGTGAGTTCATTGATAACCTATTTCCGAACATTAATATCACCACTTGAGTGCTGGAGAGAGAAGATTTCGCTCGAGCGCCATATAGTTCGCACGGACGTCGCTAGATAGCGCATGGAGTTGATAGTTTCTTCGCTCGAGCGAATAACGCTCGAACAGGCGAGACGAGCGGTATATAGCCAACTCGGAGCCCTGTAGTACACGTATTACCGTAATTTGTATCTGGTAGTGGGCTCTCAAATATGGATGGTGACGTGAAAGATGCAGTGAAATTGAAACTTGAGTGAACACAGTCATTATCCCCATGTTAAAATATAGTTTAGTCTATCTTATCAATATACAGTGACTCGCGTACTTTCGACGTGGCCTTTGGACACGTCTTGTACGCTCGCATGCGTGACCTTCGGCCACGATGTGGTCGCAATCATGGTATAGATGGGGTTCTTCATAGATCTTAATGACTTTGAAAATGTCTGCATGGATGATGGGGAACATATGTATAAGTTTGAAAAGTTTAGAAAGTAACTTTATGTGTGTATGGGCTCTAATAAGGTACAAATATTCAAACTATTATTATCTATTTTCTTAATAAAGAACTGAGTAAGTAATAACCGTTTCAAGATTATTAGCTGGATGTCTTGCATAAACGAATTCAATAGCGACACTAAATTGAAAATGCAATATTTACGTATCTTGTTATTTTCACATTTTTGAACGTAATTGGATAATTAATAACTGTTTTCCGTCATTCCCCTCTTTTGCCTACCTTGCCTCTGTAATAAATTCTGATGCTCGTATTTTGAAATTCGAAGAGTCTAGCATAATTCACTTACAGTAGTTTTCGGGGTGAAAATAAACATTATTTAAGTTCCCTAGCAACGTCTGTTTCCATGGACAACAACAGGCACGGCAAGCTCTAAGGAATTGCATGTCATTATACCCCCTAAACATTTAGTTAAAACAAGCACGATGTAGATATTTTTGCATTGAGTATAACAATATATACGGAATTGTATCTGGGCTGAAACTCCTTATTATGTAGATGTCACCCTTGTTTCAGGCACCTTTTCAAAACCACGAGTTCATTCATCTGCGTGCTAATGATCTGTGAGAAATATAATGTAGCTAGACAATTAAGAATTGAAGGAAACAATGTGTGCTGCAAAGAAATGCCCGTGGCAACGGTTGCTAAGGACGTGAGAAAAGGGCATTTTCACCCTTAAGGAAGGGCCGATTGAGAGGTTTTTGAATTTTCTCGGCCTTTTGGGACGATTTCATGGGGGGTCGTAATCGGGCGTTTTTCGCCTCCGGGGCTTCCTTCATGGAGAACATTTATGTCAGTGAGTGAGTCAGTGGTGGGATTGGGGCTTTATATATATTGGACTCGCGTATTTTCGACGTGGCCTTTGGCCACGTATTGTACGCTCGCATGCGTGACGTTCGGCCACGTTGTGGTCGCAATCATGTTATAGATGGGGTTCTTCATAGATCTTAACGACTTTGAAAATGTCTGCATGTTGTATTGGATGATGGGGAACATGTGTATATGTTCGCTAATTTGAAAAGTTTAGAAAGTAACTTTGTGTGTGTATGGGCTCTAATAAGGTACAAATATTCAAAATATTATTGTATATTTTCTTAATAATATACTGAGTAAGTAATAACCGTTTCAAGATAAATAGTTGGATGTGTTTGCATAAACGAATTCAATAGCGACACTAAATTGAAAATGCAATATTTACGTCTTTTGTCATTTTCACATTTTTGAACGTAATTTGATAATAACTGTGTTCCGTCATTCCCCCAAATTCCTACCTTGCCTCTGTAATAAATTCTGACGCTCGTATTTTGAAATACGAAAAGCCTAGCATAATTCACTTACAGTAGTAGAAAATAAACTTTCTTTAAGTTCCCTAGCAACGTCTGTTTCCATGGACAACAACAGGCACGGCAAGCTCTAAGGAATTGCATGTCATTATACCCCCTAAACATTTAGTTAAAACAAGCACGATGTAGATATTTATGCATTGAGTATAACAATATATACGGAATTGTATCTGGGCTGAAACTCCTTATTATGTAGATGTCACCCTTGTTTCAGGCACCTTTTCAAAACCACGAGTTCATTCATCTGTGTGCTATTGATCTGCGAGAAATATAATGTAGCTAGACAATTAAGAATTGAAGGAAACAATGTGTGCTGCAAAAAATGCCCGTGGCAACGGTTGCTAAGGACGTGAGAAAAGGGCATTTTCACCCTTAAGGAAGGGCCGATTGAGCGATTTTTGAATTTTCTCGACCTTCTGGGACAATTTCATGGGGGGTCGTAATCGGGCATTTTTCGCCTCCGGGGCTTCCTTCATGGAGAACATTTATGTCAGTGAGTGAGTCAGTGGTGGGATTGGGGCTTTATATATATTGGACTCGCGTACTTTCGACGTGGCCTTTGGCCACGTCTTGTACGCTCGCATGTGTGATCTTCAGCCACGTTGTGGGCGCAATCACGTTATAGATGTGGTTCCTCAATGATCTTAATGACTTTGAAAATGTCTGCATGTTTTATTGGATGATGGGGAACATGTGTACAAATTCCCTAATTTGTAAAGTTTAGAAAGTAACTTTATGGGTGTATGGACTCTAATAAGGTACAAATATTCAAACTATTTTAGTATATTTTCTTAATAATGAACTGAGTAAGTAATAACCGTTTCAAGATAAGTAGTTGGATGTTTTGCATAAACGAATTGAATAGCGACTAAATTGAAAATGCAATATTTACGTATTTTGTTGTTTTCACATTTTTCAAAGTAATTGGATAATAACTGTTTTCCGTTATTCCCCTCAAATTCCTACCTTGCCTCTGTAATACATTCTGATCCTCGTATTTTGAAATTCGAAAAGTCTAGCATAATTCCCTTACAGTAATTTCCGGGGTGAAAATAAACTTTCTTTAAGTTCCCTAGCAACGTCTGTTTCCATGGACAACAACAGGCGCGGCAAGCTCTAAGGAATTGCATGTCATTATACCCCCTAAACATTTAGTTAAAACAAGCACGATGTAGATATTTATGCATTGAGTATAACAATATATACGTAATTGTATCTGGGCTGAAGCTCCTTATTATGTAGATGTCACCCTTGTTTCAGGCACCTTTTCAAAACCATGAGTTCATTCATCTGTGTGCTATTGATCTGTGACAAATATAATGTAGCTAGACAATTAAGAATTGAAGGAAACAATGTGTGCAAAAGAAATGCCCGTGGCAACGGTTGCTAAGGACGTGAGAAAAGGGCATTTTCACCCTTAAGGAAGGGCCGATTGAGAGATTTTTGAATTTTCTCGGCTTTTTGGGACGATTTCATGGGGGGTCGTAATCGGGCGTTTTTCGCCTCCGGGGCTTCCTTCATGGAGAACATTTATGTCAGTGAGTGAGTCAGTGGTGGGATTGGGGCTTTATATATATTGGACTCGCGTACTTTCGACGTGGCCTTTGGCCACGTCTTGTACGCTCGCATGCTTGATCTTCGGCCACGTTGTGGGCGTAATCATGTTATAGATGGGGTAAAATGTATCCATGTTTTATTGGTAAAGCCAAACAAGTGTATAAGTTCGCTAATTTGAAAAGTTTAGAAAGTAACGTTATGTCTGTATGGGCTCTAATAAGGTACAAATATTCAATATATTAATGTCTATTTTCCTAATAATAAACTGAGTAAGTAATAACAGTTTCAAGATAATTAGTTGGATGTTTTGCATAAACGAATTCAATAGCTACACTAAATTGGAAATGCAATATTTACGTCTTTTGACATTTTCACATTTGTAAACGTAATGGAAAAAATAATTGTTTTCCGTCGTTCACATCAAATTCCAACCTCTCCTCCGTAATAAATTCTGACGCTCATGTTTTGAAATACGATAAGTCTAGCATAATTCCCTTACAGTAGTTTTCGGGGTGAAAATAAAGTTCTTTAAGTTCCCTAGCAACGTCCGTTTCCATGGACAACAACAAGCATTGCAAAAACTCTAAATAATTGTTTGTTATTATACCTCTAAACATTTAGTTAAAACAACCACGATGTAGATAATATTTTCGCATTGAGTTTACCAATATATACGTAAGTAATTGTGTCTGGGCTGAAACTCCTTATGTAGATGTCACCCTTGTTTAAGGCACCTTCTTGAACCAGGTGTTGATTCATCTGTGTGTGATCTGTGACAAATATAATGTAGCTAGACAAATAAGAATTGAAGGAAGCAATGTGAGCAAAAAAGAAAAGCCTTGGAAACGGTTGCTAGGGACGTGGAAAAAGGGCATTTTCACCCTTAAAGAAGGGCTAATTGAGCGATTTTTGAATTTTCTAGGTCATTTCGGATAATTTCATGGGGGGTCGTAATCGGGTGTTTTTTATTTTGCCTCCCGGGGCTTCCTTCATGGAGGACATTTATGTCAGTGAGTGAGTGAGTGGTGGGATTGGGGTAATTTTTCCAGGGTGTAGTTTTTAATATTGTTGTACAAAAATTGAGTGGAAATGTCCATTGAAAAATAATTGTTTTCCGTCATTCCCCTCGCACACTCTCGACGTGACTATTGGCCAAGTCTTGTGCGCTCGCCGATGTGACGTTCCGCGACTTCTTTAGTTCCACCATGCTCCTAATGTCGTTGAATATGTCAGCATGTATTAATGTAGTATGAAAACGAGTGAGTACGATCGTTTATTTGAAATTTTTAGAACGTAACGTTGTAAGTGGCTGGGCTCTAATAATCTTGCGAATATTCAAAACATTATTGTCTATTTTCATAATAGTAAGGTGGGTGAATAATATCTGTTTCGAAGTAAATAGTTAGATGTTTTATACATACGAATTCAACAGCGACATAAAATAAAAAAGCAATATTTACTTCTTTAGTCATTTTTACTGTTTAAAAAAGTACGTTCTCTAATGTACGTGTGCGTGGATGCTCCTTTTAAAGTTATCTAGCATTGTCTGTTTCCAGGTTAATGAACAACTAAAGTATTACATGTGTAAAAATTTTAAAACAGCCATGATGGAGATACTTTTATATTGAGTAGTAAGTTGTTACTGTTCATGTAATCTTTGGACTGACTCATATAGATGTCATCTCTTTTGAAGTATGTTTTACTACGTATACTTGATTCATTTATATTAATCTTGAGGAAAATGTAAAAATGACTCTTCTCGCAAATATAAATGTTTGGATTGTTGCCTATATGCATTTCAAACTTGTTTGAAGTCTGTTTCCAGACCTTTTTTTATTAACACATTGTACCTTGGAGATTTAGAACAATGTACTGTATTACTGCTTATGTTGTAGTACATCATGAACAAATTGTAAGGTCATTCATGGATAATTATTTTTTATTAATTAAAAGTAAGCAATATGTATATTTTTGTTAATGGAGTATCCGAGTAACATACATTAACTCTCCCACTGTGAAGAATCACAAATAAGTTTTCTGTACACTATATTTTTTACGTTCGCAACACCGTCTATGATTTTTTCTGAGGGTACTAGAATTCTAACATTTCTAGGTCATCTAACACGGCTCATCGCTACATACAGTTGTCCATGTGCGAGACAGTCTGAACGAAGATCCACGCCTACAACATCTAAGGTTTGACCTTGACTTTTGTGTATGGACATAGCGTAGCACAACTGCAGAGGAAACTGTCTCATGTACATCTGTAGTGGGCTCCCAACCACAATACTAAACCTAAACACTATTCTTGGTATGCCGAAGTGTTGGTTGTCTCCTGGTCGCCGCACCGTGATCAGCCGAGGACTTATGGCCACAATATACACTTTGGTACCGTTCATTAGTCTATCGTCGAAATTAAGGTTTCGCGTAATTACACATAAAGCTCCCACCTTCAACCTGAGGATGTGATCTGGAACTCCTTTCCCACGAGCATGGTGAAGCATCTCCACGTCTACATCAAAGCCATCTGCATCATCCTCATCGATGTAATCATAACTGCACATATCATGGACGTTTCCATCCAGTGAACGCATAAGTATTGAATTTATCTCATCCACATTGGAATTGTGTGTGCAGAGAATAGCTCTATTGGATGATCTATCTTTGTTTGCCAATACTTCAAGGGGGAAAACAAATTGAATTAGATTTTCCAAACAGGTTTCCACTTGAATATTATACATAGGAATACCTTTACCGCAGGCACCATGACTTAAACTGTCGTTTCCAATTTGTATGAGAAATTGAGAGTACTCCTCTTCGCCATGAGTTCTTTGTGGTGTAGTCAGCCTAAATATACGTAAAAAATCCCACACATACGAAGACAGTAATGATACCGATACAATATCAATTTCTGATCGGGCATTCGGTAAGACTGGTGGAATTTGACGAAAATCTCCTGCAAAAATAATGATTTTGTTTCCAAATGGCCTCTGCGATTGCATCAGATCACGGAGAGATCTATCCAGTAATTCAACTACATATCTATGAGACATGGGAGCCTCATCGTAAATGATTACTGTCGACTCCCGAATAAGCTCTGCACGTTGGGAACCATTGGTGAGACCCCAAAAACCCGTTCCATCACCTAGGTCTAAAGGTATCCGAAACATGCTGTGAGCGGTGATACCTCCCTCCATGTTCAATGCTGCAATGCCAGAGCTAGCCACACAGAGAACAATGCCATTTTGTGACCTTATATGTGCTGCTATAACCTGTAGCAATAGCGTCTTTCCGTAACCTCCTGGGCCATCAATAAAAAGTGAACGACTGTAGTTTGATGATGAACTAGTCTGACTTGCCATATGGTCCACATAATTAAACACGCAGCGTTGTTCTTCCGATAATTTAGCTTTCCAATATTCTACAAATGTCCTTAGCGAAGATGAATTGTACATTAATCTCTCTCTTCCGAGCTCAGTAGAATTGTCTTCAACGTCTGGAAGACCATGATCTCTCAAACAAGTCCCGTGGCGGCGCATGCCACGTTCAATTTCGATGAGCGCTAAATTGTATGCACGGAGGGTATTATTACGAATGCTTTCCAGGAAATCTTCAGAGAGACAGTGTTGAAATTCGTCCCACAAATCTGAAGCTGGAGCACCAATATTGCAGAGCAAAACGAAAAAAGAGCGCAAGTTGTGTGCAGTCATAAATACTGATGCTTCAGCCATTGCGTCTCTATATTCCTCCTCGTTATTGATAAGACCCAGTGCTCGGGCTGCTTCTTGAAAGGTGGAGCAACACTCCCCTCCTCGTCTAATCAGGTCTCTAAAACTACGGCAAGCGAATCTAGAAAGCAATATACGAAGATAATACAATTCTCCTCTGTTAGGAGCAACCCAGAAAAGACGAGCAACCACAGTACCCCGTTGTCTGAATGTTATAAAATGTTTCCCATCAGGATGCACGTGTATGGGGACTGCTGTAGTTTTGGGTCGCCTAGTATGAACAATATATTTTTCATGAAAATCAATGTACGTTAGGTTGTCGAACTCTGGCAAAGACGGTCGATTTAAATATATGGTAAGCTTAGATGAAGACCGCTGAACAGCCTCAGCCTCCTCACCTGGTCGGAATATCAGTAGCTGCTTTCCTTCTAGATGTACAGGTAATACTTCTACAGTAGGTTCCCTACCCGTTATATTAAACTCCAGTACCCGCCAAGCTGCGTCACTTGCTCCGATATACCTCTTTGTAACGTACTGCTCAACTTCATTAACCTTATCGTCGGGCACCACAGCAACACGTCTCAATGAAATTCCCTTGGTTATATATTTGAAAAGATACTTCACAACTCTTCGTGCAGAAGCAATCTCAAGATTTATGTGACATTCATATTTCAGCAGTAAGGAAGAGTTGTATGGCACCACCCACGAATCGCTAATTTCTACCTGTCGGCCACCTTGCTGAAGCAAGGCAGTATTTTCAGTATTCCTACGGTAATGAACAAATCCTCTATCGTCTATGTATGTGACTTGTGTATGGGGCTTTGGGAACCATTTTGTGCATTGCTGTTTCTCAGCATCCCAACATGGCACGTTCGTGCGATTTGGCGGGCCGCACGGACCATGAATCATGTGACGAATAACAAGCTCTCTCAGTCTACCACCAGCTTCCTCAGATCCTGGAATGTCAGCCCGTATCACTCTGTCAATATCCGTAGACTGCCTAGGACCGCCCCCTTCGATTCTGAAACATATGTGCGCATGCGGTAATCCCCTCATTTGGAACTCTACCACCCACACAATGTATACTACTTTCCCAAGAAAAGCACCACTCCTAAGGTCACGTAGTATCTCCTCCAGTTTTATATGGAACACCCTACAGCACACTTGAGGCTCACTCTTGCATGTTCTGTGAGTCGATAGCCTGATTTCTGGCCACTGGCAGTAAGTTGTAAATGTCAGAAAATATGTAGGGCCACCAAGTCGTCCTACTAATGCCATTGCATCTAAATAACGCATCTTCATGTATCTAGGTCCACCAGTGAATGTGTTAGGGAGGTAAATTCGACCAGGTATGAAACCACCCTCTCCTAGAACGGTTTCATCTCTGCGGGTAGTATTCACTACATGCTCTCTTTGATCAGATGTCCCTATCTCTAAGTCCAACATTTGGTTCCTGGTGGCTGTAACAACATTTGATTCCACCTCATATAATGGGGCACTTCTGAGACTAGAGCTCGAAGTATTCCTTTGTGAATAATTAAGAAAGCGTAACCTCTCTTCCTCTATCCTTACGTACATATCCACGAGCCAAGTCTCTGACAACCTACCATATTGTGTGAAACGCTTTTCCGACATTAGTAGGCTACGAACATATTTAAGCTGTGATAGTTTGCAACCTTTATTATCCAATCGGTTTATGTACCATCCAGGAGTTCCTTCTGGATACAGAAGTGGGTACTGGAAGGACTCACACAGTGGGTGGTTGGAATCTGTTGTGCGAGGCTTGGCTTCTCCCATTTTCCAAATGCATATCGTACGAGGATTAAGTACCTCAGACTCTGTTCTAATTACAGCTGCTATTTCCATGCTCTGTGGTCTGTCACGAAGCACTGGACCGTGAGTTTTTCTAGTGGCTGTTTCAAAAACAAGATGAGCCTCATCCGATGGTTCATCACTTAGCCGTTTTAACATATTTATAAAAGGATTACGAGCATGCAAATATTCAGATATTGCATTCACCACGTTTGAATTAAGGAATTCCCTTGTTGCCCAACGAATCCTCTCCTCGCCGTCGTCTACATACATTGAGCTATGGTTTGGGTACGGACCTCTGTAGGCAAGGTCAAAGACCCGATGGTAAGTCCTGCCTAATATTTTCACGAAGAAAGCCCAGTCTTGAGATGGTGCCAACCTTGTGGAATAACCAGAGCACTAAAGGCGAACAAATCATTGTACATCCGAGGCCTTTTGATGAAATCAGGATGTTCATAGAAATTACCTGAAAGTTGCGGAAATTTAACAACGTTGTACCTTCCCTGACCACAACACCATTGGATTTTCCCTCTCTCCTCCTCAAACAATGGAGCACTACAATAGCTACACTTGTAACAATTTTGAGAGAGTAATGATGGATTTTTCAGGCGGTAAGGCTGAATTAAATGTAACTGCTCTTTTGAGTAAAAAGCAATACCTTCGCAATGCCTTAGAGAATTTGGGAGATGCCTTACTGTTTGCTTCTCGTAGGACTGAGATGCCTGTCTATTTCTGTCCTTGTTCTCTGCAGCATACCTCTGAACAGCTGCCTGGTTTACCTCTGGGTGTTTCTGCATGTAACGCTGAACAGCTGCCTGGTGTACCTCAGGGTGTTTCTGCGTGTAACGCTGAACAGCTGCCTGGTTTACCTCTGGGTGTTTTTGCGTGTAACGCTGAACAACTGCCTGGTGTACCTCTGGGTGTTTCTGCGTGTAACGCTGAACAGCTGCCTGGTTTACCTCTGGGTGTTTCTGCGTGTAACGCTGAACAACTGCCTGGTGTACCTCTGGGTGTTTCTGCGTGTAACGCTGAACAGCTGCCTGGTTTAACTCTGGGTGTTTCTGCATGTAACGCTGAACAACTGCCTGGTGTACCTCTGGGGGTTTTTGCGTGTAACGCTGAACAGCTGCCTGGTTTACCTCTGGGTGTTTCTGCGTGTAACGCTGAACAGCTGCCTGGTTTACCTCTGGGTGTTTCTGCATGTAACGCTGAACAGCTGCCTGGTTTACCTCTGGGTGTTTCTGCATGTAACGCTGAACAGCTGCCTGGTTTACCTCTGGGTGTTTCTGCGTGTAACGCTGAACAGCTGCCTGGTTTACCTCTGGGTGTTTCTGCGTGTAACGCTGAACACCTGCCTGGTGTACCTATGGGTGTTTCTGCGTGTAACGTTGAACAGCTGCCTGGTTTACCTCTGGGTGTTTCTGCGTGTAACGCTGAAAAACTGCCTGGTGTACCTCTGGGTGTTTCTGCGTGTAACGCTGAACAGCTGCCTGGTGTACCTCTGGGTGTTTCTGCATGTAACGCTGAACAACTGCCTGGTGTACCTCTGGGTGTTTCTGCGTGTAACGCTGAACAGCTGCCTGGTTTACCTCTGGGTGTTTCTGCGTGTAACGCTGAACACCTGCCTGGTGTACCTCTGGGTGTTTCTGCGTGTAACGTTGAACAGCTGCCTGGTTTACCTCTGGGTGTTTCTGCGTGTAACGCTGAAAAACTGCCTGGTGTACCTCTGGGTGTTTCTGCGTGTAACGCTGAACAGCTGCCTGGTTTACCTCTGGGTGTTTCTGCATGTAACGCTGAACAACTGCCTGGTGTACCTCTGGGTGTTTCTGCGTGTAACGCTGAACAGCTGCCTGGTTTACCTCTGGGTGTTTCTGCATGTAACGCTGAACAGCTGCCTGGTGTACCTCAGGGTGTTTCTGCGTGTAACGCTGAACAGCTGCCTGGTTTACCTCTGGGTGTTTTTGCGTGTAACGCTGAACAACTGCCTGGTGTACCTCTGGGTGTTTCTGCGTGTAACGCTGAACAGCAGTTCTGTTTATGTCTGGATGGGATATAGCGTATCGTTTAACTGCTTCGCGATGTTGTTCCGCTGTAGTATTAGATGAAGTTTTTGACCGTTTTCTCTTTAACTTTGGAGGGCGTCCGGCCTTTCCAACATAAACGTCTGACTTTCTACTCCGACCGGTATTTCCAATTGACAATTCTGACTGCCCTGCAACCTCTATTGGCTCTGTTGTCCTTACGTCGGAATCATTTTCTACCTGCGCCTCCGAACGAACACCAAGTTGGAGTTCAACTAGTACGCGATGCACAACATAAAATCGTAATACGCCATCGACAGCAGAATTTATTAGCAAAACCCGCGCTAAGCACTCAATATTTTCACATTTAAAAAGCCGCGCAAAATTGTCATATTCGAAATGAATATCATGTACACCCCTTTCATTCACTGCATGCGAATTGTATACATAGAAACACCCATCAAAAAACCAAAATGAGACAGTGTATGTTTGTCCTGTGAACAGATAACCACAATTGTTTGGAGAATTTTCACACACGGTCATCAAGTTTGCAGCCAACTCCTGTATGCTATCTGGTATATTTGACTCTCTCAGTGGAAATCGCCCGTCCAGCACTGGTTCTACTCTTCCCAAGTTTATCTTTTGAGACAGAACAACAATCTCTGCCGGCAGCTGCTCTGGTTCCAGGAATATATCATCACCCACAATTTGACAATATAAGTTATGACCTTCATGTAGTAAGGCGTCTATAATGTCAGTAGAAAATGAATTGTTAGAAATAACATACCAGGCAATAGCACATGCAGAGTTTGCCACGCACTGGGCGTTTCTTCCCTCTGTGAAGATTCTCAAATCTCCTTGATGTGTTGTGCCGCTTGCAACGCATGTAAAGACATCTGATGTATCCATTTCAAAAACAACACACTAACAAAAAATACTGTATAAAACATATATCGTAACTTACAGTGGAGCCTTTTCTAGTCTAGTCTAACTTTCAGAACATTATCCATCGAAGCAGCACAAACCGTCATACAGGAAAACTGTAATATTGTAATCCAACTGATATCCATGTACAATTGACATTTTCTATTCATTTGTTTTGTCAACAGACTTTAAGAAGAAATGAAAACGCAGGATATATATGTAACTTTCAATTGGCAGATTCAGCCCACATATTGCAAACACGATAAACATTTCATGAAAACAGTCATGGTAGAGCTATTTTCGTATTTAGAATACCAATGAAGTAAGTTGTATACAAATGTTTATGTAAAATCTGAACTGAATCTTTTTATGTTGATGTCACTCTTGTTTGATGCATGTTTTCTAACTGGGACTTGAATCATATGCGTCCATGTTCTCAAGGATAATAAAAATGTCGGAAGGCACTAAAGACTCAACCAAGGCAGGCCAAAAAGCTCAGAATGTTAATAATGTTTTAGTAATGATGACAATTGTTTTGTACTGTGTCAGTTAAGTTTACTTTTTTTGACACCATGTGTCGCCCCAATCGAATCTGACGGTGTACGTTTGTAATCCGGCATTGCAACATCTGCTCGTACATTAATCAGTGCCATTCACAAGAATCGAAGTATCTGGAAGAGATTTCTTGTTATTTTAAATAAGGAAATTATTTATTTTGTAAATTCGTTTGGCATTCGAAAAATATTGAAAGAAGGTACTGTACGTCATTTTCAAATTTAATTATTTTATGCTGATGTTGTTAAAGCCTTGAGTGAAAAATGTCGGATATCTAGCCCCTGGAAACGGAGGTTGATAGGGACGTATAAAAAGAGCATTTTCACTCTTAAAAAGGGCCTCTGGCTGACGTGGTTCCCTAATTTGGAAAGTTGTGAACGTAATGTTATGTGTGTACGGGCAAATATTCAAAATATTGTTGTCCATTTTCTTAATAATAAGCTTCAAGATAGTCAGTTATATATGTTTTATGTAAACAAATTCAATAACTACACTAAGTTCGAAAAGCAATATTTACGTCTTTTCTCATTTTCACATTTGTAAACGTAATTGAAAGATCATTGTTTTTATTTTACCTCTGTAATAAATTGTGACGCAAATACAAAGTCTAGTACATCTGAATTATCGTATAATCAATCATGGCAATCTCTAAATAAAGAATTGTTTGTCATGCCTTTAAACATGTAATTAAAACAAGCACGATTTAGATATTTTCGCATTGAGTATACCAGTATATACGTAATTGTATCTGGACTGAATCTTCTTCTTATGTAGATGTCACCCTTGTTTGAGCCACCTTTTCAAAGCCAGGAGTTGATTCATCTGTATGTTGTAGATCTGTGAGAAATATAATGTATCTCGACAATTAAAAATTGAAGGAAACAACGTGTGCTGCAAAAAATGCCCGTGGCAACGGTTGCTAAGGACGTGAAAAAAGGGGATTTTCACCCTTAAGAAAGGGCAAACTGAGCGATTTTTGAATTTTCTCGGCCTTTTGAGACGATTTCATGGGGGGTCGTAATCGGGCATTTTTCGCCTCCGGGGCTTCCTTCATGGAGAACATTTATGTCAGTGAGTCAGTGAGTCAGTGGTGGGATTGGGGCTATATATATATTGGACTCGTTGTTTTACCATTTCACATCCCAATCGTTGATGCCCCATCAAGTGCAGAGTAGAACACGGGTGCTCTGCTCTCCCCCAGAAGGTACGGTGCACAAAGTGATTGTACTTTTTATGCAAATTCAAATTCGTTCTCATTAAAGGACGTGGTTTAGCCAGTGGGTCTATGGGCAGATTATGAATGACCTTCTCTTTAAAAACTTGCTTGATTTAAAATTACCCCTAAGGTAAAATGCCCGTAAATTCCACGTTAACAATTTATCGCAGACAGCCGCCATGACTTGGAGGGAAAACGTTTCGTTATTATCTCACATAGGAAACACATTAATTAGTTTTTTAACATACCAATGGGAATTAACCACTAAAGCAGGTTTAGATTTTAATTTTAATTTTGTGACTATTAAAATATTTTTTTATTTTTCTACAATATACGTGGAATCAGGTTTCTAAATTTCTCGCTAAGTCTTACTTACTGTAAGTATCTCGCTGAGTTTTAAAAGTTACAAACAAATGAAAATGTGTTTTGGAGAAAACATACGCCATTCGTAACCAAAGATGGAAATGGTTTCTTATGCTGAATTATTAATTACCGGATTTTACATACATATGTAGAAGACGTGTAAGCTTATTTGTCTCGGGTAAACTATATTATAGGGAATATTTATATTTCTTTAAAAATATTTGAAAACTGTAGATGATTCTCAAATTGCGTAACCTAAAACCTTTTTAGTTGGTCTTTTTTATCACTGTAAGTATATCTTTGCATCCCTTCTTCATAATAATAATAGTATTAAGATACAGAGACAAGTCTTCTTCCTTTACGTCTTATTTAACCTTCTAAATTAAATATTCTAACAAACCACCTAAAGTTCAAATCACCAACCAACGTACATGCAGAAAGTATTGCAAACTCATAGAAGTAAAATGATCCACACGAAAATCCAGCGTTGTTACAGGATTCATTATGTAAGGTAAAACAATGGCCAATTTGTAGTATGGGATACGCTCCCGCAAATGACGTCTCACTTTAAACTCAATGCTCTTTCTTTTTTACTTATTGCTTCACCTTATGTTTAACTCTTTGCACCAGTAATCATTTCCCATAAATGTGGCTTCTTTCTGTGTATTTCGAACTTTGGAAGTAATACAGAGAAAAGTTCATCGAAAGTGTCTAGGACTGATGAAGAATACTCCCAATGTTGCAGTATACATGGAAGCATGCGAATGGAATTTAAGTTATAGGAAAAGAGAAATGTCTATTAAATATCTGTTAAAAACAATGTCAGAAGTCAATCATCCGTTTAACGACATTCTATTTGACTTGGTTCAATTATATGATACAGGCAAAATTAACAACGGCGAAGATACAGGATGGGTGCAATTATATAATGAGTACTATGAGGATCATCAAGAATTATTGAAAGTAAGGAGTAAGCCCATATATACTCTAGATTTTCCTGTTTGTGAATATAGAGATATTTATTTTCCTGAACAATATACAAAATACTCGCGTACTTTCGACATGGCCTTCGGCCACGTCTTGTACGCTCACATGCGTGACCTACAGCCACGTTGTGGGCGCAATCATATTATAGATGGAGTAAAATATCTGCATGTTGTATTGGATGAAGCGGCGACAAGTGAATAAGTTCGCTAATTTGAAAAGTTTAAAAAGTAACTTTATGTGTGTATGGTCTCTAATAAGGTACAAATATTCAGAATATTATTGTATATTTTCTTAATAATAAACTGAGTAAGTAATAACCATTTCAAGATAATTAGTTGGATGTCTTGCATAAACGAATTCAATAGCGACACTAAATTGGAATGCAATATTTACGTCTTTTGTCATTTTCACATTTTTAAACGTAATTAGAAAATAATTGGTTTTCGTCATTCCCATAAAATTCCTACCTTGCCTCTGTAATATATTCTGACGCTTGTATTTTAAAATACGAAAAGTCTAGCATAATTCACTTACAGTAGTTTTCTGGGTGAAATAAACTTAGTTTAAGTTCCCTAGCAACGTCCGTTTCCATGGTGAACAACAAGTACCGCAAACTATCTAAATAATTGTATGTTATTATACCACTAAACATTTAACTGAAACAACCACAACGTAGATATTTTCGCATTGAGTTCATCAATATATACGTAATTGTGTCTGGGCTGAAACTTCTTCTTGTGTAGATGTCACCCTTGTTTGAGGCACCTTTTTAAAACCAGGAATTCATTCATCTGTGTGTTACTTATCTGTGAGAAGTATAATGTAGCTAGAGAATTAAGAATTGAAGGAAACAATGTGTGCAAAAGAAATGCCCGTGGCAACGGTTGCTAAGGACGTGAGAAAAGGGCATTTTCACCCTTAAGGAAGGGCCGATTGAGCGATTTTTGAATTTTCTCTGACTTTTGGGACGATTTCATGGGGGGTCGTAATCGGACATTTTTCGTCTCCGGGGCTTCCTTCATGGAGAAAATTTATGTCAGTGAGTCAGTGAGTCAGTGGTGGGATTGGGGCTTTATATATATTGGACTCGCGTACTTTCGACGTGGCCAAGGCCACGTCTTGTACGCTCGCATGCGTGACATTCGGCCACTTTGTGGGCGTAATCATATTATAGATGGGGTAAAATGTCTGCATGTTGTATTGGATGAATGGGAACAAGTGTATAAGATCACTAATTTTAAAAGTTTAGAAAGTAACTTTGTGTGTGTATGGGCTCTAATAAGGCACAAATATTCAAAGCATTATTGTCTATTTTCTTAATAATAAACTGAGTAAGTAATAACCGTTTCAAGATTATTAGCTGGATGTCTTGCATAAACGAATTCAATAACGACACTAAATTGGAAATGCAATATTTACTACGTCTTTTGTCATTTTCACATTTTTAAACGTAATCGGAAAATTATTGTCTTCCAGTATTTCCCTCAAATTCCTACGTTGCCTCTGTAATAAATTATGACGCTTGAATTTTGAAATACGAAAAGTCTAGCATAATTTACTTACAGTAGTTTTCAGGGTGAAAATAAACTTTCTTTAAGTTCCCTAGGAACATCCGTTTCCATGCTGAACAGCAAGCACCGCAAACTCTCCAAGTAATTATATGTTATTATACCTCTAAACATTTAATTAAAACAACCACGATGTAGATATTTTCGTATTGAGTTTACCAATATATACGTACGTAAGTAATTGTGTCTGGGCTGAAACTCCCTATGTAGATGTCACCCTTGTTTGAGGCACCTTTTTGAACCAGGAGTTGATTCATCTGTGTGATCTGTGAGAAATATAATGTATTTAGCTACACAATTCAGGATTGAAGGAAACAATGTGTGCTGCAAAAAATGCCCCTGGAAACCGTTGCTAGGGACGTGGTAAAAGGGCATTTTCACCCTTAAGGAAGGGTTAATTGAGCGATTTTTGAATTTTCTCGGCCTTTTGGGACGATTTCATGGGGGGTCGTAATCGGGCGTTTTTCGCCTCCGGGGCTTCCTTCATGGAGAACATTTATGTCAGTGAGTGAGTGGTGGGATTGGGGCTATATATATATTGGATATGAAATTGAAATAGATAATTGTGGGCTGAAACTTCCAAGGAGAATATTTTACATGTGTCTACGATTATTGAAACATTAAAATGATCATCGATACGATGTGTCCCCCCACCCACATCACACGTTAGTATCCTAGTGAAGTCTACGCAATACACGGCACATGCGACGTTTGCAAGCTTTCTGGATTTATCCTCTAGACTTTCCTTCGATGTGTATTTCAAGTCTTCTTTTTATTTTTTATTACGTTTCCCATACCTGTCAAAATAGTCTATCCGATCCCACGTAGCCATGTGAGGATTCTCTGACCAAGGGTGGTTTGGAGCAAGCAAACGAAAACAAATCCTCTGTGCAGGTAGCGACTTGAGTGAACTTGATCAATGGACTCGTGAGAAGGAAGAGAGGGAGCAACGCGACTGCAGCTACCAGCATAATGCAACCGCGCGTACTGCTTCGGTCCAACTACTCGGTTTCTCCCCTTCTTTATCGTTATGCGTTGCTTTGCTCCACAGACTTATAGGACAGAGTATAGATTATGTTTGGAGCTTTGTATCCTCCCAGATATTAAAATTTGAGGGTATAGTCGCAAATTCATTGCGCCGTAGAACTGTACTAAGTCCACCCTGTGCGGCGGGCATTTTGGAGGACGCATTTTCAGAAGTGTTCTTCTTCTTCTGGATTACAGTACGGTGATCGGTTTGTTCGTATGAACTTTCCAGCCTAACTATTGCCTATTTTTGTTGGAGTAGGAAAGTGTTTTTGCCTTGACTCGTCTCACCCAATAGGCCAATAGGCTTGCCCCGAGTTATTTTCCTGGAGATGAGGCCTGCGCGAAAGAGGTTTATTATCCAGTCGTCCGGTTTTGCCCAATTTCATAATACTAAAGACTACAGCTAACATTATCATTGTGTGCAGTTTTCAATATGTTAAGAAATAGTGAAATTGAAGAAGTTAATACATGGCACAGTAACGGACACATCTGAATTGTAACGACCCAGTGGCGGCGATTGGGTACGAAATCTAGGGTGGCAAGGTGCAAAAAGTGGGGGAGATGGACAGTTTACTTTTCCTTGGTACATAATGTTTAGCATAGAGCGGGGGCAAAAGTGGCAAAAGTTGGGAGGGGCAACTGCCCCCTAATCGCCGCCACTGTTAAACGACCCAATAAAAGGTGAATGAAGGCGTTACAACCCAGTTGTGCACTAACTGTACACAGAATGACCTTATGGATAGTGTTTTTTGCAACATACAATACAGTTGCAAGAACTTGGTGATTGCTATTATGGGCCAGTTTAATTTCAATATGATTATGCCCATTAAGATAAGATATTCCAAAGTTGCTATCTGCTTTCATTATATATTTGACATACATATCTGGGAGATGCTTCAACTTTTTAAAACAATGTACGTTCGTTACTTATTCAACAAAATTTTCTAGTCATTTGTATTTATTGCAAATCATGTATAAAAACAAATGTATAATTAACATAACACAATGCACAATTTTAAAATGAAAGTTCAATGTCACATGTACTGCAATACTCTTACTACTACTATAATAATAATGCATTAGTGATGAAATCAAATCAAATCAAATGTTGACTTACTCTTTAAATGATCGTACATAATAATTGAGTTTGTCTTCCCCATTGATTATGCTTGTTTGTCAATGTAAGTCATTAACAACTAATATAACCTGTCTAAATATTTTATTAACTGTAATTTATGTGCAGAAAGAGAGAGAATCGTGATTCTGTAAGTCGTGTCGATCATGAATCACCATTATAGACAGGTTGTTGTTATATTATGCTATTATAATTTTGCAAATATGAAACAAACGCTTAGCTACATATCGTGTATACAGTCGCAGCAATAAAAATGACTCACCTATATTCTAATATTCTCGCTTCTCTGAATGCTTGTTGCCTAACTCCAGGCGGTTGTTGTTGTCGAACCTGCTATTGAATATTTGCTAATAATGTTCCCTTATTGCCGTGGTGCTAGGCAACACACATAACATCACAGAGAGAAGCGAGTATTCAGGATATAAAAGTGTTCCTCTTTGCTTTGCATCACGCCGTCAAGGAGTATAGGGGGTGTGGAGATAGGGCCCCACACTTTCTTGAAGGTGGGTGTGATGTGATCAGCACCACGCCTCTGGCCGCCTTTACCCCCAAAAGTTTCCTCCAGGTACCCACTTTATACGATGCTGGGTGGGCGTAGGAGCTGCTTGAACAGGTGGAAAAAATCCCTATTCTCCCCGCCGTGGATCGAACCCGGGTCTTTCGCATGGTAGTCAACGCCCTAACGACTTTTTTTTTTTAAAAAAAGGAATACCTTTAAGCGGTAGTAACCCCGACAAACACAAATATCCATGTCTTATCCTAGATTCGAACCCGGGACCCTTGGCGTCGAAGCGCGATGAGCTAACCACTCCGCCACGAGGCCGACAACTACTGAGCTACCGCTGCACTATCAGGATATAGATGTCCCATTATTATTGTCGGTGATTGAACGTATTTCACTTTGTCTATTTCTATACCCCATGTGTGACTAGAACATACTATGATGTGATGAATTAGTTTAATCAAGACACGCAATAAATGAGCTTAAATTCGACACTCTGCACTTAGATTGCTATATTTTAACCAAGCATGACTGATTGTAGTGAATGCTATAGGCCATACCTCGAGGGGAAACTCCAATGGTTCACGGGCCTCCCCGATGCCGTAGTGGTAAGGTCGTTGCCTTTAATCAAGGGGTCACAGGTTAGATACCACATGGTGGTTCGGGCACCACTTAAAATTGTACGTCCAGTTCCGATTAGCCTATTTGTACATAAAAGTGGACTCAAAACTCAAACTCCACAGGTTCATATTGGAAGCCAAACTTCTAAAAAGTAATACTCAATTCACCTCAACTCTCCGAAAGTGCTGCAAGTCGATTGAAAAAATACCTCACCTACCAATATGAAGAACGCGAAGGGTACTTCGAAAGAGTACTTCAGCGAACTTCATGGAGCTTCTCAATGATCCCTGGGAATGGAATGCTTAAGCAGGAATCCCCAGCTCCGGGAGAAAAGTTAGAATGCCGGAGGCTCCGGAATGGGACGAGCTGTGTCTCCAACTTCCGCAATAACCCACAAACTCCCATTTATGAGAAGCCATAATAAAAATGCAGCTCCGTTCCAGTTGCTTCCAAGGCAAATCATCACACGCCTGCTGCCCTGGACCCATTTGGATGTGGAGAACATTGGACCGTAACAATGAAAGGACGATTCTCGATGCTGTCTTGATAACAGATCCACGTTGTGTCACAATAGTCGTTAATGAAGAGCCAAGAAAAGTGTCCGTCTGGGTCAAGTATTGATCTAGGAAGAACTATTACCGTCAAATAGATGGTGCTGAGTTTATTGTGTGCAATTTCGATATATTCCGTAGGAGGCCACACGATCCTGAGAAATTAATGTTTAACGTCACAAATATACGTATTTATGTTTTATTTTAATATCCCAATTCTATTTGTGTAGGTTATTCTTGAATATAAGGAGGAATGGCAAAATTAATGAAGTAAATGGTAGAAAGCCCATTTTCTGAAAACAAAGCTTCTGATACTCTTTCCAAACCAGAAATAAATATTTTATAATATCAATAACCATCTTTCTGTTTTATATTATATCCATTTCTATTTGTGCTTGCTATTTGCGAAGTTGAGGAAGAATGCTGAACTGATGAAGTAAATGATATAAAATCCCTTTTCTGGGAAGGAAAGTTCTCACACTATTTCAGAAACCAGTTTGCTGCGATTACACATAAAAATATTATTGATTCTCAACATTATAACAACTACTGAAAAATACTCGGTTATATTAATTGTTTAGTCGGTTTCATCGCGATCGTTTAGTACATACTTGTCTATATTTATAGTGTTAATACAAACTATAATTAATACATATTTTATTTCCTCCTGTAAAAAAGGTATTAAAACAGCATACCTCTAGAAAAAATACCGAGCATGTGCTAGGGATGGCTATTTTCGAAGAGAAATGATAATCGATAGAAAATTTTCGATTATTCGATTCTCACTATTTTCGATTTTTTTGTTTGTTTTTCGAAAAAATAATTTTGCGATTTTCAATTCTTCGAAAAGAGTGGCCATGTAAGTGTGTAAAGCTACCCTTGAACATTGGAAACATGCCGTGAAGGCCCTATATGTGAATGTAGAGCCCTACACCTTCAGAATGTCTTATATTGGTTGAGATGATGCGATCAGCACCACGCTCCACAGGTACACATTTATTAGAGGCTGGGTGAGCCCCAAAGCCTATCCATGTAGAGATATTACTGGCAAATTCCCACGTGAAATCAAGCACCCAGAGAATGAAACACTGACCTTAAGCCTGGCAATCAGACTCCCTACCAAATGAACCACTGCGGCTGATAAGATACGCTGATAGAGACAAGACACCATCGACGTCACCATTGATTCAAAGCCAACAGATCCTTTGCGGTTTCACTGACAGAGACCATTTCACACATATTAACAAACGTGGCTAAAATTCAGGTAGAGTATTAACTAGGGAAGGGATTTCTAGGTTCATTCCTAGTTTCTTTTACTACGTCCTAGACGTATGCTATTTATAGATCTTTGCGTTTCATGTACACAGCACCCCTCTACTGAAATTCTATAGGATCTACGTAAAGTGCTTAAACGAACTATAAATTCCTGTAAATTCCTAAAAGCTCTATTTTGACCTGAAAAACACATTTTAAAATTATGTGCAACTTGTGAAAAATAACTTTTATTAAGAATGACACTTACGTTTGCAACTTAACTGTAAAAAGGGACCCATTTCTCATATTCGACTCGCTCAACCTCAACTGCATAAAGCAGGATCTACCATACAGAGGGACAGTGAAAGCAGGCTGTTATCAGAGTCCATTATTCTAGGAAATCAAATACCAATTCAAAACCAGAAACTTAGATCTTTTCCTTTTAATTTAACAGTGCAAGAGTATAGAATTTTAACAATCAACATGTAAATATTTTCCATTTTTTTATATATAGCATTAATCAGACAACTGTATGCCATGCAACTTAAATTGATAAATAATTAGGGGGCCATGCTTTATTGGTGAATGCGGCCGTACGACCGAGAACTCAAAGAATAGGTTCCTCAATACCCAAACTGATATTAATTTAATAAGAAATTTAGAATAACCAAACCTAATATAGAACAAACAAATGAAGAAATTAACTGTAGAATTTAAAGGAACCACAATCTACATAAATTCCCCATCATATCGCCACACTCACCATTCACGTTGTTAGTCAGTGCTACACCGGTCTTTCCTCCGTGACAGATGCCTCAAGACAATGCATGGTCGTTTGTTACTCGCAGCTCCCAGCATGCCAGCCAATTAAATCCAGGCATGACGTCATGCAATGCTGCCAGTACATTTGTGGGCAGAGGGTTATACTTTCCACCACAAAGGTTTGAGGCCCTTGAACCTTGAGACTTTGAACGAATCCGAGCGACTTAAGACGCAATACAACAGCAAGGGGTGTCAACATCTGTGCAAATTTCTGCCATTGCAGCCTGCATCACGAAATTGGAAAAAGGTGGAGTGATGACACTGGCTGAATGCGGCGTTCTCCGTTGTTAAACGCTGTACTTCCCAGGCAATTAAAGGGACCGTAGGTGTATCATACCAAACACAAATTCGGGCTGTTTTGGGACGGTATCCTAGCTACAAGATCACTCAGTTGTTAAAGCAGGACCGGCATTATTCCCGACCTTCAACAGTGTAAGAGCGCCGGAAGAATATATCTGTCTGCCTGGCTGTTTCGAGTGCCTGCTGTGACAAGTATGAAAGGCAACCCTGGAATTGACCAATAACGTCCCCTATTTACTCCATTGACACAACAGTTAGGTGAAAAGCGAGAGTTTGCGCCGGAAATTACAACTGCCCTAGTATAGGGGCTATTCTATGTGCCTTCAACGGATATCGAACATACGACCTCTTCGTTACAAGGCGACAACTTTACCAGTACACCTCCGGGAGTCTAAAACTTGGCTTGGAAATCAGCAACAGTTGCATTTATCAAGTTTGCACCAATAACTTCCTCCTTGGGTACTGTTGAGTTGTAACGATCACATTGAAAGTTAATGGGATTGTAACGACCCAGTAGTGTTCGTGACTGTACAAGTACCCTCTCACGAACAACTGGAAGCACTTCACTACGGAAAACATTGAAAAGCATAATACGATGCAGTGTTTCAGAATATGATAAAGATTTACATTCGACATACTGTATCTATTTAATATCAAAAGAATAGAATTTACTGCACTGAAAATAGTGCCAATTTGTATACAAATAAAATTATTATTAATTAATAATTACAGCTAATTCAGTGACGGCGATTGGGTTCCAAAGCTGGGGTGACCATTTGCAAAAACTGGGGGGGGGCAAGGAGAGTTTACTTTCCCTTGGTACATAAGGTTTAGCATAGTGCGGGGGCAAAGGAGGAGATAAGTGGCAACTGCCCCCCCCCCCAAATCGCCGCCAATTACAGCTATTTATTGTAAGCACCTAAAGTCCAAAAATGTAGTATGTGAAGTCCAAAATCCCTCTTTTTTAACACCAAAAGAGATGTTCCCTAGTAATGACAGTCCTAGCCACAGACATGAGTTCGAGTCCTGGTCGAGCATGCATTTCTCGCTTCAAATTCCACGTGGCATATCTCCTGTGCGTGACAACACTCTTGAAGGTCGGGAATAATGCCGGTCCTGCTTTAACAACTGAGTGATCTTGTAGCTAGGATACCGTCCCAAAACAAGTTGAGGTAAGAAGTAGCGAGGCCCATATTTAGCCCAGAGGTAACGAGTTCCATATACCTGCTGTAACAGATTGGTATCTCTCGTGTTGTGTAGCTTTAGCCTACAAGGTTTTTTTTCCTCGTACCTACAAGAAGATCGTAGTTGCAATTCGCTTGAAGCAGGATTTGCAGCGACGTCGCCCATAACTCTGTCAATATGGAGGCGCAGATGAAAATCCCCGTAAACCAGCAAACCGCTTTTTGATCACGTTTTCAGGAATGGAGATTGCAAATAAAGCTGAAAACTGGATTATCCTGTTGGCGCTTTCCACGATGCAAACAGCGTTTCGAGTGCTTTGGCCGCAATACAAGAGAAGGCGTTCTGAGGATGCAAGTCCGTATAAAGGGAATATTTTTCTCTTTTCAACCAGGCGATCCTTAAAGTTTTTCTCTCCTCGGGTAGACAAACCATACTCATATTTCTTTGAAAGAGAATTTGGATCAATATCCGCAAATTTATATCGAGAGAGATGACATAACGAACAGTCACCAATGGAACATTAAAGTTACATCACAATAGAAGTAATTAGGGCTAGGAATTAATGAAAAAATATTTTATTTATGGTCGTTAAAGACAACCATAAATCTGTCTCCCTTATATTTGAACCAAGAAATATTGCTTTTACTTTGCATTCTTGTAATTTCCTGCCTCTTTTGGCTTTTAGGTCATTTTTAAGAACTTCTTGCCGTCTTTGTTGCATTTATCATAATTGTTTAGGTTTCCTTAATTTTACATGCATTTGCTAACATAACTTAAGATTAAAATTTCCGAACAGGGTATTTTTAGGAAGTAAGCTAGAAATCGAAAACATTGTCAATGCAACATTATTATATCTGAAATATTTGGCAATGAATTATGATTAATTTCTGTAAATTTATTTTTCCTTACAGCTAACTTACAATGCATTTAGCTACCTTGAGCTTTCCTTGCTCGCCACTGTAATCGGTTTATATGTTGTTTTATAGTAAAACTAGTTGATTGCCCGACGTTGCTCGGGTATTTGTTTATCCCAATCTTCTATTAGCCAGGAAAATAATGTATTGTAACTACAGTGTAAAATTAACTTGGAGTTGAACGGCATTGGGAGTGTCACTATTCATCTTAATGGCCCCCGAAAACTATGGATTCCACACTAATACAGGTTGTTTTACATGTCACCCCATCCCATCCCCTACCCCTAGGGGTGCTAGGGATGTTTTACCCCCACAGTATTTGATTGTAAGTGGTATGTGTTGGAATTGCTCGAGGATACCAATATCGCACCTTCTGTGTAGGTCACCAACTTCGCCGTGCTGTGTTGCAGGAAGCTTAACTTGCAGGATACGACACAAAAATGCCACGCAACATAATGCCATTTTATGTCCCCTTACCACCCCCACACCTAGGGGTGCCGGAGGTGTCTTACCCCACAGTATTTGTTTCGAAATTTCAAGTGATACGTGTACCAAGTTTGGTTGAAATCGCTCCAGGCGTTCGAGAGTTATTGCTGAACAAACACACATACATACATGCATACATTTTTATACCGGGTGGTCCATTTATAATGATAGTATGGAATATCGCATGCAGAATGCATCCAATCGAAAAATTGCAGAGAAATAAGTTTGATCAAATTGAGGGAGTAAGTCAATGCCGCAAAAATTTCGTCGCCGAAATTTCAAATGGAACACCCCCATTCGTTTTACATATTTGGATTCCGTGTTGAAAAAGAAGTATTTTTTGTTCGAAAAAGTTTGTAAAAAATTGCAACCTTCGAACATTTATAAACATTTGGTAGTTTCAGTTTCATTTTGTTCCCTGTATGTAATAACAGTTTTGCTTTCCTTTGAGAACATTGCAAAAACCAATTTTATTCAAAAAATGTGAGCAAGGAATTCCGCAAAGGAAAATTGTTTGCAACTTATGTTTTTGTGTAACAATTAATAATATTAATATGTTCCAACTCTTTGGTTTCAAGGAACAATTTCATATGAACAACAAAATTAATTATGTTACTACAAATTAGTTATTATTTGAGGTACACAAATAAATGTTTAAAGGAGAAAATGTTCAAAATGATGACCGTTCTCTTCAATGCATTTCAAAACACGGTGTCTGAATCTCCAGACTGTTTTTGCAATGTTCTCAACGGAAACCAAAACTGTTATTACATAAAGGGAACAAAATGAAACTGAAACTACCAAATGTTTATAAATGGTCGAAGGTTGCAAGGTTGCAATTTTTTTACAAAATTTTTCGAACAAAAAATACTTCTTTTCCAACACGGAATCCAAATATGTAAAACGAATGGGGGTGTTTCATTTGAAATTTCACATTTACCCCCCATCCCCCTAAGGGGTGGGTGGTAGCGACGAAGATTTTGCGGCATTGACTTACCCCCTCAATAGTATCGAACTTTTTTTCTCTGCAATTTTTCGATTGGATGCATTCTGCATGCGATATTCCATACTATCATTATAAATGGACCAGCCGGTATATAGAGAGATTAGTCGCAACATAATATATATACATACACACACACAGATATATATATGAATGGCTTATTGCAGAAAGGGACCTGAGTCACTTTTTCACAATTCTGAGAAAAACAAGAAAAATCGTATAATATTGATAGTGTAAGAAAGAAATGTGCCGTTGTTGGCTCAAATATTCAGCATAATGAATAGTTAATTTTGCAACCCTCAATGCACCCCCCTGCAGTATGCTGCTAGAGATAGTGGAGATGAAAAAGTTATGACTCCGGTACCTTTCTGCAATAAAAGTGGAAACGTTGAGAAATAAGACGAGAAATATCCTACAAACGTCCTTTGTCGTTCCCACATAAGATAGGATAGGTTAAGATATGTTATATATTCAACAGAAAATTATAGATTCGGAAAAAAATTACAGTGCATTGCACTTTCTGGACTTTATTGTCGGTGTTTGAAGTACAATAATGTACGAGCTCATACATGCGTGTGTTATTCTACATCTGAGTCTGTTTCATTGCCGTGTGTAGTGGACCACTGAAGAATATCTTCATAAAATCCTTTGACGTCGTCTGTACATACGACAAGGCAGTTCACATGTCCTTCAATTTAGTAAGCTTGATCGTCATACGTGCAACTGGGAACGTACGTGGCGTAGGAATTACAATTCTTGCACCTTTGGACAGATAGAAGATGTAAGACGTGAAAGCTTTAATGAATTCGGAAACCTTGACAGTACCCTTATGTTCAACGCAGTATTCAAAGTAATGATATTTGGAAATCTGAAAATGCTGCCTATTCTTGTAGGAACACATGGTAGTTTTCACAGAGGGCACATTTTTTTTGTAGACATTAGGTCACCACATTGCGAGACCAATAATGGTACTGGTGTCAATAAGTTTGACAGTATTTTTACCGCTCCAAGCTGCATTACAGATTAGCGTACACAGTTCGTACAACGTATAAATACGGCTAAGTTTATTACAGAAAAGGACCCGAGTCAGTGACTCAGGTACCTTTCTACATTAAAGTACACTTTTCACTGTGCATTTTCTTGGCTATAGCCTCGTGTGACTGACGTCCTTTCTGCACTAAAAGATGTGTCTGTAACTAGGAAAATCAAAAATACCATTAACTCAGATTCCTCAAAAATGTGACTCAGGTCCCTTTCTGCAATAAGCCATTCATATATATATATATATATATATATATATATATATATATATATATAAAAGGAGTCCCGGGTTCAATACCCGGTGGTTCGGATTTTACTTTAAACTGTAGGTCCAGTCCCTATTAGCCTTACTGTGCACAAAGTGAACTTTAAATACAAAACCAATCAATAAATCAAAATATATATTTTTATAAAAAAATAACGTGTCACGGAGTTCTCTCTTTATGTACACAATTTATTTTACATACCTCCCCTACTCCGTATATACATATGTACTTTACAATCCACTAACAACTGCTCCCGGTTGCTCTTTGCCCCAAAACAGGGAAATGTACTTAACAGGACTTCCAGGACTTCACTCTACGAGCGCACTATTTAGCATGGCGCCCACAGTTTACCACGCAGAGGTCCCTATGCATACGGCGCTAACTCTCTGTGTATCTCTGTGCATCCATCTGGCTCTGTGCAACTCTGTAAAAAACTGTCTCAATCCAACGGGCCTTGCATCTGAGTATCTGAGAGTCTGAGCCTGAGAGACCGTAACAAGTCGACACCCGGTGTATATATACCTCCGGCAAACTGGCCCGCCCCCAATCACCGGGGTTTAGGCCCTATTACTAGTTTACTTTTCAAACAGGAAGACCGTTGAGGGAAAGCTTCCCCGGGTACCGGGCAAAAAGCAAACTAGGCAAGAGCATTTACAAATATCCAAACTTTTACACATATATTTCCATTTTCCAGCTGTATGCGTTAAAACCACACATATATATGTATATATATATATATATATATTATTGTGTATTCAAACACACGCAGATTGCTTTCAAGGTGTCGAGTTGATTTTAGAAGATATATACTGCATAATCCAATGTTATTTATTTAACATCAAACTGCCACTCAACAATTTATAAGGAACTCCATGCCTAGAAAAAAGAAGTAAAAGACAAAACACAATCTGTTCTTACAAACATATGGACAATTCCAAAGGTCTTATAAACTACACAGTGCATTAACATACGCAGGTATGATACAATGAGGTAAAATAAAATGCTATTTTGCTACTTTTCTCCACAGACACACACTTATATTGCAATAATATTTCCCTTGGGGATCTTCCACAACCGAATAACACATTCTCCAAATCCATTTTCGTGAAATTTATTCCTTTCTGTACGCCTTAATTGGCTACAACATTGAGTGCTGTACTCGCGATCTAGTCACCTACAATCTAAGGTTCGAGTCTTGGATAGGCACTAGCATTCTTTTGTGAGTGCCCCTTCATCATTTCAATCTATAGGTATTTTCTACTCTTACGGTGGTCGGTGCAAATAGGTGCTTACGCAAACCATAATTTTCTGTATCTGTGGTGCGGTAAACTTAATTGAATTCAACTGGAACACCATACGTACGATATAGTTTATACATTGGTTGGAAATAATGATCCCCGGTTGAGATGTGTCATTCATAACCAGAGATTTGATGGTTCAAAACAAGAAGGGGGAGAAGAATGCCTCCTGTTGCTTCTTCAAATCGCACCCTGCATTAAAATGAATGTATACATGTTTGTTCGCTACTTTCAAATGACAGAATTCTGATTTTCCGTTCCATCACATTCCAAAGGAGTCCAAAACGAGGTATAGAGCTTTATATATTTCGGAATTATCTCTTACTAAAATAACCATAAATTATAAGACATAAAGAAATAAAATGTATTTAATTAAAAAACAGGAAATCCTTGTGTGCTTTTCTAAAATTGATTTTTCCATGCTAACAAAACATAATATGGGAGACGAATGTTTTACCTCGGCGATGAAAAATGTTCCCACGATTCTGTCAATGCACCATCTAAGTTCGCAAGTTCAACCCCCCAAAAAAATCCTGCGTACGCCAGTGGGTATTGGTGTTCTTTGTGATTGTCCCTTCATCAATCTCCTCATATCATCACTCATCCTCATCGTCACGATGTAAAGTAAAGTAAAAAAAAATGAACTAACAAAATCAGTTTCAATTGCATATTTTCATGGAAGCCTACTAAAAGTTCATTAGAAATTGATGTAGAGACTAAATAATGCATCTATGTTGATTTCTTTATTTTGAACATCGTACCCACTAAATTGCATTCCGCACCTCTACACAATTAATCCTCGCGCCGTCACTGAAGCGATGTCCTGCATTTGATGGCAGGCAACATTGTTTGACAAAAATGAGATTCGATATGGATTAAGTTTACTCCCAAGCAACAGTCAACGTGTCCAAGCTCTAGCTGTAAGCGAAGCTTCCCCTTGGTTTAATTAGGTGCTGACAGAATCTCAAGCAAAATGTACTGAATAGAATCTTATTTGTAGGAATTATAGAGAACTCAGTACATTTAATAATTGGCTTTGCTCAGTATAGAGAATGTGTGACAATTATTTCCTTCAAATACGAGACTATGAGTTTACGTCAACTTGCATGACAAACGCAATCGGTGAGGAAAGATGTTTTGGAGGCCTAGAAGTAGCAGGAGATATATAATTATGTGTAAAACAACAAAGAGGATTAATGAGGTAAGATTTATCAATTTTTTTGTGAGTCTAGGTTATGTTCAGATAGCCAAATCTGGACTAATCTGAATTTATATTTCGATCCAAACCACTGCACAAAGTGTTTACATAAAGTGATGGTTTGCAGAAGTTTTAAGTCCACTGTAACCACAGATAAGCTAACCGTGGTTAGAAAGTGGGATCAGAACCGCTGTGCGCCACCATCGGAATTTAACCAGGGACACCTTGATTACAAGATGGCACTACTCTTACTACGGTGCTGTTAGCGAACGTGCACTTAGCGAGCACAGTTACGGAAGGATTTGCAGGTACATGCTGTTAGCGAACACGCAAACTTTTCCTGTTTTATTTGTCCTTGAAACTAGTCAGCATGCAAGTGTTGCCAGTGATAAGCCAACTTGCGTTAGGTTAGGTTACTTCAGTGGACACCACCATTATTTATTATTGCACTTGCGTACGTTTTAGGCAAACCCTATTTTATATACACACACACACACACATATATATATATATATATATATATATATATATAATATTTCATATATGCAGCCATTTATTGTACAATACATAAAATACAATGTATCTTACAGGACCTCGAGAATCGTGGCTACGGCTTCGTAACGGAAATCCCAAGCAATACCACTAGAAAGTCTTTGCTGTGCGGAATAAGAAGAAAGGTCATAGGTAGCCTTGTCACCAAATCCCAGCAACGAGTTGTGCCATCAATTTTCCTGATGAAATGCTGAGACTTCCAAACGGCGACAGCTTTCTTATTGTAAACGAGACGATGGAAGATGATAGGCTCTCAATTTTTGCTGCAGAAGAAGCAAAAGCTGTTCTCGAAAGAAGCAAAACTGTATTTCTAGACGTCACATTAGATAGTTTCAGTGAACAATTTTCCCAGCTATACACACTCCACGTCGATGTAGGAAGTACGGACACACAGACCCACGTATATCCAATAATATACGCACTCATGCCGAACAAGAAAGAAGAGATTTATAGGCGATTTTTCATGCCATGGTGCAAATTAGGCAGGGAGAACTTGGAGTCTCTAGCGGTGAAAGGAAGAAGACTTACTGTACATGAACATCGACATCCGGATAAAAACAGCTTTGGAACAACTGAAAATTGATAATAACATTTTCAAATGTCTTAGGAAGATTTTCTTTGTACAAAAAGTAACCTATGTTGATTAACATTTACATTTCCTATGTAAAATTTGATTTTAAGGAAGATGAAATATATCAATATTTTAACAAAAACTTTCATGTAGTTAACCTAAATTGTTGAGGACCCTTCATTTAGCTAATTTCAAACACAAAATGATTGTAAGGTAGCACTGGCAACACTTGTATGTTCACCACTTTCAAGGACAAACAACGCGCACCTGCAAATCCTTTCCTTCTGGTGTTCGCTACGAGCACGGAATCCTTACTACTACGCCATCGGAGAGACACAAGCGCCTTCACGCCGACGTCCTACGTGGTGGATTGATTAGCACAGCGCGCTACGACGCCAGGTGGGGACGGGTTCGAATCCTGGCCTGGGCATGGATGTTTGTGAGTGTCCGTCCATTCATCAATTTCATCATATGATCAATCATTCCCAATCTCGCAAATTAACCAAAAGTGGCACAAGAAGCGAAGTAAAATAAAGCAAATCAATCAATAAATCAATCGAATACCGACCTGATCATGGGTGTTCTTTGTGATTGTCTCTTCATCAATTTCATCTCATTCTCACTGTCGCGATTAGCCAAAAGTGGAAGAAATGCGAACTAAAATGAGTCCAATCAATCAAGCAACCAAGTGCTTCCACAGGTAATCGAGTTGATTTGATTGATTGAGTTGCTGTATTAAGTCCACTTTATGCACAGTAAGGCTAATCGGGACTAGAGCTACAGGTTAAAGTGGATCCGAACCACTATGTGCCTCTACCGGATATCGAACCCGGGACCCCTTTATTACAAAAGTAATCGATTTGAGTACCCCTTGACAAGATGAATAAGAGAAATTAAAGACGCGAGAGGGCTCGACCAATAAACATGCGAGAGAAGTAAGTACATGGAGAGTCAAAAGCGGCTGCAGCTACCATCCGTTTGCAGCTCCGCCCATTTGATTTCTCCCCTTCTCTATCGCTATACGCGGTCCTGCTCCAAAGATTATCGAGACAGTGTGTAGAGTTGAAATTTCTTGCTCCCGCCTTAAATTTGAACACCTCTCTCTCCTTCCAAACGAAGAGAGAAAGACACTAATCTTCCTATTCTTCCGAGCAGCTGCTTCGAAATGAAGGCCATTGACTTCAAACCGAGGAAACTTGCCATCCAACAGCTCCACTCTTGTGTGTGTGTGTGTTTTTCTCTCCCTGCTAAATAAATCCAGTTTTCCAAACATATCGTTTTCGCTTAACACGGGAAAGCTCTCAAAAAATCAACGCGAAAATAAGCTTGATAGAATGCGGTCAGTGGCCGATTAAACTTTCACTTAGTTCCAAGCCGTGAGCTTCCCTGCACTCCACAACATGATACACTCTTAACATCAATATACAAAATCTGTGTATAAGCAAGTTTGTCAGATCCAAGGAAAAATAGGAAAGTAAGTGTTTTGCAGTACGAATTAGAAATAGAAAAAGTGAAGGATATGAAAGCTGGATGATTATTATACCAAAATGAAATAAAGAAAAATCTACCAATTTGCTCGTATATGTGGAAAAAGAAAACTTTGGATGGATGGATTGTGAATGGATTGAATGGATAAGATAGATGGAATGGATGGATTGGATTGGATTGAAATGCATGGATGGATTGGATTGGATTTAATTGGATTGGACTGGAATGTAATGGATTGGATTGGATTGGATTGCTGGATGAAATGGAATTGATGGATTTGATTGTATTGTACTGGACTGGATTTGATTAGAATGGATGGATGGATGGATGAATTTATTGATTGATTTATCTTCAACTGCAGAAATAGTGAACCAGTTGGTACAACCAGTTTAGAAAAAAATGTCGACTATACCCTGTCCCAACTAACTGTGGAGCAGGGCCGCGCATAGCGGCAGATGAGGGGGAGGAGAATCGAGTGGTGAAAGCGCAGTGTTGACACCCGTACGGTCCAGACCTTACTCCGTACGCTAAATGCACGGCTTGTCAAAATTTACACTTGCTGTTTTATCCCTAATATTTCCCCAAGAAATTCTTAAACCAAGCGTGCGGACCGGGAGACAAAAATACGGTCCGTTTGCCATGCGCATACGGTATTATCGTTTTCAAAAGTTTGCAACGCTGCAGAGTGAAGCAGAGAAAGCGGGTAACTCCAGTGGTCCATTACGCAATCCCGATTGTCTCAGTGTTCATTGGTGGAGCTGTCTCGTGTCACTACTTGCGCAGAGACTTGTTCTCGTTCGCCTGGTCTACAGTTAGCTGATACAGGGTACAACTCTTTCTCTCTAAGGTAACTCTTTAATATATTTTTTGATTTCTTTCCTATTTAAGATTTAGCAAACGTTCTGGGTTACTAAAATTCAAGTAACCATAATTTTACATTTACATTAGACAACTTTTTTTAAAATCAAATTATAAGTACGGCCCCACACATTCGTTTGTCGGTCATAGTTGAGGTGATATGATCAGCACTAAGCCCAGGCTGTCTTTTCCTTGATGATCCGTGATAATAACATAACGTCGTTTCATCTCATTTCTGTTTAGCACTGGCATTGAACCCACAATGTTCGGTTCACAATAAAAACATTTCGTAGCTAACCCTTGTACCGAAAGCGACGTCACTCCACTCCATACTACTTCAGTTATTTATTGGAAACAAGTTACAGATTCGCACATACGATCCGTGGACATTTTTGTACTCAACTTCCCCAATGATAGATTTCCCTCATTGTAGATAATACCCATGGATCTGATAGTGAAACAGCGTGGATAATTTCTTCAGTATGAAGACCTGGTTCATCACATTCAAGAACTGGAACTGTCAGTTCTATGCCAAACCACAACATGACTGGAGAGCAACATGTGTCACTGAGCCGGATTTGCGGTTGTGACTACGAATGTTGCAGTATTTCACTTCCACAGTTGATTACCATTCCTCTTTGACTCTATCTGTTGGACAATAATATTCCATTATTTGTATAATTCATATTACAAAAAATAATTATTACTTGGGGTCCGGATAATGCTAATTACATGTTTTTGCCTGTTAACATTTGTAGACCAAATCAGTGAAGTGAAGACGTTACTGCCAAATATAGGATAAAAACGTGCATTTTTAAGTAGATATATTGTCATATTTGCCTCATACGTAGAGCCCGAATTTGTATGTACATACATATTCCACGTATTTCTATCTAGATACATACCTTGAACAGGAAAATGTCAACGAATTATATAACTGACATGATTTGGCATATTTTTACTCACAAGGGAGGTTATCTAAGTGTCCCCCTCCGATTTCCATGACATTTAGAAAGTGTACAGAGGAGCCCAAAGGAAGAAATACGTGTTTTTTTGTTTAGGCTAAAAAACTGTTTTAGGGGGCAAAACCTCTCCTCTAATGTCAAGATGAGGACAAATTGAAGTGGGGATCTGACCCCTGTGTCCCCTTCCGATTTCCATGAAACGTGGCACGTGTATAGAGGGGTGACTTACTGACTTACTTGACTTATTTCCTGTTACTCCGCTACGGAGCATAGGGCCTCAACGAAGCATCGCCAACGGACTCTGTTTCCAGCCATCTTCCTTATCTCGTTCCAGGTCTTTCCTGCTTCCCATATTTCTTGCTCTATTGTCCTTCTCCAACTCATTCTTGGCCTTCCTCTCCTACGTTGTCCTTGTGGATTCCAGCTCAATGCTTGTCTCTCTATTGCCGATGGATCTTTCCTCAATGTGTGGCCAATCCACTTCCACTTTCTTCTTTTGATCTGTATTGCCAACGGTTCCTCTTGTGTACGTTTCCATAGATCTTCATTTGAGATAATATCTGGCCAATATATTCCCAGAAGTTTCCTTAGGCATCTGTTTATGAATGTCTGTAGGTCTTTAACAATTTTCTTTGTTACTTTCCAAGTTTCACATCCATAAAGGAGAACTGACTTCACATTAGTTCTAAAAATTCGCAGCTTGGTTCTTATTGAAATTTCTCTGGCTTTCCAAACTTTATATAGCTGAATAAATGCCACATTTGCTTTCCTAATTCTTGATCTAACATCATCTTCTGCTCCCCCTGTATTTGTCACCAAACTCCCCAGATATGTAAACTCCTTAACCTCTTCAATATTTTCCTCATTCAAGTGGAAATTTTCCGTCTTTTTTACATTTGTTCTTAATGATTTCGTCTTTGTACTATTTATCTTTAAACCAACTCTTTTCCCAGGGGTCCAAAGGAAGAAATACGTGTTTTTTTGTTAATGCTAAAAAACTGTTTTAAGGGGCAAAACCTCCCCTCTAATGTCAAGATGAGAACAAGTAATTGAAGTGGGAATCTGACCCCTGTGTCCCCCCCCCCGATTTCCATGAAACTTGGCAGTTGCATAGAGGGGTCCAAAGGAAGAAATACGTGTTTTTTGTTAAGGCTAAAAAACTGTTTTAGGGGGCAAAACCTCCCCTCTAATGTCAAGTTGAGGACAAATTGAAGTGAGGATCTGACCCCTTTGTCCCTCTCCGATTTTCATGAAACTTGGCAGGTGTATAGAGGGGCCCAAAGGAAGAAATACGTGTTTTTTTGTTTCGGCTAAAAAACGGTTTTAGGGGGCAAAATCTCCTCTCTAATGTCAAGATGAGGACAAATTGCAGTGGGGATCTGACCCCTGTGTCCTCTTCCGATGTTCATGAAACGTGGCAGGTGTATAGAGGGCCCCAAAGGAAGAAATATGTGTTTTTTTGTTTCGGCTAAAAACTGTTTTAGGGGGCAAAACTCCACCTAAAATGTCAAGATGAGGACAAATTGAAGTGGGGATCTGACCCCAAAACCACGTAAATCTGGCATAGGAAGAACACGCTCATATAATTGGAACACACACAGCACAGAACTGTAGGATTGTCGGTACCAAACGCAGTGCAATTGTAGAGAGATGCCGAATTCATAGACACCGTTGTTCATGGATAGGGATGGGCATAACAATAGACGGACCAGAGCAGGGTAACGGAGCATCAAAATAGCCTCACACGGGAACCATAATCCTATCAAGCATGACCTAGATATCATATAGGTGATATCCATAGCCAAGGACACAAGAGGATAGTTCCACAGATGAATACACAGCATGTATAAAACATTTATTACCATCAGAAAGTAACACGAAACAACGTTATGGTAACCGATCACAAAGTAAAGACAAGCACCACCCATGCATCACATTGAAAACCGCCCCCATTGTTGCTTCCACGGTGTCAATGTACATACTCGTCACAGTAATGGTACTCCTAAAAAAATGATTTAACCATAATGTTGGGTTACACCATGCACATCTGATTACTGCACTGCACCACAAACATCACATATCGGATTACTGTCACCACCAAAACAGAATGCCACCGGATTCTCAAATGGAGGTGGCCTTTCGGGAAGATACCCACTCTTATACCATGCGTATTGGAAGACGTGTCGAAACCTGGGTGAGGACAACTGGTTATGTGTGAGTGATTGTAGTTTGACAATGTTATTGCGTCGTTGGAGATTAATGTCACTGTATAGTAACAGGATAAGATCGGAAAACAGTCGCACAAACTTTTTCCAAATCCTAAATCCATACACATCTAATGGTTGGGGAGTGCCAGTCAATCCTTTAGGTATTGTCAACAGAGTAATGTTTTTGCCCCGTGGTTTCACTTCTCGCATAACAATATCACTATGTCCACTCCACGAATCTAATAGCAGAGCACCGAAATCACCTGTGTTTGGGAAGTACACCTCCTTGAGTCAGGTCTTAAAGTGATTTGTTGTCAGTTTCCCCGATGTAGAGGCTGCAATGAACACATTACTGGACGGAACAGTGTTCGGTTGACATATGGTCCAAAGGTACCTTCGGGTTCCTTCAGAACAACGAAGAGAGGAGACAATACCTCTCCCGCGGTCGAAATAATTGGTTGAATGGTGTAGCTGTGTGTTGTGGATGCAACAGATTGTACGATAGTTTCCACTTTCTTCGTTCCCTTAATAGCTAGGGTGCGACCACTGTGTATTTCTAAATTAAAACCACTTTGATCAGAGTCAAACACATTTCCGACAGAGTACTGTGCAATACATAATTTAACAGTATTAACTCTTTGCGGCTCAGGAGTTGGATAAATTACCCGACCCTTCCGGCGCGGAGAAGGTTCGAAATTTTTTTTTTACATTAACAATTTTAATATCTTTTATTTTGACATAAGAATACATATTTTCATAATATTTCTTAAATTCTATTGTAATTGTAATTTTAATTTGAAAAAAACTGGTGGTTATCAGCACTAACCACCACGCAAATGTAACATGTTTTTTTATGCAACATATGTGAATGAAAATTGTGAAATACAAAGGTTTTCTTTACCTAAATTCAACTTCAATTTCGGTGAAAGGTTTGGAAACAGTCTTTATCCTTCCGCAAACAAAGGGGCACATTACAAACACTGCACATCCATATTGTGCGGACTGGATTGCTCTTCGTGCTACACTTAGCACATCTTCTTGATGTGGACCTCTTAGGTTGATGGCTTGCACTCTGGTTCCTAATACTCGGCATGACACTAGGTTTGTGGCGCTTTATTTCTACACTTCTGTTTGGGGGAGTGTGTGGAGTTGCTATTCTTTTGGAGAGCAATCCTATATATACATCCCTCCTAAATTCCTTGTTAGTGAACTTCTCACCTTCAATTTGATTGTGAATAATAAAAGCATTTGTTAGAGCTGCATCAAAAAAGTGAAAAAATAATCTCAAGTACCATTTCCTACTTTTGCGGTCAATCTGGTAATCATTCTTCAGTCGATCAAAATTATCGACAAAATTCATATTTTCATTGTACTCCTTCACAATCTTTGGCAGGGAACATCTGAAATAGTACCATCTTTTGCCTTCCTACTGATGGTTATTGTATCATTGGGATTGTGGAAATTAGACAAAAAGTTCACTGCTCGTTTATCTTTAACCTTTTTACACTCATTAGTTTTGAAATATAATAGTCATGCCAGTCTGGTTTTGATGACCAATAATCTCTGTAACTTGACATTCGTTTGAGACCCATAAAAATGTTCATTCCTATAAATACTCGAATTTCATCCATGTCTGTTGGTTGGAAGGGCTTACCTTGTTGTGTAGCATATAAGTTCGTGTGAAACACAATATGATTGAGCTGCTCATCATTGAAAAAGAGTGAAAAAATTGCAAGAGGGCTCTTATCTTGCAGTTCCTTTACAGCATCAGTCGGTCCCACCCTACTTGAGAAATGTGGCACTGGAGTTGTTTGATGAGATGTCTGATCCCAGATTGGTGACCTTGTTACATGAACCAATGGCACAATTGGAGTACTCACTGTGACCTCATTGGAACCATCCTGTTGTCTGACGCTCATTGATACACTAACACAACCTGTGGCACTTTGTGTTGATGTCGAAGGTCCTTCGTTAGTAGGAATATTGCACTCAAGAAATTCATCTTCAGAGGACGTTTCTGCAATGCACATTCCTTCTGCACTTATTTCTGGGTGAAAAGTGGGATCTGCATCTGAATCATCACTACTGAAGTCCAAATCGGAGCTTGAGGGTATGTCCTCAGCATTAAAAAAGTCTTGAATATCCTGATCAGTCAGCCTCTCCATGATTCTAGGAAATATGTAAACTTTACACAGAGTTCCGAAAGCAACCAAATCTGCGCGGTGGTCAGCAACACTAACCACCTACATATGAAGAGTTCCTTTGTGAACGACCGCACAAAAACCTCCACTTCTTGGCACAGACGTAGCCACGGTAATGGGGAAATATAAAAGCACAGTGGATTCGGCAGAAAACGAAAAAGAACTACCATTACAACAATTAGTCATTAACAATCACTGTTTACAACAACATTAAACAAAAGCGGCACCATAGAGGAGGCTGGAGTAAACATAAGAAACAACAATCCCCAAAATCTCATTTCAGACAAAAGGCGATACACCTCAAAGCGAAACATTCGAGTTAAAATACCACACAAAACGAAAATTTGCATTTCAAGTGGTGGTCAGTGACACTAACCACCGAGCCGAAAAGGACAATCTTGAGGTGGTTACCATTGGTAACCACTGCGCCGCAAAGCCGTCACGTTCGTTCTGAACATGTTCCACCTTGCCAGCAGATGTGCGTGTAAATGAATTTGGTGACCTTCCGGGAAACGATGTGATGTGCTTTCTTGAATTTCCAAAGCCAAAACCGTGACGCTTTAAACCGAGGAACGTCCAATTCAGCTTTAGCTTGCAGAGCCTATCTCCGAATATCAATATCATGATTTGGAACCTGTGCTTGCACGGCATCACTAAAGTTTTCTAAAACGTATTTGGAAACCTGACACAGCTTTTCTTTCCGTGTTCCTCCTGCACGTACCTGCTCTTCCCATCTTCGTAGTTGCCGTGTTGAGGTAACCTTCTTATACTGATTTTGCAAGGTGGTCAGAGACAAACGTCGCTTCTGTCCACTCTTCCAAAAGTCAACGGAACGGCTCTTCGTTTATATCCAATGGATACAGTATGTGGTGAACAATGGTCGATATAGTCTTCGTCCGTGTCATCATCTGTATCTTCCAAAACGTGTGCATACGTATCGTCTTGCTGGTCAAAGTCCAAGGAAGTAGCAAATTCAACGATGTACGCAGGATCTTCGGTACATCTTTCAATGACGTCCTTCACAATGTCTGCGACATATGCCTCCTCTGCTGTTAAAGGAGATGGACTACTGGCATTAGAAGCCTGTATTAAAAGTGTGACCACATTCACTACATTCAACTTGGTACCTCCATACAGAACGATTGTCCTTATTTTCTTCTGTGAGCTTTTATATACGGGGTCACACATATGGAATTTGGATTAATGATGTCTTATCGTACATACCATCCCACTACAGCACACCTGATAATTGTGTTTAACTGTGGCCTCCTGGAACCATTTCACATTTCCTTACTCTTAGCTCCTCTGCTTGTGAGATATCTCCTGACAGACTGCCCATAGGTGATACGTCGTGGTGGGTGCGTTGCACATGATTTGTGTGAAGCATGTATCGTGTGTTATGTAACGCATTTTGTCACATTGTATGCTCTCGCGTGGAATATTTGCCTTTCTTCGTCTCGTCGGTGATAGCTGTGTTTCCCAGTGACATGCACTTCATATCTCAAATGCTCCACTTGTGTATCTGTCAGTTTTTTTTAGCCAGAACAAATAAACACGTATTTCTTCCTTTGAGCCCCCCTATACACCTGCCAAGTTTCATGGAAATCGGAGGGGGACACTTAGATAACCTCCCTTGTCAGTAATTGTTTTCTATCTTGATCCTTTTCCTATATTTTCCATCTCTCCACATGAAGAAAATCAATGAGATGCATAGTGCTTACGGTCACCTCATAGTCGAAAGACTGAGTGAAGACAAAAATGAAATTATAAATACGGGAACTGTTATTTGTCGAAAGACGCTGGAGTTTCTCCTCTCTCTTATCTGGTTACACATTTTCGTTTCGCTTTTAGGTTAGGCAAAGCTCTTGACATCGGTCGACAAGAAAGCTACTTTCATGTAAGTAGCGAGTTATACAATATGTTCGCCTGTATACAAAAAATACAAAAATAACTATGTACTAGGTAGTGGTTCAGTCTGCATCAAAACATAAAAGTTCTGTGTGCATTATTTCTTCTTGAATCTGCCCCTATATTTACATTGTGAAAAGTAATTAATAGTTAACAAAATTGGTTTATAAATTTGATACATAATTTAATTTGAACATCGTATGTCCTTAAAATTATGTTCAATATGTTCAAATAAAATAAATATCTGGCAGAATTCTTGACATTGCTGAATACTCGATTATTCTTAATATTACATATTCTTTGATAGTACATATTTTGCTACATATCCTTTGATAATAGGTAGGATATTTTATCAATTATTGTTACATATTTATGTACATATTTTGAACTTTGATAGTAAATTAAAATACGGGTCTACTCATAAGTACATATATTTACACATTTTCTGTCATAAGATTTGATTGATTGATTGATTGAGTTGTTGTTTTAAGTCCACTTTATGCACAGTAAGGCTAATCGGGACTGAACCTACAGTTTAAAGTGGAATCCGAACAACCATGTGCCTCCACAGGGTATCGAACCTGGAACCCCTTGCTTACAAGGCGACGATCATGAGAGATAGTCTTGAATTTGGCCACTCAACACTTCTCTCGAAAGTGTGGAAAGATCAATTGGGGTCGCGGTAATGAATTTTTTTTTTTTTTTTGTGAGTAAAAGGTACAATACAATTTTAAGTATTAACATGCTGCTAAGTGGAGGAATAACTCGGACGTGTTTGGAACTGAGAACACACCAGAAGATACGTGCACTTTTTAATGTGCAGCAATGATTCGTGCAAAGTTAAAAGATCATGTAGCCAATACAAAGTCCTGCCATTCATACTCTGTCTCTGGAATCTTTGGAGCAAGCGAACGAAAGCAAGTCTCTGCGCAAGTATTGACCAATGAACTCGTGCGAGAGGCGGGGATTGCTTGGAGGGGAAAAAGAAACTGCAACTACCAGACTGATATAACTAACTTCAGGCAAATGCTGTGGTGACGTATTTACCGAAGGACATGGCCGTTTGCTCCTACTTTCTGTTCCCCTCTTGTTCATCGCCTTATACCTCCAGTCGTTATATTAATCCAGCGATATTTGACTTGATTCTGAAACTGAACAAATATTTTTTTCATGAATCATGTAATACATTCATTGTTCGGTAATGAATGTTTATTGGTGAAATCAAAGACGAATGGGATGTTTCAACCCTGCAAAGAAGCAATGAATCATCCTTTTTATTGTTACCACACAACGACCTGCCAAGAAGCAACAATGAATGATTGTTATTTAAAAAAAAAAGACTATGCATGTAGAAAGAATTGTAGACATGCAAATCTTGGTTCATAAACATCATAAAAGGGTAATTTGCTATTCCACCCTTATCTAGAAAGAAGGGAGGAAGGAGTTACGCGGTGATTATTCACTTCTCTTTCTTTCATTGTATTTATGGTAATAAAGCCCGTCTGCAGAAAGGATGATGTAGCTCAGGTAGCCTCTAATTGTTCCTGAATCAGGCCTCCGGCCGACGCGTATTTTTTTTTAATATCTGCGGGCCAGTGGGGGACTTTGTTACCACAGCCGCTTTTGGTTAAAGGAATGGCTTGCTTTATATTTATAATTGAATACCTTCATTTAGACATGTTCTTACTTCTTTATTTGTGTCTTTGAATGTACAAATGGTTTATTTTTATTTGTGTATTTATACTTACTCATACAATGATAAGTTGGAGTTATATAATATATTTATGTATCTTTGATTTTAACATATTTACGATATTTATTTATTTTTTCTATACAGTAATAAGGTGCTTACATACCTTATTTGTGTCTTTCAGTATGCAGATCTTTATAAAAGTTTACCTTTTTTTTCTTTTCATTCACACAATAATATGTGGTTGTTTTTCCGATAAATAGCACAATGAATGGATATAAGTAATAAATAAAAATCAAACTGCATTGCTATAAAAGTGATGGGTTATAAAACTAATAATAGACACAAAAGCAACCAAAATAATAATAATAATAATAATAATAAAAATTAAGATTTTACTTACAAGACAAGGCGAGCCGGGAAATTTATTGGAAGAATAGCAGATGGGACGGTAAGGTGGCGCCAGTAATGTCTAGGCACCAAAAAAGAACACGGTTGTAACGCCGGAGGGTTAGTTACGAAGATGATGAGGAAATTTCTCTGAAATAATGTAGTAACTATTCTCAACCATTAAGTTGTCTCTCTTGTTCAATAAACCTTTCTTAACTATTTTATATCCTCCCTGCATAATTACAGCCATTGAAAGATTCATTTTCCTCTACTTCTGGTCACCCATTGTACACATAAACACACACACACACACACAAGCACACCAATTTGGCAAATTTTGCCAAATATTCAATACCAAAAGGTTCTCTTAAATACTGTTATGAGTTTCTATAGTAGAAAATAAAAAAAAATATTTGCACTGTTTTAGTCTGTTAACGTTGGTGATAACCTAACAGAAGAGCTTGATATCTGTAACTTCCAAATGAGGAATGAAGAGAAATCAAATGTAACTGAATGCAATAGTTTGAAACTTCACTATATTGCACTTTTGTTACAAAATCTTGCCCATTATTATTGTCAATACTATATTGTGTAAACATTTAACAGCAAGATTCAGAAATGAATTAAGTTCCAGTTGCCCTCCACTTTCTGCCCCCCCCCTGCATTTTGTCCTCTTCATACTAAGTTTTGTCTACCAAGAGAACTTAAACTGATATTGCCCCCTCGTTTTGACACCCAATTGCCGCTACTGGTCAGGATTAAATATTTCATTCTTTATCTCGATCGGTCTGTCCGTCTGTCTGCCAATGCGAACTAAATACTGACAGCAATCAATATAATAGCAACCAATCCTTAACCAATAAAATAGAGACATATTTTGAGTCTAAAATATCAATAAGATAAGTATTTTTACAAAGCATTAGTTACACTGATTCTCTTATCAAACTATAAATCCTACAAGGATAAAATCTTGTGTAATGAATACAAATTCAAATGTTAATTTATTATGATATAAATTACTGCCATTAACAATTCGTTTAAAAATATAACAAAGAAGCTGATAGATACATTAAGTACCGATTTGTGCTCGTGGAGCATATCGTCCTTACGTAGTAAATACATTTCCCCCATATAGGCCTATGCGAAAATTAACTAGCCTTTATGCATAAGTAGTACACTATATGAAGTTTAACTGTATATTAATATCTATTAGTGTAGGATTATAATTTGAAATCGCGATGTCTGCCTCGTTTCGTATATCCGTTCATGTTTTTTACAATATCGGCATTCATGCATTTGAAACAACGCGGCAACACAAACATTCGGCGTGGGGACTGTACACATCAATCCAAACACACTTTACAATTTATGGCTTTCAAATTAGATGATCGTCTGGTCACACAGATGCAGTGAAATATTGGAGGAGTTCTTTGGCCAAATAAATCCTTGAATTGAATTTATGTGGTGCCAGCTTGTTACTGTGTTTGCGCTACCATTCGGTCCCATCGATCTTCACTCTAATTGAGTTTGGGTTCATTTCTGCGCCCCACTTGCGGTTGGTCAATCTGGAGAGACAACGAGAGATGGAAAATCGTTGGAGCTGTGGTTGTAACTTCATGCTCCAGACATCAGTGACACGGTATAGGACATACTCACACACAGAGATGTGATTTTGATTTTTGTTACTAAGCGTGGCTCTTCTTCAACTTTTGGCTAATCGCGACCATGAGAATGAGCTACTGTATGATGAAATTGGTGAAGGGACCCTCATATAGAACACCAAAGCTCAGGCCGGGATTGGTGATAACTACTGTCGGCATATAGAGATATGTGTGCGTGTATGTGTAATTCAGGGTGATTCAAAAGTCCCTTAACACCCGTTATAAAATGTAATGGAGTTAGGGTGGGTACAAATTGTTATGACGTAAACAGGTTAGGCCTAAGCCCCGCGACAGGTTAAGTTTGCAGCAGATTTTATGTATTAAACCACGGGAGAATGGCGCTCAGCATCTCCCGTGCAAGTCTTGCCTCAACTGCCGAGCTGTTCATATCACAGACAGTGAGACAATCGGCAGTATTGCAGCAGGACTACATTCTGTGTGCACGTTTGGGTCTATTATATGCGAAAAGTTGCTGCAAACTTAACCTGTCGCGGGGCTTAGAGGATTGTCGACATATTGAATTCAACTCTCAACTTTTATTCTGGCTCCTCGAAAAGGAGAAAATTTGTACAATAATTCATTCGTAACTTTTTAAAGATATGTCGAAATCTTTAACCATTGCATTTCTTGTCAAATTCCAGCCTGATTTGATATTCATGTCACCCCCATGCATTTAAAAATGTTGAGTGGAATTCAATATGGCGGCGACCAATATAGCGGACGTCTTCTTGGAACACACCAACATGGTTCCCCCTAGTCCTAACCGTTTCTATCATCACCATGTGTACCCAGCCTAACGCCTTTATATTTTATAAGCGATGTTAAAGGACCTTTGAATCAGTCTTTAGTTATATTTATGTGACGTTCATATTAAATACTGTCTGTAAGTTAGGAAATATTCAATTAGTATGTCAAAAATCTCTCCCTAAATTATATCATTTTTAGAGATGTATTGTATAATTAATTATTGTTACTTTGTGATTATCTAGTAGAATTTTCAGGAGGGAATAGGGAGTAATGAAAGCTTCAGTCTAGAGTAACAGAAAGGTTTGGCAGGGTTTCTTTTAAAAAAGAAAATACAACAACAGTTGCATGATTCTTGTAAAACATAGAAAAATCAAACTTTGTTTAACTTCTTTTCATGCACATATACTCGTAGACTATATAATCAATAATCAAAAACTACGTAATGTGATCCGAGATACATTGTTTACAATGCGACAGTGTTACCATTGCGCAATCGAGACAACCTAAAATATATTATGTTGCAAATTAAAGAAGACATAGGTTGGTTGATTTGGTGTTTTAAGTCCACTTTATGAACATTAAGGCTAATCGGGACTACAGCGCCTTGAATAACGTAGTGTGGAAAACGACCCAAGAAACTGGTTCCCCGAGACGATGACAAGTAGATGGCAGTGCGATGGACACCGGTGCTAATTTTGATATTCAAGTAATGTGGCTTAGTTAGTTTTTGGAATATATTGTGTAGATTTGTTTCTCTAGAAAGGCGGTAAGTGAATTGATGGAAACAGTTATATTTGTGGAGTAATTTGCAGTCACGAAATGGCATTAATTTGGAAAGAAAAGTAAAATAAAATTAATAAATAAATAGCATGCGTAACACAAGAAGAAACATCGTAATGTGATTCCGGACGTCAGGTCTTGGACTGTGTATTAGAGTTTATTTTTCTATGTTGTTAGAATATCAATAGTATCCTGAGAGATATTTCATACCGAGGCGACAAACCACAAATGTCGCTTGAAAGCGAGCAGTCGGAAATCAATGCAGCCTTTCGAACCGTAGGGACAAAAGCTCTGACTGCACCGTTTCCTCAAGGAGATTTTACACCAAAGCGACACGCGACAAACGATACGAGGATTTCACACCAAAGCGACACGGGTCATTCGGTCCAAGGCAACTTTCATACCGAAGTGTAACATGTTGCTTGGAAAGGAGCCAATCAAGAGCAACATTTCACATCGTAGCGGAATGACGGGAAGCACAGGCCAGCGTTCGGTTGGTGAAATCCTCAAGCGATAAGTGTCGCGTGCCGCTTGTCGCTTTGGTGCGCAATCTCACTAAAGCAATACACTCATTGCATCGCGTATGCGCGAACAACAAACCACGGCAACATGTTGCAAGCTATTGAGGAAATGGCCCAGTTTGAGCGACGCAGAAGCGACAAAGCGACACGTGTGGCTTATCGTGTAGCCTAGATCTGTTGTTGTATTGTGCGGTTTATCGTGACGCCTATCTGTTGTTCGCAAGCAACGCTTGCTAATAGACTGAAGGCACCATGTCGCTTGTCACTTAGTTGGGAACTCCCCCTGAAGCGCGTCGCTTCGGTCTCAGCACCCTTCCTTTAAGGAGCTTTCCGACCGAAGTAAGAAGTAGCACGCGAATACGCCATATGAAAGTGTCGTTTGCTGTTTGGACCCTCATGTGCAATGAATGCTATTTTACAGTCTGGAAGTGTGTGTCACTAGTGTGACAGTGTGAACATCCCGTGTCGCTTGTCCCATTGGTCTGAAAGTTGCCTTACACTCATGTCGATGGCACTAAGAAAGTTTTGTGGGGTTTCCCTTGTCGTTTCATGCAATCATCATTATCATCATCGCCGCGATTAGTTTAAAGCGGAAGAAAAGATACAGTAAATATCAAAAATACAAATGCTTCAGTGTGTATATCTTTAAAAGAAATGATGATGATGATGATGATAATAATAATGAACCTAATTCATACACAAACATTTAGTTGCTAAGAACATTCCACGCGTATTTTTTCTACCGTATTATTAACGAAAGTATGACGATAACAGGACGTGGTCGACTGTCTAGAATGTTCGTTAATATCTTCGCGACCACTGTACCAAATATCATAGCAATTATCACATTCATAGAAATGCTTCATGTAAAAGAATCAGACGTTGCAGCGAAAACTCCATTTACTTCCATTATAAGCAGTCGAACACCAAGCACCGGTGTCAACACCAGCGCCTCTAGCGGATCATTTTAGAGTGGAACCAGCCTGAGAGCGCAGAAGCATGCCGTTTTCCACACTACGTTATTCTAGGCGCTGTATCGGGACTAAACGGGACTGAGAGGGCGTGTTTCTTCCTCGCGGGCCGTTCTTACAACAAACCCTTATGAACTACATAATACAATTGACACTTTACACATTTGAAAATCACTGTTGAAGTATAAAAATAAAAATATAACATTCATACTTATAATGCAAACAATTAATGTACTGAAGGTACAGAGTTAAATCTAAAACCACAATTAGAATATGATTATCAAAGAGATAAAACTAAAACTAATAACCAATACCTCATTCCCATTCAAATACAAAACCAGGCACTATTGTAGGGACAGTAGATGTTTTTTAGGTTTATTTTGTGTGTTGCAGGGTGGAGCCCCCCTGAGGTCAGTGGTGGGGGGAGTTCATTTCATTCTTTTATTGCAGATGATATGATCCCTATTTTTATGTGAAAATACTTTACTTTAAAATATGTCACTGATATATTATACTTTTATGAAAGGACACGTAAATGTTGTGTTATTATATGTAATATTGCACCTTGTTTGTAATGTATATCGTTTTTTAAAGTTCATTGTATTTTATGCTCTATTATGAGTAGTTTAATGTATCTTCATGTTTGCGAGAGTGCACTATGTGAATTTGTATTTCTAAACATGTGTAGATGTCAGTTTTTGTTGATAGTATCCTTTATTAGATAGTGAGTGATTCATCTGTACTTTAATCTGTGTTCTCGAAAATAGTATAAAAGCGAGGATATCGCGTAAGAAATAACACACTTTCGCCACGGATCGACGAAGCTTTTAAACTTGAAAGAACTCCTCGGTGTTGTGCATACATCTTGGTATGGTAGTTCGGGTGGCAAGTTAGGCCTGTGTGATCATAGGTACGCCGGTTGCCATGCATTGATGCTATGCACAATACTGCAACCATTCTACGTTAAATAATAAAGCTAGCCTAAGGATTAATTTGGAAATAAAAGGCTAAAGAGCAAATATTGGCTCAGTTATTATTGCATATCTCTTGGTGTGGTAGTTCGGGGCGCAAGCTAGGTCTATGTGATCATAGGCATGCCGATAGCCCCGCATTGAGTTTATGCGTTTTTAGTTGAGCCAATTCATCAACAAAGCGGAATCCTCGCCTTCATGTTAAGTACATTCGCATTATAATGCCCATAAATAAAGAATAAAACCTTTTAGTTTATCTACTGCAGCAATGTGGTTTTATTTCTCTGTGCTGTGAATATTGTCTTTACCTAACACTATCCCTGTACCTTGGAGGAGTCTGTGTACTTCACCGAGTCTCATCGTTCACCGCTGATTATTATTAATAAATATAATAATACGTTTAATAGTATAATAATTCAGGCGTGAACGTATCACAGTGACTATGAAAGAATTTCCATAGAGTGTTGTTCTGTGTGTGGGCATCGTGAATTGTGTTTTTTGTCAAAGGTTAATTTGTTTTTCCTTCTTCCTGTACGGGACAATTTGATCATATAAATATTTAGGTTCCTTATTGTTCAGGATCCTGTACAATAACGACAATGCCAAAAATGTTCTCCTATTTTTAACGTTTAACCAATTAAGTTCCTGTAAGTACCGAGAAATATGTTCCCTTCCTTTGATATTCAGTATAAATCTTATACAATTGTTTTAAAGTTTCTGTAGTTTGTAATTTAGGGTACTGTTGCTGTTTATAAATACGGGGGAAGCATAATCAATTTTTGGCATTATCTAGGTACAAGTGTGTCGACTAGGTGAGTTTTCGTTTCTTTGCTTAGCATATGTTTGAATGGAAAAAGTTATTTCAGTTTAGCTATTGAGCATTTAATTATGTGTGTGACATGAGAACCCCAATGTAGATGTTCGTCCAATATTATTCCGAGCTTGCGTGCTGTTTCTACTTTCTACATTTTGGAATTATTCAGTGTAGGGAGGAGGAGTTTTAATTGTTCTAACTTTTTTAGGTTACTCTTTGTGCCTAGAGTTAAAGACTAAGACTTAGATTAATTCAACTTGAGTATATTACATTCAGACCATTTAGATATTGAATTGAGGTTTGTTGCAATGCTTCTAGGGCCATTGCACTGTTTCTTAATGGTGTTGGTATATATATTTGTGTGTCATCCGCATATTGATGGTATTTTCAGTGATTTAGTGCGTCATTAAAATCTTTGATGTATAGGGAAAATAGGATAGGTTCTAGAATACACCAAGCCATTTAGACATGCATGACGTATTCTCATGTACTAATTTTACACATTGTTGCCTGTTCGTTAAATAAGACCGAAAACATAACAATTCTTTATCTTTTATGACGATGGATTTCAATTTCTCTGCCAAAAGGTTGTGGTTTATGGAGTCAAATGCCTTGGTGTAATCAATGAGTACCAGGAACGAAATTTTACCATTATCCATCCCCTTGGCTATGTCATCAACAACGCTAACTAAAGTAGTTACTGTACGGTGCTATTTCCTGAAACCTGATTGATGTGGAGAATAGTGGTCATGCATTTCAGATGGTTTACTAATTGTTCTTTTACTATGCGTTCTAAAACTGTAGACATAATTGGTAGGAAGCTAATTGTTCTTAGATCTTTAACATCTAGGGAAACAGCGGTTTTCGGTATGGGTGTCACTATAGCTTTTTTCCAATCTTCGGGAAGTACCCCTTGAGTTAGAGAGCACTTAATGATGTGCGTTAAGCTCTTTAGGCAATGCGGGATGCAGAGTCTCAACATTTTTAGACTAATGCGATCATTACCCTTAGCATTGGAATGTAGTTTTTTGACCTCTTTCAACACGGTAGCCTCATTAACCTTCTTCAGCTTGAAGGTTCCGGTTGTCTGTCGTGTTTTATATGAGTCGATTAATTTCTCAACCTTGGTCGTGTTTGCTGACAAGCAGAATTTACAAAAAAGTCATTTATTGCATCCGCATTGAGTACACTTGAGTGTAATTTTTGGTAAAACTTATTAGTAACAACCATCTCTCGTTTTAATGTCTGCCAAAATACTCTAGCGTTTTCAACTTTTTCATTAAGAACCCGGTCGTAATGGTGGATATTTACGTTTCTCGCGGCTTTTTTCGCACGATTTTTAAAATATTTGATATGATCCTCCCGAACCATATCAAATATTCGGTCATATTTAATATCATTCTTAATTATTTTGCTTTTTATATTCACTATAAAACGTTATGAAAGATAAGATATTTAATAGTTGACCTAATGACATAATTCTGTCAATCGAGAAGTTTCATGTTTGTTATTTGCAAGCTTCTTGATAGCAAAATCTTTCATTGTTGACAATTAGTCAAAAATATGTATTCTCAGTTTTAGAATCAAACTATTATGAAAGCCATAAGAGCTAAATTTCAGTTGAAGTTATTAGTAATATAAGCCTTATGGACATTGGAAAGAAGTTTTTAAGAACGTGACAACTTTGTAGTAGAGAATATTATAGATACTTCAAGGATCATGATTGTTGTTTTAGACATAGAAAAGTGAACCTTATGGAACATACTGTTTAATCTTTAGAATATTGCCATTATACACAAATTAGTTCTGGAGATCACAACTGTAGCTATGTTTATCTTTTGTGTCACTGGAGGCGCTCTGCTTGACATGCGGGGGTATAAATACAGCTTCGGAACCTAATTCTGGGGCATTTTTCATCACCGACTCCGATGGATTAACATCTTAAATACTCAGCTCCCATTATGGGAGGGTTCAAGAACTCAGTCTTCGTTCCCAAATTAGCTTAGAGACATAGTTATTCTGTCGTATGGTTAGGTTCGCCCTGTGGACATGATAACATGTCACCATACGAAAGAATAAGTTAATTTAAACTTTATTTTGAAGTTTTCTGAAATTTTAAATAAAATCTTAGCAAAATAATGTTAAATTTCGACTCTGAACTTACTGTTATTCTGACGCATGGCTAGGTTCGCCCTGTGGACATGCTAACATGTCACCATGCGTGAGAATAAGTTAATTTACGATTTCTTTCAACCTTTGTGATAATTCAGTTTGATTTCTGCGAAACGTATACGTAATATATTTTCAATTTTTGCATAAAGCAACAGGACTTAATGTTATTCTGCCGTATGGGTAGGTTCGCCCTGTGGGCATGCTAACATGTCATCTTACGGAAGAATAAGTTCAGATTATTTCGTCTCCATGATTATTATTTATTGATCAGGTTATTCATTATTGATATCTGACATGGTTAGGTTTCTCCCTGTGAACATGCTAACATGTTGCCATACCCGATATCAAGTCGATGTCTCTAATATTTTACGAATTATAGTAGTTTGTATTTCTGCATATATCTTGAAGCCAGACCATAATGTCCAATTTATATTAAAATCGGAGTCAATACTTAAAACGTTCGCCAGTCATGTCAAAGTTATGCTTCATTATGTCAAGGAGCGTTCATAAAGTTCCACGCAAGCGCCTGATCGTCTTTATATAACTGATATGATAGCTTGATCCATATTATGTAAATGAACTGCAAAAGTCGCGTAGATTTAATTATAAGAAGGAAATCTGTTCTGTCCTTTATTTATGGAGATCTGTAACTAAGATGTAAATTTATATAAGTAGCTATCTTGAAAATAAACCATCTTCAGGAAAATAATTGCACATAAAGAAGCCTACTGAAGACGCAGACCTTTCTTCAGAAACAGTTGTTACCCATTTATAAAGTCTCCCTTTTCCATAGCCTGTCAAATGATTTATTACGTAACAGTTGAAGCTTCATATCCCATGTATTTCTACTACGCGTACTATACCCGTACCTGAGAGGGATCAGAGTATCCCATTAGCCCACTGAGTTTAGCCGAGGTGACGAAACAGGTGAAATTGGATAATGAAAGGTGATTGAAGGAAGGTAAAGATGAGAATGGACGCTTTGTCTTCGTGATTTTTTTTAATGTAATAGCTGCGATTGTATAATATTTCGAATGCGATTTATGCTCGAGGACGCTAACAACAGAGGGTGGCCTAAAGGTTCGAGAGAGGAACCGCCACGAAGCCTAGTTCAGTATGAGAGCAGCCTAAAGTGTCGCGATGGATGTTTCCGCTCACTTTCTTCGTCTCCTTCGAAGTTTAGAGCTTGTGATCGAGCGCAGGTCTCTCCCCAGCCATGCAGCTAAGCAATGATGATTTTAGAAAGATATTATTTGTTTTATTTTGATTTTGAGCGATTTCCCTCATCAGTTGTTATGTTTTCCTTCCTAATTTTGCCTAACGCTATGCGTCGCTCTTCATAGTCATTCACCTGTTGATATGTGCTGATAGGAATATTGGCAGTCCTGAAAGGACTCTCCTGGAATTGGAGGAAAGGAAATGAAGGGAGAGTGGTGATGGTCCCTTACATACTTATAAGACAGAAGCGCGTCTTGATCTCCGGTGTTAACATACTTCAGGTGAAAGTAATCGCGTAATTTCCAAAATTATTTTACTTTTTCAGATATCCAAGGGGTGGGTGGTCTTGTTACTCGAAATGTTTTTACTGGAAAGTGTTTGTCAGCCAACGCAATAATGTTTCTGTTCAAGAGAAAAACGGCTTCGTTTACGTCGTGTTTGCTGCATATTAAGTCCCAATTAATATTTTCCGCGTATTTGTTATACTCACATTCGTTAAAGTTCTTAAAGCGTCTGACTTGGACCAATTTGTTATATTTTTTGGTGCAGTTGATTCCGAACACGGCGTGTGTTAGGTGATGGTCTGATATTCCGCACATCATATTCTGATTGACGTGGGTCACCTTCAGGTTATCAGAACAGATGATAACATCGATTAAAGTCATTGACGTTGGAGATACCCTCGTGGGCTTTGTGATGATTTGCTTACCGTGAGCCTCGGCAATGATGTTTAAAAAGGGTAGATCGTTTTTATATTATTATTATTTTTATTATTATATTTTTAAAAAAACAATGGAAGGATAAAAGCTTCTGCAAAAATCTGTCACAAAAAAGTAGCGACAATGGGAAAGCAGAAAACAATTCTGTTATAGTTTGTTATGGACAGTGCGTGTGACGACATTACATTTCCGGAAATATGTTCTGTTTACTGAAGGTTCGTTGAAATTCGGAAAAAAAATAAGACATGATTTCTATGTTCGACTAGGTTTAAAATAGAATAATTATTATGGACAGAAATAGATAAGAGCTCTTCCAGTAAAAGTAACGGATCGAAATAACACAAAACAATAGATATGATCAAATTTTTCATTTTCTCACAAAAATGTTTGTACTCTGAAAATGTTATAATGTTTTTCTAGTGGTAATGCTATCGGCTTTTCATAATGGAATCCCACATTCTATTCCAGGTGGGGACATATTGCACAGTTTCGTTAGTATCTCACTCATTTTCTTATTTCAATAATTTTTTTATATATAATTGACTGTAGCTTTAACACAGATCCCTGAGGGATTCCGGATTCGACAACCGATGGAGGCACATTGCACACTTTAAACTGTAGGTCCACTCGTGATTTGCCTATATGTGCTTAAAGTGGACAGAAAACAACAAATAAATTAAACAAACACAGTTTATTTCCATCACTTTCTCTACCACTACAAACAATCAATAGTTAAACACGTGATATCACGGTGATAAAAATTAATTTACCTCAACATAAAGTGGACTTTGAACAAATTTTGGCAAATAATTACACATGAAAGTACCGATGAAAGTTGAATAAATCAGAAGGAAAATTTCATGTGTATTCCACAGTCATTCAGCCAATAGAATGAACTACTCACCCCGTGCAATGCGTGCATATAGTAAAGTTCAAGTCCTGATTCGGACGCCAGTTCGGTATCAGTTCGAGAGGAAACCGACCGGACGTGTCCGGTTTTGAGCCAGCGCCTGTTTTTCTGAGAAGCGCTGTCGTCACTTTTCGCCTGTAGTGTTTTGACATCCAACACGAATTGCGATATCGTTACCCTCCCAAGGTCTCCCCATTGTATAAAAAGATAAAAAGCTCAACACATTAACACAACCTCCTCAACCTCACGTTGTGAATTCTGTATTGAAATTGAGTTGGCAACATCTCATTTGCTCCACGTGGACTTGCTAAGAGCCGTAAGTTCCTAAAGCGGAAGCTATTGGTAGGAAAGGTTTGAGGGGAGGATGTACTGGGCTCCACGTGGACGTGACGTATGGTTGTTTACTTCTAAAACGGAGGGAACTCATATTTCGGAACTTTCTTTGAAGTAAAGTGGCGTTCGAATTAGGACTTCAACGTTACGTGAGTTTCATTGGTAGATCGGCAAGTGTAATATGAATAGTTCAAACAAACCCGTCTAACCTGTCCATAAGGAAAAAAAATTACATACGTGCCACTACCACTCACACCATCGCAATCCACATATTCCACTTCCAACATCGTTTTACTGAAACTATGATACTTCACGCACGTTTCGTCTAATTGCATCAGCAAAGTGCGACCAATTTGAGAGACTGCCAAACATGTTATGAGAGCTAATTTTGACGTGTCGTGATTTTCAACTGAATCATTTGCCTCCATCGAAGCATATTTCCTGCAACACCTTTGAAGCACTGCTAGGTGTGGGGCTTTGTAGGTTAGAGATGAATTATCAAACGCCGCCACGTGCTTTTGATCAATATTCCCAGCGGGTACTTGCGGAGGTGGAGTGAGGATAGGTCTCCAAGCGAGGTAAAGGAATCCAACAGCAGGATGGGAAGATAGTGTTCTCATTGGAACCCACCACAAAGAGAGAAAAGACAACACCTTTGCGTTACCTGCACCTCAATGTTTAAATACTGTTTCCAAACACCAGAGGATTCTATAGTTAACTGAGAACTGTGCACAGCCTAACTTCCTCATTACGTATCTCTTAAACAGCAAGTTCGTATTCAGTAACTTTTTGCCTATTAGTTACTTTGTTATCATTTATGAAAAATTATTTAAATTTTGTCGATATTAAAAGCTATGGTTATAGTAACACATATCCCTAAACCAACTTACGAACTACAAAAGTTCCTTCCAAACGTTAAGCACGCAATGCAAATTTTCGAAAGCATGTGTGAATTTGAATGGCTGAAAATCGCCTCGGATGTAGATGTTAGTTCTTATGTGTAGGTTCCTTTTTGTAAGTAGATAGTGAATCATCTGTACCTAGGTGCTTAATCTGTGCTCTTGAAATAGCATAAAAGTGGGGATTTCGTGCAAGAATCATCACACTTTCGTTGAAGCCGCCAGCATTCTGAAGGGTTTGAGGTGTATTTTAAAGCTGATACGAAGTGTAAATAACTTTTGTATGGTTATTTTTTATAATATTCGTGTTTCTATGTCTGAAAGAAGACGAATGACACATAGTGAGCGCTGGCGTGCTGTGGAACGTATTGAAGCAGGACAGTCAATCAAAGATGTAGCTATTTTCTTTGGCGTTGATCATTCGGTAATTTCTCGATTATAGAAACAATTCCAAACAAGTCAAACAGTTGTCAGGAGACCTGTGCCCGGTCATCCAAGGGTTACCGCCTCTGATGATCGATGCATTGATACAGTAGTCACTAGCCAAGCGGAATCGACGAGCGACCTCCACAACTGTTACATCCATGGTTGCAGCGGCACTTGGTAAGACAATATCTGCCAGTACTGTGCGCCGAAGACTCCACATGAAGTGATTGTAGTACGCCCGAGTACCATGTGTTTGTGTTGCACTAACCGTCCAAGCCAGAGGATCAAGGTTAAAGTGGTGTCGTCAACATGTCAATTGGACTGTCTCAGATTGGTGCAACGTCCTGTTCACTGAATGTCCAGATTTGCCCTGGAATCGGATGATAAGCGTGTAAGGGTATAGAGAGAACGAGGCATACGCAATCAGGCTAAGAACATCATCGAACATCATGCATTCAGAGGTCATGGTGTGGGCTGGAATTTCAATGGGATATCGCACTGAGCTGCATATCTTTAAATGTGGTTCTGTGAAGGCTGCGCGGTATCTGGATGAAGTCCTAGACCCTATTGTGAGACTCTACGCTGCAGCAGGTGGTCCTGATTTCTTCCTTATTGACGATAATGGCCGTCCCCATCGAGCCAACATCGTTGACGAGTACCTGGAAAGTGAAGACATTTCTCGTATGGAGTGGCCAGCGTATTCCCCCGACCTTAATCCCATTGAAAACATTTGAGATGCCTTCGGGCGTGCTGTCTCTGTACGTTTACCTCCTCCAACCAGTCTCAGAGAGTCGGAAACTGCCCTAATGGAGGAATGGCCATTGCTCGCATCTGTGATGGTTGATCACCTCATTGAAAGCATGGAAAATTGTTGTAAAGTTTGTGTGAAGGTCTGGGGTGTCACATACCATATTAATGTAAGTTTTGTTTTGGTCACAAACCATAGTACTGTAAGTTTTGTTTGGTTTGTTTACCTTTAAACATCATTATGTTAATGACCCAAATGTGACGTCATCATATAAAGTACCAAAAGTAATTATTTTTTTCATCTTTGTATACAATTGTTGTTTTCTTTAATGTATAAACACATTTGCTACCTTCATCTGCAATTTCGTGTTAATCAAAGCTTTAATTTTCCATTTTTTTCCATCGCGTGCTTAACTTTTGGAAGCTTGTTTATTAATACAACTGTCTGACACTGCGAATAATTCATGTTGTGTACATTATTTAGTTTATTTATTTTTATATGTGACTTTCTAGAAGTAGTAACTGGTGTACGCACGAAACCCAATTTTATATTGGAGTTGGTCGGTCATGTAGGTAAATGTTTTCACGATAGACACCACTTTTAGAGCTAAATTGTGAAGTTTGTAGACTACACTGCTCAGAGATCAAACTCGTTCATTTGGTCTATGCTTCTCTTCCTAGATCCTTTCTTAAAGTCATCCTGGTGAGATCAATAATTCAATTACTGCGTTAAGTACAATACTGTATTTTAACTTCATAGAAAATTTCATCTTTACATTTGATAAATTTGTTATATTCAATGTTTATAATACCTAGTATTGGGTGCTCTGCTTTTGTAACTATGTAACCACAACTATCGAATATATACGTAAATATGTATAAGACACTTATATGTAAAAATTATGCATTTAATTGTATATATATATATATATATATGTGTGTGTGTGTGTGTGTGTGTGTGTGTGATGGTGTGTGTGCGTGTGTGTGGGGTGTGTGTGTGCTTGGCCTGTGTCATTCATAGCCAGAGAGTGAGATGGTTCAAGATGGTCATCGACCCTTCAAATAGCACCCTGATATTAATAAGAATTAAAAATTATTTTGAAATGTCATAGATATTAGTGATATTAATGGACAAGTAATTTGAAATTTTTACTGCTACAATTGCATTGGAAATTTGCATTTTTATCATTAATAACTTTATCAAATGCAGGAAGCTGTCTAGATTGTTGATGTGAACACATTGACTACTTGTGCTCACACCATAGAAGCCAGACACCCTTGAGCATCTGCAAACTTACATAAATGTATACAGTGGCGGCGATTGGGTTCCAAAACTAGGGGGCTAGGTGCGGTAGCGGCTTCCGCCTATTTGCACATTCGCACGTGCACACCCAAATAAATCTGTAATGCAATTATTTTTTATTATACTTATTGAATGAATACTATCTCCTTCAAACAAAGCATCAAACGTTCCCACGCCCAATCGCCGACCATATCTTCGTGTTACGAGCGCCTGCAGACTGAAGTTCGTTCGTTTCGCAGTGCGCTCAGATGCCGCTGTTTGCAGCACGCAAGGAAAGAGAATGACTGGCGCCTGTAGCTTGCAGTATTATGGGCTTGACGAGCACCACCAGTGCTGTGTTCACGCAGTGTTGCAATCCCATTCCATTCGCGATCGTGTGGCGGAGTGGAGACAGCCCACACATCATCGTAAATCGAGGGATTTGTTTTTTTTTGGGGGGGAGGTACATTTCTATGGTATCTTCGCCCACACTGATGTTCCGAGCAAGAAAGAAGGGGATTAAGGAGGGGGCAACTGAGCGAAACGCGTGTTTTAAACAATGTCTTTCATTCCTTTGCTTAGTGCAGCAGCTTGTTCAAAATAAACTGTCCTTATGGCGCTGTAGTCGATCAACGCGGGCGGGGGGATCGCTGCAGTCAGCTGTTTTCATTGAGTCTAGTTCATGCGCTGCAAAAATTGTTACACTGTCAAAAGCTCGTTCCTGTTTCAGTGCAAAGTGTTTGATTTCATGATGTAAGGGGAAAACTCTACACAGCGAAAGCATATATACGTAATATTTAACGTTCTTGAATATTTGGAGGGAAGTTAGCTACAAAGCGCGCAGCGACTGCAGTAATAATACGGACACAGCGGAAGGGGAAAACATCTAACATACGAAGCAGGGTAGTGTGGACTCAGTGAATACTGTTATTTTCTTTCATATTTATTATTTTCTTGATTTTGTTATTTTGGCCAGTCGGTCGTTAGAAATAAACAACTGCTAGATAAGCTACAACTGATGTTCTGCATGTTGTCTTTGGATCGGCTACCTTGCTTGCAGTAGCGGCTTCAGATAAACTTTTCACCCGGGCGAGGTGTTGCCCCCTCTTTTCCACCCTGATGCTCCTACTTTTCGCCTTGCTCCAATGTAAATCATGGTCATGTTATATATTTACGGTTTTGATGACGAAAAATAATAGCATTATTTTAAAAATACTTTGAGTGTTACTGTTAAAGAACCTGTTTATTTAATACCTATGTAATGACATCAAAGTAACAGCTATTTCTTAGCTTAAATTCCTACATAATTGTGCAATATGCTTATTAAGTTATTCAGCAGGCACATAGTGGTTCGGATACCATTTTAAACTGTAGGTCGTGTCTACTTTTCTATGCATAAGGTGGATCTAAAAAATAAACTCAAACAAATATATAGCCAAGGCTGAAGTGCACACCCATAGAGCCAGACCAGCAGCCGCCACTGGCTAGGTGTAAAAAGCGGGGGGGGGGGGGGAGAACAGTATACTTTCTCTTGGTACGCAAGGTTTAGCAGAGTGCGGAGCAAGATTGACAAAAAGTGAGGGTGGGGAAACTGCCCCCACTAATCGCCGCCACTGAATGTATACAATAAGTAGTAAGAAGTTCAATAATATTTTACACCTATTTAATGGAAGATGTTTGGTGGACATTAGACATTAAAATTTCTAAAAGGCCTGCTTTAAGAAAGCATACTTACCTTCGGTGCAGAGAAAATAACCTTGATAGGAAGCAAGAAAAGAAACCAAAGGGTCTAGAAATCAGGATGCAGTTTCTTTTCTTTTTCTCGCTTCCTGTCTCTCTCCTCCGTTTCATTTCGGAAGCCATTTATCTTCTTCATCCGCAGTTCCCGAATAACCACGGCAGACACCCGCACTCAGCAGTCCTCAAACTCCCCTTGTCTATCGCTCTTCACTAACACGTAAAAAATAGAAGAAAAAAAAGCATGCCGTTCTCGTATTTTCAATTTCTTCGTGTGAAATCGAGAGAAAAAAGGTTTTCACGGGTTCGGTTTCCAAGATCGGCATTTCTTTCACACCTCTTCGAAACCTTGAAGCAAATTTGGGCTAAAATATTTATTCACCTGACAGTCTTTCTGCGTACAGTATTCCCTTCTAGCTACGAATGGCTATTATTTGCAAGAAGTGATTCGTCTCATTTTCACTATATTATTGGGGATTTCTTCTTCAGATTAACTCATTCACCTTTAAGCTTTTATGATTATTTTTTAGATGAAAAATCACTTGAATTTTATTCAGTTTTCCCACTTCAAACCAGAGTTGTTGAAGGTCCAGGAATTTTAAATCAATTCAATTCGTGTCCAGGAGAAAAAAAACAGCAAGCGTAAATGGGTTCTGGACCGTAAACATCTTTTCATTTGTAAAGTATTTCAATTCGGTCCCTCATAGACCGAATCGGTCCAGGAACCTTTTTTCGGATCAATTTAAATACGAACCAGGAACCTTTATTCAATGAAAGATTACGCAACTTGGACCGAATTGAAATTGTGCGAGAAATAAGGTTCCTGTCTTGCAGCGGAATCCAGTAGAACCCCTTAGAATTTATAAATGTACTCACTTATATAGAAGGACCTTTAAAACCCCACTTTAAACATCAATTAAGACCACGGAATTTATTAATCTTTTCTGCTTATAACGTCTTAGGTACGTAATTAAACAGTTATGACTGTCATTCAAACTATCAGGCATAAGCAACATTAATCATTAATATATCTGAATTAAATTATTATTTGCACATCCCGCTACGATGCCAGGGGGTCCTGGGTTCGAATCCCAACCTGGACATGGATGTATGTGAGTGTCCATTCATTAATTTTATCATATCATCACTCATCCCCATCTTCGCAAAGTAGTCAAAAGTGGCGCAAAAAGCGAAGTAAAATGAAGCAAATCAAATCAAATGACTATTTGTAGTATTTCCCACGGTTCATATGCTATAGATTCTACTTCGCCTATAGTACACATAAACCACAAACCATTATTTATTCTATATAATTTCCAAAAATGAGAAGAGCTTCCGCAGTTCGACATGCAAGTGAAAAGGAACAAAACAATATGCTTTGTGATTTGAAAAATCAAAATTTGTTGGTTATTTATGAAAGTTAATGCTGGCATGACTAAAATTCGAAATTGAGATTGTTTAAAATTGACATTCACAATTATTATGAACTTATTTAGTGAAAAATAATTAAAAGTGTTTGAAACATTGAGACATATTTATTTTGTTAAAAAAAGAATGGCTAATTAAAAGAATTCTATCTTAGTGATTAAACAAGTACATTAATACAGTGATATACACAAAGATATGATGTATTAAAACATTTATTTGTGCAATCTATGAAGTTAAATAAAGTTTAATTTGGGGCTAGGGAGAAGCCGGGGTCTCAAAATTTAACCACTGCAAAACATGAAACTTTATAACACCTACAATGATGGCAGTCACGATAGACTAGTGGTAACGTCGTTGCCTTGTAATCAAGGTGTTCCGGGTTCTATACCCGGTGGATATAGTGGTTTGGATCTAAGTTTAAACTGTACTTTAAATCCCGATTAGCTTATCTGTTCATAAAGTGGAAATAAAATAAAAACTCAAAATAAAAAAAAATAAAAAAAATCTGCAATGATACCTGACTAGAATTCAGCTTCGAAGCTCGTGCCGATCGGATTATCAAACACTCCACGTCGTCTCGCTCACCCGCGCCCACATACTGTGTGTGAACTTCTGTCCACTCCAACTTTCGTGCTGTGTAGATGCTTTAGGAAGTTACTCCTGACTGAGTCAACTACAGGCTTCGTGCTGTGCAGTTACCAGAGCACTTCCTTTTCTTATTGGATCTAGTATGTCAGTGAGAGGATTGGCAAGTGACCCTCTTACTCTTACATTGACCCTCCTATCTCTCCGGAAGAAAAACATGAAAACTTTCCTTGCAGTTTGTGAATTCTAAGTACAGTGGCACCATCTCGTAGCAAGCCCTTTTACTAAGCCTCAACGTATCCTCCAATTCACTTCTACTAAGAAGCATTATCTCATATGTTGCTAAAGTTGATTGAAAACTTCTTTGTCAATGTTATATTTGTATTTGTAAGTACACTATCTTATAATTGAATAACCCGTGGCTCGACAGCCCTTGAAGGGCCTTGGCTATCTCCCGACTACCAGTCTCCCTCCCACAATCCTACTTAGAGGTTTGGAGTTCTTCAACCGGTAATGGGGTGACGTGTGGCCAGCACGTCGAACATCCAGCTGTTATATGAGATATCCGAAACCGGGTTACGCTACTCACTCGTAGCTCCCCAATTTCCTCACGATGGTGCGTTGCCACCGGTCCTATACACAGGCCGAGAACTCAGAGAATTAACCCAGGCGAACTCGAACTCATGCCGTCCCACAGTCGGAGCCCAAAGCACTGCGCCACGGAGGAGGACTATAATTGAATAAATGTGATAATAACGCTGAGAAATGTATTTTACGTATTTACATCAAGTTATCATTGATAAAATTACAGTGTCTTGTTCTTGTGACCTGCCGACCAGGGGTGCCCACAGGGGGGGGGGGGAGGATTATGGCTCAGGCTGCGCCATCGATATTTTTGGCGGACGATATTTTCCCTTCAAATAATATAAAATGCAAAATTTATATATTTTTTCAAACTATATGTAAATAATTTACACCTTAAATGCACCATATTAAATCCATTAGATGAAGAAAAGTATGTGTTAAAGGGTATTATTGAAGGTGGGTGGGGAGAAATATCCAACTCTTACATATTAGGTCTTAATTGACACGTGGGGTCTGGGGGGATTCTGAACAAAACGTTAGGGGGGTGCAGTATCTAACTCTAGGTCTTAGATTATGGCAGATATTTTAGTTATATGGGGATTGCGCATTAAATTGAGGGGGTTATCCAATTCTTGTCTATTACTATTGTCTTAGGCTGTTGCGGAAATTCTGGTGTGGACACTGAGAATTTATTTTTTGGAGGAGGCAATATCCACTCTTCAATATCAACAGTAAGTCTAAAAGTGCCCTGGAAATTTTGGTTGTAGGATTAAGTATTACATTTAAAGGGGGAGATAGGAAGCTCTTGATAAAAGTGTTAAAACTTTTATTGTCAATGGATTTCTGTAGTGGAGAGAGAGAGTTTGAACATTAAATTTTGGAGACTGTATTTAGCGATATGTTTTCCACACGATTTTAACTCCGAACGTGCCAAAAGAGAACTGGGGATCCTAAGAAAGTATCGACACCCCATTAAATTAATATTCTTGAAAGCCTGCAAAGAAATAAAAAAATTTCTTGCTCGCTTCGCTAGCACTAATTTCTTGTGAGGGAGCGTGTTTGGCTCTTTACTAAATGTGAAGTTATATACTATAGCTGCATTAAAAGACATAAGCGATATTCATTAATAATATCACTTCTTAAAATATAATGCTTAGTGTTGGTATAATTGCATAATTTGAAACAAAAATATATCGAATCCGCATTTTCTACTTATTGTCACAGGAAGATTTTACTTTACTTTAACAAGTTTATGTTAAACACACCCTCAAACACTATTTATATGAATATTTACATAATATAATTTTTTACATTTAACCAATCGATGTGGTTGATTTTCCTCGAAAATCGACCAATTATAAAATATGGACAGTTTAACATGGTATTTCATTCCAATAGACATAAATTATTACGTATTCATCGAAACTCTTTTGGGGGGATCATGATGAACGATTTTGAGTTATGGGCAGATCAAGTATAGTGTTCAGTAAAACTAAGGAAAAAGTTACTTTCGCTAGACACGCTGTAGTAATTAAAAACTTTGTGGGGATTACGATATGGTTTGAGGAAGCGAATGATGTGATTTGGGGGGACGCATGATATGATTTGGGGATACGCATGGCATGATTTTGGGGGGGGAAACGCCATTGGCCTTGGTGGGATGGGCACCCCTACTGCCGACCTCCGTGGCGGAGTGGTTAGTACAGCACGCTGCGACAGAAATCTCGGGTACGAATCCTAACATGGGTATGTGTGTTTTTTGTGAGTGCCCCTTCATCAATTTCATCCTAACGCCACTGATCCTCATCTTCACGATTCACCAAAAGTAGAATAAAAGCTAAGAAGAAATAACCAAATCAACAATCAAATCGGTGAAAGTCATAAATTGATATCATGTGGTTTCTAATGCATGTAGAATGAGAATTTTTTATATTATTAACAACTGCAACTTCATATAAGACAACAGTGGCATGTCAGGGATATCTTTTGGCACAGCCATCCCCTTTAAATGTGAAATATAGGAATGGTGGTGAAATGTAGTAGAGATTTTGAAAAACAAAATACCACTCCCCTTTGTAACTTATTATCACTCCTTCTTTAAGATTTGATTTGATTTGTTTCTTGTTATTTAATGTCGCTATTCTGTCACTTTTGACTAATCGCGACGATTAGAATGAGCTATATGATTAAATTAATGTAGGGATCTAAAAAAGAACACCCATGCGTAGGCCGGGATCCGAACCCGGGACTTCAACTTTAAGGAATTCTTGGACATACCACAGCGAGAAGGCCCTACTCAACATAAAGTTATATACAGAAGTGCTACTCGGGTTGTTCCCTTATACATCTGACTGACTATAGCTCTCGCCACGAAAACAGTCCAGTCAAGGTCAGAGTTTCCCCTTACCTCCTCCACACCCCTGGTTCTCCAAGGTTGCCACACTTCTTCTAAGCTGCTCAGCCAACACTTTGCGCATGCGGTTGATTTCGTCGGTTGAAATTGTTGCTCATTGGCAACACTGTAGGTGGGCGTAACCTTGACTGGACTGTTTTCGTGGCGAGAGCTCTAATCCCGTCTAGTTAGCTAAAATACTCTCTCTGATTCTCCAGTCCCTTACACCCACTTGTCTTATTTATTTACTTCATTTCATATCTAACGAAAACACACAGATATAGTTAGAACAAGAAACACACCTCGCGTCGAAGGTCCCAGACTCGAGTTCTGGCTTTTTTTTTTGCGAGGGTGATTATTCTTGTGTGTCTGTTTATCATCTTTGTCAAAAAAATATTCCTCATTATTGCCGTGATTAACCTAGGGAGAGACCAAAGCGACTGAAATAACAAAAGTACAGAAAATGCAAGACATGTTATACCTTGGGAATTAGCAATCTGAAAATTAACTTGCGTTTCAGTCGACTACTTGCGAAAGAGTTTCGTGTTGTTCGAGTTTGGAGTGTTCGTTATCGTGTCGGACTAGCATGCGGGCAACCCGAGTTCGAGCCCAGCGGAAAGAAATTTTTGATTTTTTGTCTAATTTCATCCAACCTTATTTATAAAACTGAGGTTTCTGCAAAACCTTTTGAATTGCATGCCACTTCGTATGTTGGTAATCAGCAAAGATGAAAATTTGATGTTCCGAAGCGACGATGTATTTGTGTATTTGTTGAAAAAACGCATTTATTTATTAGCGAAAAACATGCAGCCACGTAATCATTGAGAACGCTTCCTAGTTGTCAGTGCTAATATGGCAGTAGCTACATTCTGTCAACATACACCAACTTTCACGTTTCCCGTAAAATGATTACCTTTCCACGTTTCAAAATCATGAGTGCTGTCTAAAGCAATACTTTGATACTTGCGTTTGCATGTTCGAATCTAAAGTAATACGAAACTTTTTTCCCAACAAATGACATTGAAACCATTAATAACTGTTTGCAATGTGATATTGATATCATATATGGAAAGAATAAAAATGGAGAATTTCGCTTAATAATAAATAATAAATAGGGAGCGGAAGTTGATGAAATGTCATCTTTTTTCTGACATCTCGGACACGATGCCCATTAAATATACACAATATTACACTTCATCTAGAACCCAAAAAAGGTAATTTTAAAGTGCATTTTTTTGCATTTGTTGCCATTTGTCAGGTTTTAGGTCATTTTCCCGGATTTTCGGCATGTACCGTCATTTTTCGCAATATTCGGTATACTGTTTCATCATATTTTGTCACTTCTTCAATTTTGGTAATATTCTTGAATCTTTTCACCAAGGTATATATATCTCGCAGGATTGCAATTTACGAGCAAAAGAAATGCTGAACTGGTGACAGTCTTTGTTGTGTCGGGGGAAACCACCAGGTGCCCGTCTGGGGCAAACTCAGATTTAAGATCAGATAAGGAGAGGCTTGAAATACCATAGCTAGACCCCGTTTGCACTGAAAATCCTCGTTGCATATTTTAATTGAATGTGCATGTGCTATCATTTGGAGCCTTTTTTTAAAAAAGAAAGGTTGAATTTTGTTTAATTTCATTTTCATTTCAATTTTTAAACTGAAAGTAACAAATTTGATGGTCATTTTTGCATTTTACGTCATTTTTTCCCCATTTTTTAGGATATTCTATAGGTCATGTACCTATATTTTTTAGGTCATCAACTTCCGCTCCCTACTTATTAATATATTAAATTATGTGGATACCTGATGTGAAACGTACGATGCACGATCAGAGAGCCTGAATGTTGCATTGAAAACAGCAGAGAACAATGACTGACTTATGAACAGTGAAAGGTTTTTCCATGCTCCAATGGGATTTTATTATTATTTATTTTTATTTATAACTATAACTATAACTATATGACCTATAGAATATCCTAAAAAATGGGGAAAAAATGACGTAAAATGCAAAAAATGACCATCAAATTTGTTAGTTTCAGTTTAAAAATTGAAATGAAAATGAAATTAAACAAAATTCAACCTTTCTTTTTTAAAAAAAAGGCACCAAATGATAGCACATGCACATTCAATTAAAATATGCAACGAGGATTTTCAGTGCAAACGGGGTCTAGCTATGGTATTTCAAGCCTCTCCTTATCTGATCTTAAATCTGAGTTTGCCCCAGACGGGCACCTGGTGGTTTCCCCCGACACAACAAAGACTGTCACCAGTTCAGCATTTCTTTTGCTCGTAAATTGCAATCCTGCGAGATATACATACCTTGGTGAAAAGATTCAAGAATATTACCAAAATTAAAGAAGTGACAAAATATGATGAAACAGTATACCGAATATTGCAAAAAATGACGGGTAAATGCCGAAAATCCGGGAAAATGACCTAAAACCTGACAAATGGCAACAAATGCAAAAAAATGCACTTTAAAATTACCTTTTTTGGGTTCTAGATGAAGTGTAATATTGTGTATATTTAATGGGCATCGTGTCCGAGATGTCAGAAAAAAGATGACATTTCATCAACTTCCGCTCCCTATTTATTATTTATTATTAAGCGAAATTCTCCATTTTTATTCTTTCCATATATGATATCAATATCACATTGCAAACAGTTATTAATGGTTTCAATGTCATTTGTTGGGAAAAAAGTTTCGTATTACTTTAGATTCGAACATGCAAACGCAAGTATCAAAGTATTGCTTTAGACAGCACTCATGATTTTGAAACGTGGAAAGGTAATCATTTTACGGGAAACGTGAAAGTTGGTGTGTGTTGACAGACTGTAGCTACTGCCATATTAGCACTGACAACTAGGAAGCGTTCTCAATGATTACGTGGCTGCATGTTTTTCGCTAACAAATAAATGCGTTTTTTCAACACATACACAAATACATCGTCGCTTCGGAACATCATATTTTCATCTTTGCTGATTACCAACATACGAAGTGGCATGCAATTCAAAAGGTTTTGCCGAAACCTCAGTTTTATAAATAAGGTTGGATGAAATTAGACAAAAAATCAAAAATTTCTTTCCGCTGGGCTCGAACTCGGGTTGCCCGCATGCTAGTCCGACACGATAACCAACACTCTTTTTTTTTATTGTCTCATTCTGATATACAAGTTATGGAATTACATTGTTTTTGACATAAGTGTAGTACTGCTATTACAATTCGTATTTCTATCTGGTTAACCTTTACATTTTTGTTTGACCTAAATTAAGTATAAAGCACTAATAAGAAATTTGCATACCATTTCTTCCTTGTTTGGAGAGGAATTTTTTCATATTGTTCTTGCAAGAAGATACTGAATTGTTTCTTAAAACTGCTCTCGTCATTGTGAAATATATATAATAAGTATTCTGTTATCAACCATTGTACTGCTCGTTGTTTTGTTGGTGGATAAAAATTGAAAGCAGGAAAAACTATATCTGTATCCGTAAACTTTGTTAATGAGGTGCGGCATATACGACTGAGCATTGTTCGCAATTTGTTCCACGCCGTGGAGGAGTTGCGACACTTGGTTATCCTGTGGGCTAAAGAGTCAGGCACGTTGCATGATATACAGTTAGGAGAGTCACTGATTCCATATTGGTATGTCCTATCTCTTGTCACTATAACACGATGAACCACTTTGTACCATATTGATTGGGCAGCTTTTGAAAGGTGTTTGGCGGAGACATTTCCCCATATTTGTGGCCAATTATGTGTATTGAAATCCCGGACTATTCGTGGTACTGTGTGCTTCAAACTATTGATTTCACTATATAACTTTTTAATAGATGGTGTAATTGTCTCATGTCGTAATAACTGGTAGCATACCTGTAAAGCGATGTCCTTATAAAACGAAAATCTTTTGGGGATACTTTGGATATCGATGGGAGCTTCTAATGGAATGTCCTGTATTATCGTCTGTATACATGCTTGGGTCGTTGACTCGTGCAGTGAGAAGGCTGTTTTAAGGCCAGTCTGTACAAACAATGCTCTTGCCTGTGTGTTCACGTGTATTAGTGCCAAACCACCTGATTTCTCTGATAACGTGACCTCATTTATTGCCACCCGGAAAATTGTATCGTGCCACAAAAAGCAGCCAACAGCTTTGTTGACCTTGGCTAAGTGCTGTGTTTTGAAGGTCAGGATTTTTGCTACATACCAAAGTTTAGAGAGAGCAAAAACGTTGATAAATCTTACTCGTGTTTTTAAACTCAGAGAGCGCATCTTGTTCACTCTGAGGACGTAGATTGCCCTCTCCACGTGAGATTACTATTGGCTTCGATCGTTTCTTTGATATTTGCATAGAAGTTTATACCTAAAACTTTTATTTTCTTGTCTACAGGGATCTCCGTATTGTTTGTGAAAGGATTCTCCTTGCCAAGGGGCATCAGGAATGACTTTCGATTGTTTAGTTTTGCTCCTGATGTGAGCTCAAAAGTATGTATTTGGCTTTTAACACTGTACAGATCTCTTTCATCCTTGAGAAAAATCGTGACGTCGTCCATGAAACTGCCAACTTGTATTGTGGTGGAAGCCATAGAAATGCCCTGTAAATGATGCTGGATACTAAACAAAAAGGGGGCTATTGTGAGGACGTACAATGTGCTACTCAAGGGACTACCTTGTAGTACACCTCGTCGCATTTTAAAACTTGTTGTCAAGAAACCATTTATTTTGAGTTTTAGCAGCAAATGATTATATAATGTTTTTATCCAATTAAGAAAAGTGTCTCCGAAGCCATATGCTTCTAAGACTTTGTACAGATATTCGTGGCTCACTCTGTCATATGCTTGAGAAAAATCCAAAGATAGAATTGCCTCTGATGCATTCTAATTTTGTTTGGTAATAATTACGTCTCTTATCGTTTGTAGCAAGTGATGTATACTTTGGGACGTATTACAAGCGAACTGTAAATTGCCAATACGTTTAACCATATATTTTTTTAAACGCTGATTTATGCACCTACTTATAAGTTTGATGTCACTGCTCAATATGGAAATTGGCCTAAAATCTGTGACGAACTTTGGATTTGCCTTTTTGGGAACTAACACTATAACTCCCGTGCTACTGGTCTTCCCTATGGTCCCTGTTGTCAACACTTCGTTGACCCATTCCGTTAATTCGTCTCCTATTAGATCCCAGAAACATTGATAGAATTCTGATGGTAATCCATCTTCGGCTGTAGTTTTATTCCTCGGAGCTTTGAATACTGCATCATGAACCTCCTTTTTACTAAACGGTTGTGTGAGCTCAGTTCTTTCATTTTCTGTCAGTGACGCAGGGAGGTAGTTCAAAAAATTGCATTGCGTTTCTGTTGGATTAAAGGCTTGACCAAGAAGATTTTTATAGTATTGCAAAAACCTGTCGTGTATACTATGAGGGCTGGTGACAACTTCACCGGAATCTAAAGTTAATTTATGAATAACGTGACTCCTGGCGTGTTTATGTTCTTGAAGAATGTGACTTAGTGTGGCTTGCTCGTCTGGGTCTATAGGAAGAATCTTGCTCTTTATTATTGCTGCAGATTTTCGTTTCCTATGTATAGCAAGTAGTTGCGCTTTTATTTCATTTGCATAAGGACGATCGAAATTACCTTGCAATGCTAAACGATGGAGATCATTCAAGACTGCATACAAAAAATTATATTTGTTTCTTTGATCTCTACTAACCTCTGCACTGAAGAATTTACTGACCTGACGAAATTTAGGCTTAACTCGAGTTTCCCACCACTCGATTAGGGTCTTGTGCACTGGCCGAGAGGCCTTGAGTTCGTTCCACGTTTTCCTGATTATCTGGACATAACTACCATTGCGTAATAATGTGCTATTTAAAAGCCAGTATCCGCTACCTTGTCGGGGTTTGATCAAATCTAAATTTATTTTGAGAATTGGGACACTATAATCACTAAAGCATACTGGAAAATTTTGAACACTAATGATATATTCCTGAAATCTTGGTGCGACATAAAACCTATCGATCCTTGACGCACTATTGGAGGTGATATGTGTGTAACCTTGACTTTCGCCATTGGCGTGTATCCAAGCGTTACGCAGTTGTAGCCCCTGCGTTAATTCATAGAGCGCACGTGAGAAGTTGTATCCTGGATTTTGATCTTGTGAACGAATTACGCAGTTAAAATCTCCCACTAGTATAGTGTCTAGTGTGTGGGATGTCAACTCGGGCCCTACAACTGTTGAAAATAAAATCTTCTCTTTCCCGTCTGTTTTGGCTTCCTGACGGAGCATACACATTACAGAGAAACACTGAGCCTAATTTGGCACTTATTTGTCTGCCCGTGGGATGGGGCACTACATTACGTAAATCCAAGTGTCGCCTACATGCTATGGCAGTCCCTTGTGCAAAGGGAGTAAAATTGTTGTAAACTTTAAACATGTTCAGTACAGAAAAATCGTCTATGGCGACCTCTTGTAAGAGGGCCACATCAATAGACGATTTAATGAGAAAGTCATTGAGAGCAATTATTTTGGTCTTACTTTGCATTTGATTCAAATTTATAGATGCCAAGGTAAATGTTTGCATGATTAGAACTGTCCACAAAAGAAAACTAAACTTACTTACATTCTTCAACATTACTAAACTCTAATTTCTGCCTATAATGCATTAACTATGCTTTCCACTAAATAAATCTGGGGTAAGTTTGTTACTCGTCGAAGGTTTCTCTTTAGTTACATTTGCTGAATGACTTGTTAAACTACCCTTTGAAACATCTTGTTTTGGGGTACCAGGTTCTACTCTAAATTCGTTATGAACTATTGTGGAACTTACGCATTCATTATTTTTCTTCTTCTTTCTACGTAGCACCATGGACTCTTCCGCCACTGACCGTAACCTTGATACAGATCTTGACCGTGATTTCCTAGGAGAGGTAACTACGGGGAATTCTGCCTCCGCGAACAAAGCACTTGGGGGTGGGGGCGGGGGTATGTGATGCATCTCCTCTGCAGTGGTCAAAGTTGGCTGCTCCATCTCTTCCCTTCCTGTTGGTGCATTCTTCTCACTAACTTCCTGTCTGGTACCTGTCTCCTCGTCTGTGATTTTGGGGCTATCCGTGTTCCCTCCATTGCTATCTCCTGACGCTGGGACTTCTGCAACTAACGGAGCTGAATCTCTTGGTTTAGTCCGTACGGGTAGCACAGTTGGTTCATATACCATCGGTACATTGTCAGCGGGTATATTAACCGGACCCCTGCGGGGCTGGTTCCCTGAGGATCGACGCTTAGGGCACTGAGCAAATACATGATCCTCCCCCGAACACGCGAGGCACGTACGCACCTGCCCAGGGTATGTTACCCAATAAGAGTCTCCATTCATTGTTACATATGGGGGTATGGGTTTACGTAGTATCATTTTAATCAAGACACGTCCAGTTCGAGTAGGGTAAATGTGATCTGCAGAGTATATCTCGTCTTCAATTTTTAACACTTCCCCATAAGACCTCATGACACGACTTATCACTTCTGCACTTAATTCAATTGGTACTACATGGATTCTGACGATTACATGCCGCTGGTGGGCCCATTCTACTTCAACTTTATGATCACCATCTACGTCACTGTAGATTACCTCAGCACCAAAATCATTTAGTAACCGTTCTCCTACCACTTTTGTCGCAAATTTCACGTACAAACACTTACGAAAGTAATCTATTTCAAAACTGAGCACTTGGTTCGTAGGCACTTGGTAGACATCATGAAACCATCGATGAAAATCCAATGACGTAGGTCGTGTTTTGACCTCACGGAAAACAAATTTCAAGGTGTTTTCTCTTTGTGTATTCATCGCGAACTATTTCATCGCATCTTCACTGGCTCACGGTAATTGTAGTCAAAACCTCGCTTGCACTCCAAAGGAAAAAGGAACTAACACAACACTAGCAAACCGTATACGGCCCTAGCTAACTCGGACAGTTCGATCACTAAGCCTTCTCACGCGAAGAGTGGAGCTCGGTACGAACTGATACCTGCACGAGCTGCAGGCAGACTCAACACTCCAAACTCGAACAACACGAAATTCTTTCGCAAGTAGTCGACTGAAACGCAAGTTAATTTTCAGATTGCTAATTCCCAAGGTATAACATGTCTTGCATTATCTGTACTTTTGTTATTTCAGTCGCTTTGGTCTCTCCCTAGGTTAATCACGGCAATAATGAGGAATATTTTTTGACAAATATGATAAACAGACACACAAGAATAATCACCCTCGCAAAAAAAAGCCAGAACTCGAGTCTGGAACCTTCGACGCCAGGTGTGTTTCTTGTTCTAACTATATCTGTGTGTTTTCGTTAGATATGAAATGAAGTAAATAAATAAGACAAGTGGGTGTAAGGGACTCGAGAATCGCAGCTACGTAACCATTGAGAAGACATCCATCGCCTAGATAGAGAAACTCTATATCCCATTGCGATAGAGAACTTATTAGAAGAATGAAAATACAGATTAAACGAACAAATTTGATGCGTGTCCTGTCGTCAAAATGCCTAGAAAACAATATTACATACTTCTTCACTAATAGAAAATAATAAAAAAATTGTCCTTGGTGGGGATCGAACCTAGACCTCACTGATGAAAGATCTGTACGCTAACAAACACCCTATCAATAGCACCATGCTTTCTTTTTTCCAGTCAGTCTGTTTCCTTCCTCAGCACCTGAAGCGAAAATGCATGTTAATTTCTGTCATAATTGTTTCATTGTCTATTAATAGAAATCACGTATGTCACAAATAGACGCATTCTTTCTGTGAAAAATCCCATGTTTCGCACATCGTGCTTCTCCATTTACTGTTATTTGGATATTCACTTGGAAGTTAAAACTTAGCTTTGTGCGTTTGTTTTCACGTGCATGTGTATGAGAAGAATGGTGTGAACGTGTGTTCGATGTTTTTCTGGGAATTATTTTCGTTCAAAGCATTAATGTAATTGTAAAATATGGAATTTACTGTAATGCAAGGAGTGAAAATATAAACGCAGTCCGTCAGGTACGTTCCCAAACAACATTAAATAATGGAACGTAACGTGGACCGAGTATTATTCCATGTCGAGAACACGAGACATTACGAACGACAATCTTCATCTCGTATTTCTCTTTGGCCTCACTACTCAATTTACAGAGATGTATACCCGTGACTGGTATAGAAGACGCAGAATTTCAATGCTGGTTGGGTTGTCTAGTCACAAGGCGCTTGGTGGTCAGACATGGATGGCTTGCTTCAGTGCTTCTTCAATAAGGTCGTTACAAGCCAGAAGTGTCCGTGACTGTACGTACTAACTAATCAAATGAACGTTTAAAGGAGCAGACAGGCATTTGTTGGATCTTCTTAACTTGAACACCGCTATTCGTCTACTTGGTTGAACGTCATTCCATTGCACCAGCCCAGAGGCGAAACCACAATTTTTTTTTGGGGGGGGGGGGGCAAGTACCAGGATAAACCCCGAGAACAAAAATCTTGATAAATCTTTCATTTGTAAGCATAGTAAACAAGACATTTTTTTCCGAAATCAATACTTGAACCACAGGAGCCAAAAAAATAAAAGGAGAAATACTATGAAGGAAATGCAATGGATCCAGAACTGCTCTTTTTTTAATTTCTTTCCAGCACTAACCGTGGGGAAATTTATGCTTTGGCTTACTTGTAATTTTTTATGCACGATTGCTTTCATGTATTCTGTGTAAGTTGTGTTGCGATGCTCTTGAATATGTGTTTTTCTCTAAAAAAATCAAGAAGGTTGCATGCTTTACAATGCTGGACATTCTAAGAAGTTTCATCTTGTTGTCCCAGAAACCCTGCCGTGTTTGTAAACAAGAGGTCTGAATAAAAGGTCTCTTATGACCAAACCTTCAAGAGCGAGGGGAAAGTGGTCGATGGACCTTGAATTCGCAGAACTGCTGCGATGATCTGGGCCCCCTGACACCACTGCATTCAAAAGGAAACGTAGCGGGGCGGTTGGGCACGGGGGGTAGGACTGGGCTCTCCTTTCGATGCGCTAAACTTGGCGAATCTCTTGCGTATTTTTAGCTGTTTCATTGTGTCACGTGACTAATTTCGCCTAGATATGCGAATATTCTGACTTTTTTTTTACCTCTTCTCTAAAATATTTGAAAAGCAATATTTGTTTAATTTTGCTTTGCCATCGACGCACCTCGCCTCTGGCCAATGTATCAGCTAGAGAGATGAACATTGACTTTGAAGGTCAACAAAAGTGCTGGTCGGGACTACAAAATCAATAAATAAATCAAAGGTTCAAGTGACAGAACAAGAACTATCTCTATATTTCATTGGCACGTATTCGCTGGAGTGCATGGTCACATGGCGTGTGTTCAAGATATCCCGTCCTTGAGTGAGCCGTAATTCAGATAGAAGCTTTCTTCCATCTTCATTCCAACCAAATACTTTGTAGTGGAAATCCCTTGCGAGAAAGGCCACACCCTTTCTTCCATAATTGAGAAGTTCGACTATCGAAGGGGAGAACCATAATCAACCCGATCTCCACTCGAAACAAGTAAACGGAGCGCCTCAACGAGACAGGCGGGGCACAAATGTTGTTTGCTAGACAAAGAATCTCCTCCACTACAAAAGGCATTCACCAGGTGCAGCCGAACGAACCGTTAAGTAAAGGGGAAATATCCATGATAATCTAGTCCGTTGGGGAATGCAGAATTGCCTTACGCTAGGCCCTATTAAACGGGCGCTTATGATTCGAGTGGGAGGCATGTTGAGTTAGCTAATTGTAAAACGTGTGTCTTCAGGGACAGCTCGATGTTTGTACCGTTCCCTTTCATGTGGAATTGTCCTCCGTTTCTTCTCTAATGTTCCAAAGTTTGCGACTTCCATATTGCATGCTGGGAGTCACTTTTCTGTATGAATAGCAAATGACTTTTTGTTTCTGCTCACAGAGGCCTTGTGTGAATTGAAAATGCGATGTGCACTTGAATGCCGAGGCACGTTTTATTTAATCAGGAAATGAAAATTGCATTTTCGACAAAGAAATTATTAATGAATATAAATGCTTGTGTGTGTCTATACCCACATACCCACAGTCGCGGGTCCACGGGGAGGACGATGGGGGCTATCGCCTCTTGCAAATGTCTACTCAAGGTTTTCTCATGCAACATATTTACTTTATATTTTATATCAATCTCAGTATTTTATATATAAGATATACCCTTAATTCATTTGTGCAAAACATTACAGATTGTTATTATGTATATTTTATAAATATTGTAGCAGCGAATGTGTATTATATTATTATAATTAGTTATGTGTTGAGGTCTTCTGGTAGCAATCAGCATTTCAAATCAAAATGAAATAAATGAATAAATAACGACATCATTGCTTTATGTATATTTTGATATATTTCTGGTTCAACAGGCGCGATATAAGAGAAACTGTCTTTGTTTCTTTGTAATGTTTCCGCACTTTTCGTCCTATCTTTGCGTCATTAGGTTTATCACTACAATGAAAAGATATAATAATTGAAGAAAATAATAAATATTCTTTACTTATCAAGGATTCGAAACGAGTATGCCTATTTTCACCCTGGGCACGTTTATCCCTATAGGGCATGGCATAGTGCTATGTATTGATTGATTGATTGAATTGCTGTTTTTAAGTCCACTTTATGCACACATAGGCTAATCGGGACTGGACCTACAGTTTTAAAGTGTGATTCGAACCACTCTGTGCCTCCATCTGGTATCGAACCCAGGACCCCTTAATTACAAGGCGACGACGCTATCACTGTGCCATCGGGGAGGCCTAGTTTATACCGGGTGTCCCAGAAGTCTTTCCCTGATTACAAACTTTATTCATATTCGCTATATGCATTTGTAGAGATGTGAAAGTGGTGCCAAAGTGGACCCTTTCTCAAGGCACAGAAATCTCAACCACTCTTCCACGTAGTACACTCTGGACTGCATTATGCAGACTAGCGAGGCTCTGGCGTATGGACCCATGACCAGTATAATCCAATATGAGACTTGTATTGTGTGTTACCCATATGTGTTTGTAATTGTACTTCATCCATTTAATTTTATCAGCAATCATCCTCATCTTTGTGATTAGCCAAAAGTGGCAAAAAGCGAAGTAAAATAAAACAAATCAATCAATCAAAGACAATCATCTTATTACTTTTAATAATGATGTTTGTTATGAGAGATGAAGGCATTTAATGGATCACAAATGGCAATCAAAACATTATAGAGATAAGAACTACGAAACCGTTTAGTATTACATTTAAACGTGTATATTCCATTACTTCTCAATATTTCATCCGCCGATGGTAATACATTTCCCATTACTTTACTAGGTAGAAGGTAATTCCACTGCCATCTGTCCCAGCGAAATTACATTCCTACCCTCACATTCAACCGTTTCATCATCTGCGCCTCCAAACCAGTGACGGCGATTAGGGAGATGTGGGGGTTGCCCCCCTCTTTTTACCCCCGCATTATGGCATATCAGTGTTAGGCCTTACCCCATTTTGGTATCGAATCGCAGGCTACTCAGTGTGAGTTTTGGACCTGAAGCTTTACGAGATAAACACTTGCCACAAAATATACTTATCGTTATGTATATTCTTGGCATGAATTTTTCCCCTTACTCCTAACTCCCTCCCCACCGAAAATAAAACAGTGTGTTGCTCTTTGTTTTTACATTTCTTGAAATCAGTTGAATTTATCGATACTCATCAAGGCATGCGCAGGATATATTTAACGATTGCTGCCCATCCTACCAATAGGCTGAATTGTACTGCCACCTACTGACACGTTTCGAAATCACTATCTACTATTATCAGCTCTGCTTGTAAATAAGTGTAACTTATTTACTCACTTTGTAACGGTATATTTTGTGCTTTTAAGCTGATTCTCAGCAACATACACAATATACACTACCATACATTTTTGAATCCCTTTCCCGAGGTTCAAAACTTGCAGTACCTGAAGTTCTGTGGATGTTAGTTTAGGCAATAGACACGTACTTCTTCAAATTATAACTAAACGCCCATTTCCTTTTAGATATGTATAGGTTTATTCATAATATATTTACAGAAGTTAATTCTTGGCCGTTATTCACAACATTACATTCCGGTGTACCCTGTCCCCCCTTCCCGAAGAGAGTGTGTAGACTCGCGTAGCCACTGGCTCCACGAGTAAAAAAAATATAACCCTCAGTACCAAAAAAGGTGGCTGAAGGTATGTGTGTTGTGTACCCGCTTTCCCACATGAAATAAACTATTGGAATAATGTGAAAAGAGCAAGTGTGTGTACTAAAAGAAAGAAAGAAAGTTAAAGTATCCGCCGTCGGTTCACATAATAAGAAAAGAAAGCTCGCCCAGCCGCTCCCCTTAGAGAAAAAGATACCTCTTAAATTGCTGTACTCCGCCAAACATCTGAGGCCGACTGCTCCGCTGCCCTTCCTATTTATAGGCCCCGCTAATGACCTAAACCGTTACTGGAAACTTACCGCTCCCCAACGGCCAAGAACCCAAACGTACAGGAATACATAGACATACACAATTTATAACATAAAAAAGGATCCAGTAATGATCGCATCATTACAACTTGTCCCACTGCATTTAATCTTCGAAGCCTTTTCACCATTGGCCCAAGCTTGCTTCTCAGGCCTCACTTGCATCCTGCTTGGAGCACTCATACACTTGCTACAGCTTCAACGGACAATTTGACTTTGATGTCCTTAAAAGCTCTTCAAATAAAGTAAAACTAAAGTTGGAGCCTCGTAATTAAAAACATGTATTTTTCATACGCAGGCAGCGATTTTTAATGCTTGCTAATTTTATCACTGGCAAAGCCTTCAATTAAAAACTCTCCCCAAGCGTCTTTCAAATGTTTGCCTTTCCTCGAGGCTTTCTCTCAATTAAGTGTCCTTCCGATTAACTTCCAAAATGCAGAGCAGGGGAATTTATATGCAGGACACGTTAAAAGCGCAGAGCTTGATTACAGCGAGTCATTTCGCTAAGAGTTTTCCTCGATTGGAAGTGAGCGATTCCTCCCCTGGCTTCGTTTCTCGTGTGTCTATAATCTTCGCTTCATTAAAGGAGACGGCAAGAGTAGAAGGAAAAGTTAGATGTAGTGAAGATCCTAAAACGGACGGCAGTGAAAATAGGCAGAATTGCGCTGGTGCCACATGTGGGAAATCAAAGCGACGGCTGAACAAAAGTCGCTGGTTCCCGCGCGCTGTGTGGCAACGTCAACAGGGCCGCGTTGCCTAGTTCGAGCGTCAGACCGCATCTCTCCGGGGCACTCTTGTGTCATCCCTGACCTTTCGAGCAAATACTGTCAGTTTGTATCATATGGATTACAAAGACCAACACTACAACGAGATATTTCATTCCGTTAAACCTCCGAACCCACGGGGTTGTGCTCCGACGTGGCAACAGCGCGAACTTCTACCACCCGCCTAATTTCATGGCCGTGCGTTTAATGTTTCTTCACATTGACACAACATAAATCCCAATGGCGCAGGATTACATAGGGCGGGGGAATAACCGCGAAAGAGGTTAAGCACGAATAAGCACAACCGCGGAACGTAACACAGGATTAAACGCGAAAGGAACAAGAACGAAACGGTTAAACGAGAGTGAAACGGAACAAGCTCGAACGGAATAAACACGAAGGAATAAGCGCGAATTGTTTAAGCGCGAAAGGAGTTACAGCGAAACTGATTAAGTCCGAAAACAAAATTGAACACCGTAATAAACGCGAAAGGAATAACAGCGAAACGGATTAATAGCGAAACCAAAATTGAACATAGGAACTACGGCGAAAGGAAAAGCAGCGAAACCGATTAATCGCGAAACAATAATTGAACACCGGAACAAGCGCGAAAGGAAGAACCGCGAAATGTATTAAGCGCTAAACTAAAATTTAAAACCAGAATAAGTGCGAAAGGAACAACCGCGAAACGGATTAAAAGCGAAAATGTCACTTTCACACTTATTTTCACACTTACTTTCACACTTTTTTCTAACTTTTCGCTTAATTTTCCTCAAAATTGGCGTCAACAATCAAGCTGTGCTCAGCGTTAAAATGACAAATGCTTATTCGTAGCCCAAATTGATCGAATATGAATCTCTTTTGATACAATTTTTTTAAAACATTTTTTAAATTGTAGAACCTGATGTATATTAGTTACGCAACACCCAGCAAGGAACGTGACATTGCGTTACTTCATATGTGAAGCACTCATCTTTTACATCACATTAAAAACCACTTCTTACATAAAAACTTAATGTTTAGCCATTAGGCCAGCACGCGTGATTTATGTGCGAGGTATCATGTTCCAAAATTTCACTCTTCAGCCAGCATCGTGAAGCTAATAGGTAGAGACGTCTATTTTCCTACCTTTATTTCCACCTCTATTGTCATAGAACGGTGCATTATATTTCCAAAATTGGTATTATATTTTTACTTTTCGGTGCTATATTTACCAAAAATTACTTTTTAATTTTTTGTTTCCAAAGTAAGTTTTTTTTTTTTTGTTTTCGGTCCTGTATTTCCCGAAATTCGTGTTTTTATATTAGTACAGTTTTCTGCCAAATATGCCTTAAAATACACCTTCATTGTGCTTGTGAACTAGTATATTAAGTTGTACGTCATGTGGCCTAAGTCTTTCCGTGACAATTTCATACTTTGGAAAAAAAATTAGAGGAAGTTTTTTCCTATTATTTCTATCGCGACAAATACCGACGATCAGGTCCCCATGTGACGGCAGGTGGTCACTCGATCCCCGCTAAAACTGTGCCACTTGGCTTGGTAATGCAAAAGATTTCACTCGCGACAAATACCAGTCTTACGATTCCGTGTGACGGTGGGTGCGGACTGTATGTCTCGCCAGAACCAAGATACTTAGTTCGGTGATTCAAAACGTTCCCATACAAGGTGAAGAATCGTTGTAAATCTCCACTTACACTTGGTTTCATGTAGTTGTCGGAATTAATCATTGACTAACTGGTACATACCATAGATTTTTTGGGGGGAGTGGGGGATAAAACTTTGGAAAACGTGCACGTTTTACACCCATAAATATGGTTTATTTTATTTTGTAACACTTAAAACACAAAAATGTATTTTCGGGATATTTTTCAACTTTTTATGCGCAAAATGTGTTGAATTTCGCGTAATTTCTTTGTTTTGAATGCATGAAAACTTTGTTTACATAGTGTTGCAATGATATACACATTTTTTAAGCAAATAACACTTTTCTGTGTTATCGCGTTTTCGAAATATCAAAGTCCCTACTTATTGGTAATTTAATTTCTTCGATCACCTATGTCTGTTCATGAGTAGAATCCCTGGATGTATGACTTGACGTTATACACGAGTACTCGCGATCCATTCTCCCTATGGAGAGCTGAGATTTACCTACAATATGGCGTCGTCTACCAACAGCTGGTTCTTGTAGTGAAAGAAAAGAATTACTGTAAGTTTATTTGTTTCAAAGTAAGAATAATAATTATTATCGCAAAACTTAGTCAATTGTACGCACATTTGTGAGTTTCTATGTAATACAAAACTCAATTAAACGTTAGTGCATAATATGTGTTCAACCACCTGTGGTTCAATCAGTGCGAAGTACGACATTTGAGAATTTGTGAAACTGTACAGTTCGAAGTGTAAGGGCCACATATTTACTTTCTAATCACAGAACAGCACATTCAATTCCTTCTCGTTCAACAACTTACTTAACATAATGCATTATGTTCAAGTGGAAAAGCATTATGTACACGATGGTAAATACGATAGAAATAAATATACGACTTCGATCTATTTTTATGGACTACCATATTTCATAAATATATTCGTTAATAGTTTTGTACCTTTGCACTGTGAACAATGGATATCATATTCTTCCTTTGCAAGATATTTCTGTCGAAACAGGAACTTCGTTGTGATTATTGCGATAGAATTAATGTCTTTCATAAAAAAAAAATGTATACCTGTGTAACGTACCAGCATTTAACGTTTCTGGAAATGTAAAATAAATTCTGTAAACAAGTTTCTAAAGTGAACGAGATATCATCTCGGCTTGTTTTAAATGTCCCAAGAACAAGGTTAAAATATAAGTAATCTAATCATTAAATTACATGTCAGTGAATATCAAGTTAACATATATGCTCAACGAATATCAATTCGTAATCTGGTTCAAGTTTATGTACACATACTAGTTTGCATGAAACGATTAAGATACCTGTCCATGTACAGTTAGAAGTTAACTGTCCTCTTTAGGGATTAATGAAACACGAGCTGATATTCCTAAAACTCATATGCTATCCTGAAAATTAACTTGCATCATGCATTATTTCCCTTTGATTTTCATCATTACCTGGCTTGTGCACCGAAAAGGAATATAAATTTTAGCTTTCTTTTGCTTTTTGCTTTGGATTTCTTATTGAAGTAACCTGCTTTTCCTATCATGCTCAATGAATTCAATTTTCCGTGTGAAAGAAATCTCTTTGAATCTTTGAATACGTAAATTAGTGGGTTAGGTCATTTATATTTAGCGTTCTTAGCATCTAGGTGTTTCGAGTAGGTTAGGCTAATTATTCTTATTGAATTAGTATTTGTACCTTTCGCTTCCTTTTGCATGTATGTGTGTGTGTGCACTAAAAGTAACACGAAAAATGTTTTTGAAAAGCTGTAGCTTATGACCACGGTAACTTGTGTAGCCAAATATTTATGAGATTTCTGGAAAATTATAAATGAATTCAAATTACACACGAGAATTATGTTTATTTTGCCAAAGTTTATTTGATACGAAATTCCAGTCTTACAAACATTTGCCCGGTCATCCTATACTTAAATATTTCAGAAAATGTTCTTGCATGCGCGAAACTCGGACTCGTAAATTGTCATTACACAGCATTAAAGTAGTATTTACATACGAAAGCTGATATTTATTTACGAATTCAGAGTGTGTTTTAAATGTAGTAATTTTTTATCTAATCGATTTTTTTTCATTTGGTAATTCTAAAAATAAAGGTAGATTATGCAGAACAGTAAAGATTGTATTTTGTTTTCATCAATCTTATTTACCTCGAAACTAATGTTTCATAAAATTTGAAATGTTCCTCGAGGTAGGAACGATTGTCAGAAAACTAAATATTAACCTTTTGTAGTTCGTTGTGTTAAATATTGTAAATGGATAATAGAATACAATACTCTAACTTTGTGATGTCATGGAAGCTGGTGACACACACACACACTCGCGCGTCAATATGTTATCAACAGATCTCGGGTTCGATACCCGGTGGATGTACATAGTGGTTCACATCCAAAATTAAAATGTAGGTTCGGCGATTAGCCTATTTGTGCATGAAGTGAACTTAAACCTAAGCTTCATACATACATACATACATACATACATACACACACACGCACACACAGAGACAGACAGGTACAGCACATTAGGCCCAATGGTTCCAAAACTAGGGGAGCAAGGTGTCAAAACTGAAGGGGGAGGGCAAGGACAGTTTATTGTCTCTTGATAGATAAGGCAGGGTTGTTAAAGGTCTATAAACCGATAAATTATAATGGGTTATTTTGGTTTCCGAACAATTTAAATTCGGTTCAAGTTACGTATTGTTTCATTGAAAAAAGGTCCCTGGACCGTATTTAAATTCATCCGGAAAAAAGGTTCCTGGGCAGTATTTAAATAGATCCGGAAAAGAAGGTCCCTGAATCGTATTTAAATTCATCCGGAAAAAAGGTCCCTGAATCGTATTTAAATTCAGACGAAAGAAATGTTCCTGGACAAAATTTCAATTCAGCCGGAAAAAAGGTTCCTGGACCGTATTTAAATTGATCCGGAAAAAATGTTCCTGGACCGAATTGAAATAATTTAAACATAAAAAGGTTCCTTACGGTCCAGAATACATTATGCTTGATGATTTTCTCATCTGGACCGGAATTGAATTTATTTAAAATTTCTGGATCTTTAACAACCCTGAGATAAGTTTTAGCATAGTGCTTGGGTAAAAGGTGAAGGACAACTGCACCCCACGCCCCCTCCCCAATCGCTGATTACGCCTATGCCTTATTATCCTATGTGTGAAACATAGAATTTCCAGGTTTCCGTACATGTAATTACGTGTAATGTGTATCGGATAGCGAATAGCCCCTTGTGTTACTTTACACATTTTTAATTAAAAAGAATGTAGGCATCATTTTTTTAAATATTTACATTTTTATTAAGTTTGTTTCTTCATCTTTGAATTAATACCCGTAATTTGGCCATCGTATATGACGTCAAGTCATACATCCAGGGACTCTATTCATGAGAGTCTAAGAGTGACCTCTCTCGTCAAAAGTAGGAAACTAATAAACTTGCTATTATTTATTAAAAAATTTAAAACCTAACAGTGCTTTTTTAACGTTATGAAAATTGTTTAAATTAGTCTACTTGTAGCAGTATAATAATTGATAAGAATTTAAAGTGGCGACATCTGTCTAGCCATTATAAGTATATTATTGTGAATTTTGTGAACTAATAATGATGTATGTATATTCCCCTTTTTCCTGATTTTTGAAAGGTCGAAAAGAGTCTAGCAGTACTTATCAATAGCGCACTCAAGACTTATTTTCGTAGGGGGCTGGAATTGTAATGGTGGATGTTAAATTGCTGGGTTCTAGGGTAGACAGGATACTCAATTAAAATAAAATATGTCTTCTTTATCTTTCGTTTTAAAAATTGTTCAAAGGAAAAAATGTTCTCTGGGGATATCTTAAGGAAGGTTTGAACTTACTACTTTGGTTTTTCCAGAGTAATTTATTGCTTTCATTTGAAAATATTAATTTTTTACTTATCTGCACTCTTGGTGAGAGGCAAGAAGGAACAGATACTTATCCAGACGTTATTTCGAGCACTGCCGATTTATAATTTCCTTAGATCATTAATAGATGTCAGCATTGCTCAATAACTACTAGTTATCATTTTTGAGGTTGTACTCTCTATATAATTACAAAAGATATACCAAATGCTTAGGTATCTGAATGGATTTTATAAATAAATAAACTGATGATTATATTTCTAGATTACTTGTTGAATTAACTCCAGTTAATTGCAGTATTTCGAAAGAGATTAACATATATTTCTTTAAATTAGTAGCTATTAGCATCTATCACGCAGCAAAACTTTCACAAATAATCACATTTATTTTTGTATGAGCACACTATAGGCATGTTATGTCCGTGCTCCGATCATAAATTTTAAAAGAAGACTTTACTATTGAATCCTTTGTACATGACTTGTATGGTATTCGTAATTTGTGGTGAAAAGTTCCGTTCATTTCTATGGCTCGTTCGTTGTGAACAGTGGTGAAGGAACGGAGGTTTACGGGGTACATTGTACCCCAATTTTCGAGAGGAGGTACAGAGTACACCCTAAACCAAAGTTGCACCCCCATCAAATAATTTGTCGAACGAAAGATGTTGCTATTCAAAGTATCTCATTTCTAGCAGGTAAACATAATACATTTGTATCCATATTCGACCTTCCTTTCTCAAAAGAATTCAAACCACCGTAAACACTACGTTGAGGTACTCGCATGGGCGTATATATAACTTAGTTCACGTAAGACGGGGGTTCAACTTGTGGTAAGATTAGGGTTGCTATATTTCATAAGTGAAAGTCTGGGACACAGCTGACCTGAAGTTTGTTGGGGAGCGAAGGATGGCGGGGGAGGTGCTGGATCCGACAAAGTTGTGTGTATGTACATATCCATTATCATATTCTTTACACTTCTTAAAAGGAAACATAAATATATTTCGAAGTATATCATTGACATGGACCCTCTGATTTGGGGGGGAGGGGCAAAAGCCTTGATGAAAGTTCAGTGTGGAAAGAAAAACCTCATTTTATCTCACTCTTTTAGTTTTATTGCATTGAGGGTGTGTGTATATATATATATTATTATATTATACATATTATTTAAATACATTACATAATCAATTCATCCTCCCCATAACAAATCAACAGCAAAATCGATAAAGACAGTCTCTGAAATGTGCGCGCACCTTTAACTCCGAACAATTGATTGATTGATTTGTTTAATTTTACTTCGCTTCTTGTGCCACTTTTGGCTAATTTGCGAAGATGGGAATGAATGATGATATGATGAAATTGATGAATGGACACTCACAAACATCCATGCCCAGGCTAGCATTCGTACCCGGGACCCCTGGCGTCGTAGCGTGTTGTGCTAACCACTCCACCACGGGAGGCGGCCTCCAAACAGTTGTTCCTGCATTTAAGACAAAACTGTTTAGCAGCAACAGTCTGAAGTTCTTAGTTGTTATTATTTCTCTCTCTCTCTCTCTCTCTCTCTCTCTCTCTCTCTCTCTCTTTCTATAGTGATTTACAATGCAGTACAGAAAAGAAGTAAAATGTGAGCGAAGCGACCAAGAAAAATGTGTGTTCTAAATTATTGGAAACTGAAAACAATATTGATTTAATAGGGCACAAAAAATCATGGGGCGCCATGGCATTCTCTTTACATTTTTTTTCATTTAGACTGTTTGGCTCCGAGGGCCAACTCCCGATAAAATTTTAAATTGAGTGGGCAATTACCCCTCTGTGCCCCACTGCAGGTTCTCTTGGCCTTCTGGAAGAAATAATACCAAGAAAGACGTAAAAACTAATACCATCTTGAGTGTCCTTTTGTCCTCCTACTCTTAGATTCGGCTAGCCTTGCTTTCCATTACTTAAATATTTGCCTCCACTCCACCCCCAGAATTGATTTCCATCCACTGCACCCCCTTACCCGTACTTGCTTTGAACTTTCATCAGCTGGAAAATATAATATCGCTTAATAACGGCAATAAGATTCCTCTGCACTAAATTTCTAGGTGAAAGTATAACACAGAGGAATGGACATCTGGAAGGGGGACTAGGATGTCCACACTTCTCCCTTAGAAAACGAATGCCAATCTAAAAGTTTATATTTCATACTTATAATTTGATTTCAGTTACAGTAATTTACATTAATTGCATTAATAATTACATTATTGTAATGGGGATGCGGGAATATGATAATTTCAAATTCAAGTGGTGTTTCTTGAGGGAGCAACACGATTATCAGGGTAATATGCCCCATGAATAAATACCTTGCTAGTCCCTCCATGGAAAAAATCAACGGACGTCCATGATTAGGGTTGGGGACATTTTTTAAAAAATATCTCGTTTAGAATACTGACATGTTCACAGTACCCTTTTGAGGTGCACAACATAATCTTGCACTGCATGAAAACAAATTGGCTAGAACAAGTGAAGGTGTTTCAAACTCCCCACAGATTACACAGTGAAGAAACTGAAGTGCTTGTTGAGATATTTCTCTTCTACTAGTAAAAATGGTAAGAATATTGTATATATATGAATACAATTACACAAGCCACGCTACTTAGTATTGATGCTTTTCTGTTCATCTTGTGTCTAATAACTTGAGAATGTTAAGGTGTTTCCCTGGTTTTCTTGCACTGCATTTTTAAAAACCAAATTCCTTTAAGAAAACTCGAAGGGAAAAAATATAACTGATTTGACAGTCCAAATGCAGTTTCTTGTTGCAGAAATTCCGAAATGATAAGGAAATTATAGACATTTGGTCCACAGTCCCATCTAGTGTGTGAAATTACGTTATTTTTTTCCCATCCGTATCCCGTTCTATACGTCTCGAATTGAGGAGAATAAAATAAGTCCGAAGAAATTTTAATGAACAAGCGGATAAAACAGGTAATATAGTAATTTTATTGAACCATAAAGGGGGGGTTGGATCCGTTGAACCCCCCTTAAATACGCCCAAGGGTACTCTTTGTAGTACATTTGATCTGTGGTCTTTAAAAAACTGTTTTAAGTAGAAAACTGTTTAAAATTAGTGTAAAATGATGGAATTATATAAGGAAATCAAACCACAAACTAGTGTCACTTTTCGTTAGAGGAAGGGGATACATATTTCTAAAAAACAGTAACGATGCCCAAAAAATATATTAATCTGCTTTAGAACACTATTGAACTGAGCTCAAAATTGAATTTTTGAAGGGAATTATTCGGAACAAAATACTTCCGTTATAAAGCATTAGTTACATTCTATTTCTTATAAAAGCGTATAAGTGATGACCCTTTTTGAAGACACCCAAATCCCAACCTCCCTTCCACGTAGCTTCTTTAACAAGACATTTAAAAGTGAGGACTAAACCACGAAGTGACCTCTCGCTGTCTAGGAGAAGACATAATAGCTTCTCTTGGGATTGACATAGAAACTTCCGAGAAAACGGTAGCGCAGGAAAGGTAGCATGTTCGCTCAAAAGCTGTGTAACTGAGAAGCTTATAATTGTTATTGAATATAATCCGATAGGTTATACTACTCATTAATGTTGGCAACATTGCAAATTTATAGCAGAAAAGAATTTCAGATATGACCTGGCAACAACCGAGAGGGCGGGTTGTGTTGAATTTCCTGTCGCGCACTTTGCTTGGTAAACAGACTTTCTTTTGTATAAAATACTGTGTAAGCTAATTAATGCTTCTGTATTTGTTACTCCCTCTTCCGAGATGAATTATTCCGGTACAGTTTTATTGAATATTACATTCGTTTACACTTAAATCCGGTTCGATGCAATTTAAATGTTATGTACGATATTAGTGTGACGTCACTGAGCAAGATTGAGTCCAAAGAAAAACGTCACGTGCTTTTTCCTTGTGCGATAGCATTGGAATCCATCGCAAGGAACAACTTTTAAAAATGTGTCAGCAGTCAAGAAAAACAAAATTGTGATTTGTATAGTACATCAATATAAAGATGGCATTAGAATACGTCTATGTATAGCTTACAGAGGATAAGGTAAAGAATGACTGGAGTAAGAAATCGGATAAAGCGAATGCTCATAGCCTGCGTCTGTTCCGTAACCGCAGCCAATAGGCGGTGCCGCTGCAGTCGCGTGAGCCTGCAACCATCTATGCAGCATTGCTACAGATAAGCATCGGAACCGGAATGACTCGATACTCTTTAAAAATACATGACTTCCTTACTCCAGTTATTCTTTACCTTATCCTATGTAAGGTGCGTCTAATAGACGTATTCTCCTAAATCTCATCTTTACATTGATGTACAATACATATCCCAATTTTGTTTCATGACTGCTGTCGCCATTTTTAAAAGTTGCAATAGATTTTCTAATAGGAGAAAACCACGTGACGGGTTTGTTTCAACTTGCTCATTTGGCTGCTGGTGATGGCACCACAAATATGGCCCATTGTTCTGAATTTTCCAATCTTATTTCGTTCTTTCACAAAGTAAGTTCATTTCAAGTTAACGCAAGAAATAAGTACATATTGTGTTTCTAACCCACCCAATAGCATAGTGGTAACGCTGCCACCTTGCTATCAAAGCATCACGAGTTCGATCTTCGCTGGGGTCACGTTAAACAGTGGTTCAGATAACTCTTTAAACTGTAGGCCCACTCCTGATTAGCCTATCTGAGTACAAAATGAATTATAGCGAATTATTGTCGTTTCTTCCAAACTTTAATAAAGTGGAGAAGTAGAATGCTCTTTGTCGCGAAGTCACATAAAAACCAAAGAAAAAAATCTTCTTGAATTCCTTCCAGGGAAACGAAAAGCAAATCCTAGAAAAAAAATAGTGTGTCAGAATCTATCCAATACCTAGGCAGAAAAGAGCAATAACATATCCTGTGACGTTCATCTGTTTCCAAATATGAGGGAACGAACAAAAGAATGCAATGTTTCTTCGAAGGAAAAGGGGAAAGCAGATCATTTTTCCTTTCTGCAAATAAGTAAGGCACTAAATTGCTTACGAAATTCCGTAACAATCAGTTCTTACTCCGCTGGTTGTCTTGGAAGGAATTCTGCATCCAGCATTCACAAAGATTCCAATCAAGTTTAAGATTTCATATGGAATTTCCCCGCGTCTTTCGGTAGACAGTGTCCCTTTGCAAAATTGAAAGGAGGAGTATTATTTTTCATTTTGCTTTTCTCTTGAGATTTCTTGGGAATTATTTACATAGGAGCGCAGAAGTTGTACTGTGAAGTCTCGTGTCTTCTTTCATGACAACTTGTAGTAATTTAAATATGAGAATTAGTTGCATTACTGAAAACAAATTATTCGTTTGTCGTTTGCTTGAGATGTGTACGTGTGGGGAGGGGGTAATGGCATGTGTTTATTTAACTCCGCTTTATGCTCACATACAATAATCGAAAATGAACCTGAAGTAAAGTAGTTTGATTGGTTTGGTTTTCTGCCGCTTTTGTTTAATCGGGAAGATGAGGATGAGTGATGATATGATGAAATTGATGAAGATACACTCCCAATAAGCATCCATGTTTCAACCAGGTCACCTGGTTAACAACTGCGCCATGGATGTCTGCTAGAGTAAGTTGGAATGTGCTCCATTATTCAATGGTATTCTTCCAGGATCCTTCACTACCAAGCGACAGTGTTAACCACTATGCTATCGGACAAGACAATATCTGCATGCTTGAGTACGTGCGTACACTTACACTTTCAAAGTAAATAAATAATTTGATAGATGCACTAGCGAAAAAGTGGTATTGAGGAAAATCCTTCAGAGACGCAAAAACAAATTTACTTTTTTTATAGTTTTGTAGTCATATGTAATGTTTGTATGTATGGATATTAATATGTTACTTCCGCTGTTTCTCCTTTAGGCCTGTACAACCCTGCGAGCAGAACTAAGGAACTAAGTGACAGCCGATTCAAGGTCCCGACACTCGTAACCGTTGCAGGCGAAATTGTTGCTCACTTATCAGTACAGTTCCGTTCGTTTTGCAGTGGCAGTGTAATTTCTCTCTGTTCAATTGAAGTGCGTATGTACGTGTTTGTACAGCTTCATAGATCACATCAGTGTAGTCCCAAGGGTATGTGTGTTTATAAGATTGCGAGACCAATGATATGCCAGCCGAAAAGCTCGTTAGAACAAAGAATTTTTGTTTGACACTTATGTTGTAGCTACAGGTAGAGAAACAGTTAGACAACTTGTTCTGAGATGAAGATAAAGAGAACTTACAAGAATTTCGGAAGAGGAAGAACTTTGCGTGTCAATCAAAATTTCATCAAAAGGTGCAGAGAATATGTGAATGCAGCTGGCCATCACTTTCAACAACTTTTATAACACAGGTTAGTACTCGTTATGCAATGTAAATATAATGGTATGCGTGATAAAGATATGTATGTAAGAATAAGCGGGGCGTCACGGCTCGAAAATACCGGCACCCGTGGCATGAAGTGCCGTCTGCAGTCACGCGCTTTCTCGGCCCAGAGCCAAAACGAACGAACTGTATAATAACTATACACACTCTCCAGGGAATCTTTAGAGCGAATGAACAAAAACAAGTACCGGTAGTGACTCTAGAGGGCTCGACCAATTAACTCGTGAAGAGGGAATTGCGTGCTGCTATCAGCTGTTTGCAGCAGCGTGCACTGCTTTGCTCTGACAGTTCGCTTTCTGTCCTTTTTTTCCGTTATGCGCGACCTTGCACCACAGATTCCAGAGACAGCGTATAGTAGTTTGACCAGGCAGAGGTTCAACTATAATTTGAGTAGTATTCATTTTTGGAACATAACCATAAGAAATAAAGCGATTCCACTACATGTTCCTCTCCATGTTAGTGGCATATCTTCCATATCTTTGGTACTGCCACCTGTGGTACTTGTGTCGCACCTGTCAACACATGCCTTTTAAGCACTAAACTATTCAGTCTATGTTAAAATTCTATGTTGTTAAGACTTAGTGTTGAATATTTTCTCTAAGATTGTTAGACGTTTTTCCATAAAAAAATGTTATAGTTAATGTTACAATAGGTAATGAATTGAATCAGGAAATAATGCTGAAACTATGGAAATATAAAACATCTATGTAGTAACCATGGTAAATTGTAAACAAAATTATGATATAAAAGAGCTAGAGTTTTGTAAGCCTACGGGACATTCTCCTGGTCGCTGAAAGGCTGATGGCTCAGGGGACCTTGAGTAATATCTTGCTTCAATCTTCGGATTGGCTAGTGTACTTGTGCTCCATTTGGCAGATATTCCACAAACCCAACTCTGAATAAGGCGTTCTCCTACATCATCAAAAAGACCAGGGTTATAATAGGTTTAGGCCTACAAGTTGTATCGGTGAACTTTCTGTTTGAAAGTGTTTGTATAACATCGGAAGTATAAATAAATCTTCCAGTAAAAGATTATAATGATCTTTCATTTCAAACCTACATAGGTGATAATTAAAAATAATTCCTGCACCACAGACCGCGCAAGGGTTTGGTCCTACTAACCCTAAGAAGCCTTTGAGAAGTTCCATAAAAGGGTTGTAACCACACTAACATAAAGCCCTAAAGGCAGAAGGTGCGTGTCATACTACCCTATGTACATGTTAATTTTAATTTTGTCTCTCCATTTTCCATTAGACCGGATATTAAATTATTGCAATTAGTCCGGATATTAACATATTTAACGATGGTGCTTCATTGTTTTTATAATTTAATATACAGGGTGTTACTGTATCTACCGATTTGAGTTGGCAACATTGCCAGAAGGCATGTGTGGCATACCTACATCCGTGGATAGTTCGGAGCCAGGCAATTAGTATACCATGTACTAGCGTTGACGGGTGCAGACGCGGTTTCCGGTGGTGGAAGCCTTTATCCAAACAGGCACCGAACATTGTGGCGGAACAATGAAGATGGCCACAGGTCCATTGTTCCAGAGACATACCGCGTTCTGAGGTGGGTTAGACGACGGAGAGCCACGGATGATGTTCTGAACCGTCAGAAATACGCGCTATTCCACTGGACATGTTGACTCGCGTCATGAAAGTCTTCCTTCATCGCCTCGAGCAGTGCATCCAAGCAGGAGGAGGACGTTTAGAGGACGGTATTTTCAAGCTGCACTGATGTCTGCATTTTCCATATTATACACATCATTAAATGCCAATGTGTATATATTTATTTCATAACCATAAAAATTACTACAAGCACTCACCGTCTCTCCGTTGTTATTTGAACTAGGTAGGTACAATATGCGCCACACTGTAGTTATTATGAAGTAATTGGAATTAAATATCTATCTCTATCTAATTGTCTTCCTATTTGTACTTCAATTCATTTGTCTGCATTAGTGCAATTTAAGACGTTTTGAAATTATTTTTTTTTCATTTTAGTACTTTTCTGGTTCATCGCTAATGCGATATTTCCTCGCCTCTCGGGCCACACGTATTCTTGTCCTTTACGGTGGATGCAATACACGGTGACCCTGTATAGCACTTGGCATAAGAGCAAGAGGGACGCTGCGCAGTTCCTAATACTTGAAGTTCTTGAAAGTCATTCCTACAGTTCTACATTTTGTGGTGAAGAGACATGCCAATCTCTCATTGAAACCTCTTCGAAAGCGTTTACATCTCTTCGTCCAAGTTTCTTGTCGTCTTGCCACAAAACTCAACTCTTGATGGATGCTTACAACTCTGGGCAAATATCTTCCCGAACTTCAAAGAGACTTATGTAATTTCCTGATTGGTGGGAGGATCACCAATGATACTGTATTTCCAACAGTTTCGACGTTCCGAAATTCTGATATTTTGGCTCGCTGTGAGTTTGCTTTACGTACTTCTCTCGCGGCAGCCTTAAAATAAATCAAATTTTCAGCCTTGTAAATTTAGTAGTCAAATTAGGCATTTTTGGAGGCAAACCTGGACACTCAAAAAAGTGAAATGAACCTTGCTGGAGTATATAGTACTGTTTGAGGGGGTATTTCTCACAAAAAGTCTCAAGGAATGCCTTTGTGGGTTTCGGAGATATGACGTCATCAATATGGCTGCCGTCAGAATTTGCAGTGCAATCTTTAAACTCGTATAACATTTCAAATGAATTACCATGTTTTCCATTCTTTCCAAACGTTCATCCAACAACTTGAAATGTGGGGAGAAATTTTGCAAATAAACTAGCTGATTTCCCGGCCTTGCCCAGGTATTTATTTCACTGCAACCGAATTGCGCACACTTTAGATCCCGAATTGCGCACAAATCTCACTGACCTGTTTTGCGTACAGATCTTGATCCAACGTTGCCACTGAAAAATGACTGTGTTTTTCTTTACACAAGAAGAGAGAGATAAATTAGGTTAGGTTAGGTTCACAACAGATAACATAGGTTCACAACAGAAGTGAGAACGGCTCGAGAACATTTTACATCTGACATCACCTCATTTTTTTGTGCGTAATCCTGTAAATTGTGACAGCTTGTCAACGGCTTATCAGAATCTACTGATAAAACCGGAAAAGTGTGCCTAATCCCGCTGTAGCCATTTATTTATCCCAATCTTCTATTAAACAGGAAAATAATGAATTCTAAGTATTGTGTAAAATGTAACTAATTTTATTTACAGGTATTTAAAAGTAGTATAAGTACAATATTCAAATTATAAAGTAAAATCTTTTACAAGTTCACTATAATATTAATTTAACTCAAAACCTGATTATAAACAATATTTTTAGTTTCAGCTCCAGGAGCAAGAATAAATAGGCCTAAATTCTTTGGTGAACCACCCTTGAGCAAGGAACATAAAGTTGTCCGTGGGAGAGACATGGCGATCTTAAATCCACTCCGCAGTATTTAATAGACTGCCCCTGTGACTTGTTGATCGTGATCGAGAAAGCAAGTCTCACTGGAAATTGCAATCTCTTAAAGTTAACAGGGAGATCCGTCGGAATGAGTGGTATCCGTTGGAAAAAAAGCTGTTTCACCCTGTCCCTTTCCTGTTAAGATAATCGCTTCAATTACATTGCCCAGTATCTTCTTTACACACAGCCTTGTGCAGTTGCAAAGTTTTGGCGCGTCGAGGTTACATAATAAAATAATTGGAGATCCCAATTTAAGTAAAATACGATGTGGCGGCAATCCAGCCGAATCAAGTGATTGTAGGAACTCTGGTTGGAAATTGACGACCTCATCGGCATCTACTATCTACTACGGTATGGATAGACTTGTATTCAGTGACTACGCCTCGTAACATGGCTAGTATTTGATTGTTTATTTCCTGGACTTCCTCAATTTTAGCAGCAAGAATGGTACTCTCTTCCAAGAGTTAAAATTGTGATAAATGTCATCGTGAATGTCACCAATTAGCTTAGCGAGTCCGTAAATTACGGATTCGACACTAATCTATTTCATTTTTGACATTTTATTTTTCACCCCCTCTCACCCCCCCCCCCCCCCCCGTTGATAGGTGATGAACTTGGACTTGAACGGCATTCGGAGTGTCACTCTTCATCTTAGCGACTTCGAAAACTATGGATTCCACACTAATATCGGTTGTTTTCGATTATTTTTACATGTCACCCTCTTCCCACTCCCACCCCTAGGGGTGCCAGGGGTGTCTTACCCCCACAGTTTTTTTTTTCCAGATTGTAAGTCATATGTGTACCAAGTTTGGTTGAAATCGCTCCAGGCGTTCGAGAGTTATGCCGGAACAAACATACATATATACATACATACATAAATGCATCCCCACTATGAACTAAGAATATGTTTTAAAACAAGTAAAGAAATATACCTAATTGCAGTGAATTTTTTGTTCAGTATATAATATATTTTTTCCAATTATTAAAAAAAAACTGGAATTGCGACAAGAAATCAACGGTTCAGTGTACAACTTACGCCCGATTCACAAACTTTCATAATGAGCATCAAACACTAATTTCTCAGATGTTAAGAAATTCGCAAGATTGGAACATTGTTGAACTCCCTTCAACTACTATAAAGGGGCTGACAGAAAGACTGGCGAGGAAAAGCAAGTTAAGAATAGCTTCCTACGAAGCACAGAAGCAAACTGAGACGAAATCATGGTATTAAAATCCATTGACAATGTTGACAAACAATTCAATACAACTCTGCATGATTCAGTCAGGAAGACTAGACTGATGCACCTAACAACCCATTAGCATGATTAAATTCTAACTTAAAAATGAAGCCTTAAGCTCTGTCGAGATAATAATAAATTTACTAGATTTAACAAGTTTGTACACAAAATTGTGCTTTTCTGCCTTTGTAAACATCTCTCTCTCTCTCTTTCTACTTAAGAGTTGGTCTTCTAATTATGCATTGAATCAAACATTCTTGTCAGAAGCTGATGTCGTAGTAACCTACAAATATTTTCAGGAAATAACTTAAACAACAAATGAAATTTGGTAGAACTAAAGCGAAGTTAAATTCCAGTTTGGTATAACATTAAATTGGCCCATAGCAATAGGAAGTAGCTAAAGTTATAACATTTACAAATGTTAGTACATACTATATAAATTTTTTTTCGGCTATTTGTTTCTTATTTACCTGTTCATGTTGTTTCCCACTAAATTTCCCCCGCCCAAATCATTTTTCCTTCATTTTTTTTAAATTTGAAAATCTTAAATCTGATTTTCCTTTTGTCTGTGGAGGCTATATTTGTTAAGCAAAGTGTACATTTTATTGTCTCTAATGGTGTATGTGATATTACGACAAAATATGCACTGAAAAACGCAAAGGTTAAGCAACAACAATCTTATTCGACGGCCACATTGGATATATCAAATTATGTGCATTGTACGACTATTTTTACAGCTTCACTAACTGGAAAGCGCACTAATGAATAATGATGGCGGTTCATAAAATTATAAAAAGTACTATAGCCCTAAATTGGAAAACGTTGACGTCATTTTTAGTCCTAAGGGAGATTTTGGAGTTCCAGATCTTAAGTGCTATTTGTGACAGTGATACGATCATGTGCAAAGCAGCAAGAAATGCAGTATTTAACCCACAATAGACCATAGATCTCTTACGTTTCGTACGTTTCTGAAATAGATAAAGTCAATGAATAACAAATAGGCCTACTACTCAAATGCATTGTATTTTGTTCTGATTATTGTTGGCAAACATTATTACAAATGGCAAATGAAGCAAATGATAGTTCATATATCAAATACAAAAATGTTATTAAAAAGCATTAGGTAAGTGGGTGAGTGGGTATTAAATTTAATATTTTGAGCATGGAAAAAATCTGGCACAATGGCGCCGGGATCTCCTTCCTCTTCATGGATTGGAGGGAGAGAGTTGGAAGAAGTTAATGATCCGTGGTACGAGTTAAATGAACTTGATCTATCTCTCTCTGGAGTTTAAAGGAGAACAGACAAAAAACAAAACCTCTTGTAATGATGGATTGGTGTTCCGCAAACCCAATGGCACAGCCTACAAAATATACGTCTGTGTTGAACCAGAGCATCATTACAAGTTGTCTTGGTCAGAATATCTGCATAGGTTTCCTCAATAGCCTGCGTTTAAATCGTTCAACCCCAGCGCTAGTATGATCCACATCCCCATTATTATCCTCGTTTATACAGGGTGATTCAGAATTTCTATTACACACTTCTAGGGGTTGTAGAGAGAACTTAGTAGATCAAGTTTTGATAAGGAACCCACGTCCGGAAACGTACCGTTTTGGAACTACATCCATGAGACAAGATTACATAATTTCACATCTCCATCATCATCCAATCGGGCAAAAATGGTATGTGATGGAGTGACACGATGCGGAAAACGCTCTGCATACAGACGTTGCGCAGCTCTACCATTACGTCCAGCTTCGCCGTAAATTAACGACATGTCGGTGTTCTCGGCAAACGTGTATTCAACTATACTGTAATGTCTTCCGCAACGACTGAATAGCAACTGACGTGGAGGTCGAAGCACACCGGATTTTAAACAGAGGACGTTGGAAGCAGCACACATCACATCAGGTGACTGAAGACGTCGCCCTCCGTCAACGTGGGTTGCCTACCGTGAAGCTGGAGATGTGAAATTATGTGATCTTGTCATCTGTGTAGTACCAAAGTGGTACGTTTCCGGACATGAGTTCCTTATCAAAAATTGATCTACTAAGTCCCCTCTATAACCACTAGAAGTGTGTAATAGGAATTCTGAACCACGCGTATACCTTCAGATTCGGAGCATGGAAAAGTAGAAGCATACAGTAGTAATCAACAGACCTATGTTCGATATCCACCGCCTACAAAAGAGCAAAAATATTAGAAATAATCTCCCAAAACGTAGTAATAGAACGACAAACAGTCTAATTGTTCTATCTTCGAAATATTTGACGGTTGCAAATATTTGGATTTGAGAATGTTTAAAGGAAACTAATAAAATGAAACTGATTTCGATAAATTTATCAAGATAATAGTTATTATTCTCCCACTGTAAGAGCGAAGTTGGTGTGTACAGAACCAAGTGGCTTCATGGGAATAGTAATTTACTACGTGCATTGGTCATATAATACAGGGTGGCGCATATTGTATCAACCAACTTCAAATGACAACGGAAAGACGGTGAGTGTTTGTAGTAACTTTTTATGGTTATGAAATAAAAACGTACAATAGGCATTTAACACAGTGTATAATATGGACAATACAGACATCAGTGCACTTTGAAAATAACGCCCTCTACAACATGCCCTCCTTCTGCTTGGATGGGGTCCCCTTAACAACCGCGAAAGGGATTAAGCACGAAAGTGAAATTTTCGAGCTTAATCCGTTTCGCGGTTGTTCCTTTCGCGTTTAACCCGTTTGGCGGTTGTTCCTTTCGCGCATATTCCTGTTTTGAATATTGGTTTCGCGTTTGTACTTTAGCGCTTTTTTCGGTGTTCAATTTTGGTTTCGCGATTAATCAGTTTAGCGGTTGTTCCTTTCATTCTTATTCCATTTCGCGCTTATTCCTTAGCGTTTATTCCGTTCGCGAAAATCCGTTTTGCTTTTGTTCCTTTCGCGTTTAATCCTTTGTTACGTTTCGCGGTTGTGCTCTTTCCAGCTTAGTCAGTTTCGTTCTTAATCCCTTTCGCGTTTATTCCACCGCTCCCTTGGATGCACTGTTCTGGGCAATGCCGGGAGGCTTTCATGGCGCGCGTCTCAACATGTCATGTGGAATAGCGCGTATTTCACAGCGACTGACGGTTCACAACATACCCCGTGGCTCTCCACTGTCTAACCCACATCAGCTGTGTGTCTCCGGAACAGATGCATAGCAATCTTCATTGTTCCTCCACAGTGCTCGGTGCCTGTTTGGATAAAGGCTTCCACCGCCGCAATCCGCGTCTGCACTGGCCAACGTTAGTCCATGGTATACTAATTGTCTCACACCCAACTCTCCGCGGATGTATGTATGGCCAAACATGCGCACGTGCATTTTTGCAGGATTGTCAACTCAAATTGGCAGATACAATATGCGCCACCCTGTATATGGTCCCACAACATCAGTATAGGATCTACGTCGAGTGATATGGCTTTTTCACATGCACTATATTCCAACGAGCAAGATCCCTTCACAGTTACCATTCGAACAACAAATAGAATTTCTTACAAGACACGTGTACTTGTATGTACGGGAAGAGATATTAGATGCATGACATATAAAATTATAAATTATTAAATAGTTAGAGGGAATTTGAAGAAATTAGAAATCGTAATAATATCATGTTATAAAATTCCAGAAACTTTCAAGTAATAAAACTCAGAAGATAAATTAAACTAACGCATAACTGTCCAAGAGGGATTGAGCAATATTGAGGAACACATATTTACTTAGAAAATTGTAGATACAGCAAATGTTTAGTGTCATTTCTTCAACTGGTTTAATGTTAACTCGTTAAAACCTGATGGTAGCATTGAGGTTTATCAAATATTTGAATTTTCAAGCAGAGATTTTCATTGTCCGTAGCTTTTCTTTTAGAATTTTACGATTGTGTGATATTCAATTAACTTTTAATTTAAAATTCGCCAGGTGGTCTACAGACAACGCTCAGCCCGGTCGAAAAATAAAGCTTTTGGCTCGAGGAATCTGAATTTTGTAAAGAACATACATAAATTAAGAAATTTGCCGTTTTTGTTTGAGAACCAGGAATAACATTAAGATGAGTGTCACGTAATTTATTCTTGGATTTGCGTCTTTGATGCTAATTCATGTTATATAAAGAGCTGTAGAATTAATGGAAATTCCAATGTAACGCAGAGCTCTTATTAAGTTTGCAGAATTTATAGCCCAGGAAAAATTATATTTCGCTTATAATAAAATAGGGAAAAATGAATTTTGGCTTACGCTTTTATCACATTAGGGGAAGCATTTTGATTGATTTATTCTTTGCACTTCTACAGAGCATTGAATCTCCAATTGCAGAAGGCATCATGTGCCTTTTCTTGATATAATACAAACTACGTGGGAAAATACAAACGCATGTTCATACATTCTTGCAACACCTTTCCCCTCTCCAACTACACCCCTAAAAAGATCAAAATCTCACGTGCTCAAAAATATGTTCGTAACTTTCGTACAAATAATTTTTGTTGTAATTACAATAGTTCAGAGAACTACACTCTGTATAGAGAATCTGTGAAGCAAGTTCGCACATAACGGTAGAAAAGGGAAGAAAGCGAGTGGGTGGAGCAAAATAGTGCCCGCTGCTGTTTTAAACGACTGGTAGCTGCAGCCGCTTTTTTCCTCCATACAATTCCCTTACTATCTCACGCGTTCATTGGTCGAACCCTCTCGAGTCACTACTTGGGCAGAGAGTTGTTTTCGTCCACTTGCTCCACAGATTCCCTGGATAGAGTGTAAACGCTTTATAAATATACTCTCTTACTAAAGGATGGCTTGTGGGAAACGGACGGTTTGCGAATGGCTAGTACACAGCCGGTTGTGGTTGGGGGGAGCTCGGGGAGGGGCATTCGCTTCAGGGCAGCCTGTCGTTTCAGTTCCAATGGAGCAGTGGACGATACAGCACAGCTTGTTTGCGTACGAAACATTTGTTCGAAATGGGGAGTCGGTCATCGCAACACAGCGGAACTTTCGTCGCCATTGCAATTCCAAAGAATGTGTTGATTGTCACACACACATTACGGGAGTTGCAAAACTGCCATTACTCACGATGTGCATTTGATTGACCTCGAGCTGTTGGCCCGCGCCATGGCACACTTCTGACGGAGAATGGAACTCTGCATTTAAGAGGATGGCCGCCACGTGCGTGACGTCACTTACCATACCTGACTACGTCAACTCAAATGGTAACTGTTGCCCCTACGTTTCGTACCAATAAACTCATTTTCTATTGCACAGCAACTGCGTACTCTTCATTTGATAAACGTTTGTTTCCCACAAGTCACCCTTTGCTTTCAAAGTCGGAAATTCAAGCGTTTGAACTTGAGGCTGAAGAGAATTTTTAAGTGAAGATAATGATAGATGACATTGTAAATTTTCAGGGAAGCCAGTATTTCTGGATGTAGACGACCATTTTTATTGTCTGTGACTGTACATGTTCTTATGACTACAATGGTATGTTTGGGTTCGTTTATATTTTTAACTTACTAGAAGTGACAAGAACTTCCTTAACAGCCGAGTCTAAAACAAAACAAATGTTTGCCTAACGAGTAACAAATTATAGGAAAAGCGAATTTTGGCTGACTTTAGATCCGATTAGGGTAAGGATTTTCCAAAAGTCCTCAAGTATTCCCCTTCTTTCGTCCCCTTGCCTCCCCCTAACAAGATCAAAATTACATGTTTTCAGAAAAACCTTTATAACTTTTGAACGGTACATAAATTACATATATGATATATAGGATGATTATAAATTTCCAGGACATTTTTGGGAAATCGGCGACTAATAACAAACTATATGGTACTGCAGTACAGAAGAGACACCAAAACACAAAATTAACGCTTTCCCACATGACCTCCACAAAATTAACACTTTTCCACATGACCTTCATTAATTTCAAAACAAGTGTCCCAACGTAACAAGGTAGCATTAAACACCCCAAACAATTGCTATACGCTCTTCTAATGTAAACATTTGGTATCCGTAAAGAGAAATAAGATCGGTTAACGTTTTCTCACAAATGTCATGGGACTTTATAATCGCCCTGTACATATATTAATACATATATAAAATAGTACATGATTTAAGTCCAGTTCAGATCTTTCTTAAATAATTAGTATATCTACCGATATTTTTCGAATAAACACAAAATAATTTGTCTTTGGATCTTATCACGCTTTAAACTGTAGTTCCCGTCTCCATTAGCCTATCTAATCTGTGCATGACATAGACGTAGCTAAGGAACATTGTACAGTCACAACGATGAGCAAACTTCAATAGCAACTTTTCAATTGCAAGCTCTGTTATAGCCGTAGAATTAGTCAACACACGTAAGGTTTTGCAGGGAAAAGAGCATTTCAGGATCTAGGTGTCACCATTTTATTGGGGGTTGCTGTACATCTCAGACTATTTGCTGAGTCACCTCGGAGCAAAGTGGTAAACGCTGTTTTCTTTTAATGAAAAGGCTCCAGGTTGGATTGAGGTGCACTGCATAGTGTTTCAGGTTCAATTTTAAACTGTATGTCCAGCCCCAAATAGCCTATCTGGGCACAAAGTGGATTTAACAAACGTTCATGTCCTTTCCTCCAAATAAAAAGATTGGCTAAAATAATGAAAACTTTTGGAATACAGTAAAACATCGTTAATCCGGTCTAATGGGGTCGATAAGTTGACCGGTTTAACGAAAGTCCGGATTAAATTAAATAACCTAAAAGAACAATAGAAAGTGCATTAAAACTCCGTTTATAGCAACAAATCACGTTTTTTATGGTGTATTTAAAGGGCATAGGATTGTACGGCCACGTATTATAGTGATCAGAGTTTTACGAGAATATGCCGAGGGTATTCCTGTGTCAATGCGGCTTCTTCCCGATAGTCTGCAGGAAACAGAATTTCATCAGTGGTTGACTGCCTTTTCTTTGGGAAGTTCTCCCGTCGACGTTGGATGTACGTTTGTTTTTTTGTTTTTTTGCCGTTACGGAGCAATATTACGAATGCGATTGTTGACTTCTAGCCACATTTAAAACCTTGTATTCTGCTTTTTTTGGCCTTTTTCCTGCCCGGATTAAGCTAAGTCCGGCTTATCGGGGTCCGGATTAACAAGGTTTTACTGTACTTCGAAGCAACAAACCACACGAAGAATGTCATTAATAGGAATACTAGATATTATTATTATTATTATTATATTATTACCACATTTAGTAGCGGAGTGCTTATTGTAGCCCTTCTACAGATTTATTGGATTAGGCTATTCTACCACTTTTGGCTAATCGCGACGATGAGGATGAGTGATGGTATGAAATTAATGGAGGAACACAGATCACTCATGCACAGGCCGGGAATCAAACCCGGGACTCCTGGCGCCGTAGCGCACTGTGCTAACCACTCCTTTACGGACGTCAGCTCTACTTTCAACTCCTGCGAAATATATGAACATTGTGTTTAACTTTGCGTCTATTTCATCAATACTCTACCCATCATAATCGTTGCCGATATAGAAAGTGACATAAACTAAAAATAAACATACAGTTGCATTATTATTATCATTTCTTCCTAGAAATAGTGTGAAATCAGGTTACCAAAATAGGGTATTAAAGTCAAAGCTGGTTTTCGAAAGGGGTTCCCTCAAGGCTCCTTATTCACATAAATCCTCAGTAAGCGGATATAGCAAAGAAGCTTGGTCCATTCATATTCAGAAAGGCTATCTGGCTCGGCCATTTGGTTGTAAGTTTTGCCAATAGTGGAAGGCGAAGTTGGATCTGAAGTTTGTTATGCTTTATTTCTTCTGTTGGAGAGTAACCTGCCTTAGCTCGACCTGCTACCTTTTTCGTTACTTCCCCAGGCAAATAAATAGTTAGCATTACACTTTAAAAACTAACAATGCTGTTCAATCGAATTAAATACATTGGATAACTATATTCTTTACCATGGATTTTAAGGGAAAACTCAGTTCTTTTATCTTTGAATGATAGTCCAGACGTTCAGTTTAGGAATATATAACAAGACTATTTATTTCGTTGATTAAATATATACAAAGAATTGCATTAGAAATAACCCACACATAGAAAATGACATGATCCTCTTTAATTGAAACACTGAAATAATTTTCTGAAAAAAAAAAATTATATATATATAAGAGAGGTTCGTACGCTGGTCTAGACCAGCAGTACTAAAGTCGTTTTCACGTTCAGAAGACACAACGGCGCTTATGGAGAAACCGCACAGTGTTGTCAATACAGCGCTAGCTCATGTCGCCGGGAAATGATGACCTTCCTTCACAATGAAGGTGTTACATATTTTGTATATATAATGATAATTATATGTAATTATTAATATTAATATTATACTGTGAACGTTACAGTTACCCTTTTTACTATGATCCATTGCGATCACTACACACGCGAGTGTAATGCACGAATATGACACTTCTGAAATCACTTAAAAAAGTAAAAATCACTGAGCGCTCACACAACTGAAAACACTTTTTCGAGAGAGGGAAAAAGTCTAAACAGACCAAAGCAGATCTCTCACTCAAGTAAGGGGAACCTGGCACATGGGTTAGATTCAAGTTGCAACCCAAACAAACAAATGAGTTATGGCCCACGTGAACTGATAAGACGTGAATGACTCAAGCAAGGCATGTCATATTTCTATCTTGAAGCCCCATATTTTGTCGCGTGTTGGAAAGCCTTTCAAAGGTTAATATGGTGTCTATGAATTTATGTGTACGTTGGAAACTGAAAGGTGATCTTCATTTCAATATTAATGTCGACAGTAATGTAAACAAAAACAACGTGTATTTGCGACAGCACTAATGTTGCTCGCAACAGAGGCATTGGAAATAATTGTCAATTATTAAATTTAAGTAATTTCAATTCTATTATAACAAACTGCATGAAGTTAATATTTTTAATGAATGGTAATAAACTAACAACTCGAAAACTGGGTGGTGATAGCCGGAATGCTGCGGTGAGTCAGCTCAAGATGGCCAGACAACGTCTCCTTACTTCGCGCGCGGTTCGGGTTAAAAAGAAACTCCAAATGCATGGAAGTAATATTTCTGGGAACCTTTGAGTGGTTATAAAAAATAATTTCATTATTTTCTCCACAACTTTGTCGCTGGAAGTTTTTACTTGGAATTACAGAACAAAAAATGGCCAGCGACGACATTTTCTACTGCACGAATATAAAAAATCTCCACATACTTTATTTGAATATTTTTTAATGCAAACATGCTTTAAAGTATTGATAAATTCTGAGTACCACCGTCACCTATGACAATTAAAAAACAGTGTCAATTTTTTTAATAATGAATGCTTCAATTTTACGGCATGTTTCAACGTTAGGAATGAAAACAATGTAAAAATTGTGTTTTCACAGAAAATTTGTGTTTTTAATTTATCTAAAATTATGTAAGCAAGTTACCAGTTTTTTGTGTTCACCATCGTATTCTCTACAAAATTTCCTGCAAAACTACAGGTACCGATTTTACTTAAGCTAAATTTGTAAATCGAGAAATTTCACAACAGCGCGCTCGTATTTCCCATAAGAAAAGCATTGCCCATAAGAGCCCATTGTGTCTTCTGAACGTGAAAACTACTATAGTGCAAAAATGTATCAAGCTTGTCACTTGCATACATGACATGTTTCTCTAATTCCCTTCCCTTCTTGTTTATAATGAAAATTGGCACTCGAAAAGAGACTAAACTTGTTTGAAATTACAACAACTAATTATGCGCTATTCTTGAAATTATATAAAACAAAACCGTGATGATTCTTTTTCCACCCTGTCACTGTCCCTTTAATCCCAGATTAAATAAAAACCGGACACCTTGACAGTGTCGAATCTACAATTTTAAACTAGTAACTCCGCGCAACAAGGTACTTGGCTTTTCACCAACGGATAGACATATACTTGAAAATAAACGCGTCCCTTAATCCCCTCGGATACGACGTTTCTCAAAGAATAAATAACAATGTCCATCATAAACTAAGCTTTGGCTTGTCAGCAAAAGAATAAAAAAATGCGTGGACTTATCTATGTATTTCGATGAAATTGTTGATCCGATACCGCTAGCCGTATGACTAGCCCAGCCACTCTACCGGCAACGAGAGAACCTTCCAAGGTCTCCCCTATTGCCCAAAAACTCGTAAGAAAGGCCAACACCGTTGTTCAGTTGGGCCCCTTTCCAAAAACAGACCAGTAAACTGGAATTTTGCACCCTCACAGGTTTGAAGGTGCAAGTATTTGAAACTAACCGCCTTCTGCAAGCTGGCTTACACCGTCACGTAAGCCACCCCTACGGTGTCCCGACAAAACGTAGAGGAGAAGGTCTAAATATGGGCGAAGGTTTAAATATGGGTTTTGGAGTTATCAGCTCTCCCGGGTGATGCAGCCTGACAGACGCTATTTTAACTGGTTATCTATCAAGGACAAAGGTTGCGGCGCCAGTTCGCAAGATAAAGTGGTGGTTAGTTTCGGCTTTGGACGCTGTTATAGAATTGCCACCTCCGAAATCTTTTTGCAGGTATGTTTTAACTCAGCGCTTTCTGAATTCTCATCTGCTTTGTATAGGTTATGATATTAGCGGTACATAAAACAAATGTGGGATTTTATAATGCCATGATTTGTTTGTGAAATATGTACCACAGAGAGCAAAAATAAATTGAAGAAGAAAAACAGCGTGATGGTCTAAATATGGGCTATGTCATGAGGTCTAATGTTGAGATCACATTTTCAACAAATATTTGGATGTTTTTCTTAATTTCGATTTTTCCCATTCCGCGTGATTTTCAAAACCACAGATTATCCATAAATATGAATTTTATAATGTTTTTGCGATAAGTGACTGTTTTGTTTTACATTTTAATTGCTTTTTGTGATATTGCCACTAGTAGCCCATATTTAGACCACAATTTTGAAATACATCATTTTACCATTTTCTTGGAAAATACTTTTTTTTTAAAAAAATGGAGACCTTCTATACTTTAGCATGCTATTACATTTAAGTATATATTTCATAGGTATGCATTTTAAAGGCAGGTGCTTGATATATTATTTTTTTCCTCCGAAAATGACAACATGAAAAGGAGGTGCCCATATTTTGACCTTTTCCTCTACCAGCTAGAAAATGTACGACTTTGGTTTTCGCGACGAAACGTACCACTCACATAAACAGCTACCTGTGAAGGATCCACTAATAACTTCAAATTATTTACTCCGCGACAAAACGTACCACTTCAAGGAAAACGCTTGAACTTGCTCTTGACATGTCAGGCATTACAACACGGTGCGTTATCCAGCACCCAGCTAGGTTATTCGTTTTAATTCATTAGTCATTACGACTTTGATCTCTTAGGTTAGTTTAGGTCCAGTAAAAACGGCCTTCTTAAAAACGGATGAAGTTTATGATGGATGGCTAGAAAAACACTCTTAAGCCCCAGAATTAGCGAAGCTAACTCTTTTCTTTGATTACTTTGTGAATAGTTGGTTGCAAAAACGCAGAAATTTCAATAACAGTGTGGAACTCTCCAAAGCCTGGATAAAGTGTGATGGAAATCAATAAAACTAGAGAAAATAGTAAAATCGTAATTGCGGTAAATGATTTTTGATGCCGTCCCATCATGTGGTTTTGTCGCATCGCAAATATTTTAAGACTCATTAGAAAACCCTTCGCAGGTAGCAGCCCGTGTGGTAGGTACGTTTTGTCGATGGTAAGTTTTGTCGCGTATTCACCCCTACAGCAGGTTACATTGGAAACTGCATTCAAAATGTATTACTTTCACTAAACAAAAAATAACATTGAACATACATAAAAACTAATAACAAAAAAGGATCATGTAGTGATTCTATCATTACAAGTTATCTTAGAGTAACGGAATTATTTTTATCAGATATGTTTCATCCACGATTCACGAAATAAAATGAAACCAATCGAAAAACTGTTTAAAAATTGTAAAAGGTTACACCGTAAATTTCTGTACTGAGCTTGAATCACATCAAGTGCCATTTTTTAAAAGTTCTCGGTTTTAAAACCGTCGTTTCCAAATTATTTGATCGATTAGACTCAAATGCAACAACAGATCAGGTTTCCCACTTAACTAACTGCTATGATAATTTGAGCTCAAAATCGCTAATTTTACGGCAGATATCTTAGCCAAGGAGTTCAAAATATTTGCTCCAAATCGTCTCCTAAATTACATGTTATATGTTAAAAATGTTAATCAAAATTGTAATGATCTGAAATTCATGCATATTTTGTTCCCTACGCTGGTAAAATACAGTACAGAGATTTTCTACTCAAAATATCTAAATTTAATTCGGTTTTCGGGATCACAAAATGTGAGACTTCCGCAAATACTTTATAGATAGATTGCAGAACAAGCGTTCCTCTAACATTATTATTTTTCTTATATACAGGGTTTAGATTGATTGATTGATTGATTGATGTGCTTTATTTTACTTCGCTCTTTGTGCCACTGTTGACTAATATGCGAAGATGGGGATGAGTGATGATATGATGAAATTGATGAATGAACACTCATAAACATTCATGCCCAGACCGACATTCGAGTACGGGACTCCTGGCGCACAGGGTAAACGTTGGCATATGGATGTGTATGTAATAATATACACACTACACCTAATAAAGTGAGCAGCGTTTAAATTATCATTGACATGTGAGTTTTGTGACGTATTATTTTCTAAATAATAAATTGTCCTTCACGGAGAGACAAGTGTGTCAAGAGTAAAAATAACATAGACCCATCTTTATGCTCTTGACAAAGTGTTCCGACTGTTCACCCGAACGGACGAAAAAGTACTCGCTTTTCCTCTTCATGCGATTAGCAAAGAAATATTTTTTTGAGTTTAAATTGTAGCACCACTTAATGTAATTCAATTTCTTCACATATGACCTTTGGTACCGTTATAGATATGTTCTGGTTTGGAAGTAATCGTATCACGTTTTGAATTGTTGTTGTTTGAATTGTTCTTTTAATATTCCACTTTATGCACAGATAGGCTAATCGGGACTGGACCTACAGTTTAAGGTTGGATCTGAACCACTGTGCAATGTTCTACCACCAGGTACCGAACCCGGGATCCCTTGATTACAAGGCGAACCATGTTACCACTACGCCATGGGAAAATCCCCAGTCATATAATGTGACCCTACATCAAACTCTAAAACCAGCTTATGCCTAGCTTACCCTTGTCGTACGAGAAACTTACTTACAGGCCCACAATTCTTTTATCACTAAAATTCAAGAAACCATCTTGTTATTGATTCACTGCTTCCTTTGTTGTGCACTTATTTATTAATTACAATAATTACAAAAAAATATCATCATTAATGAAAAATAATAACCAATTATTGCATGTGTGTCACACACATATTTTATCATTCACTATATAACACAAAAACAACAACAATTTTCCATTAGTTCTCCTTTTGTTTAATTATAATAATTACAATAATTACCATCATTACAAACCAATTGTAGACTCTCACTGGCATGAGTACTTCTGGGAATATATTGGCCAGATATTATCTCAAATGAAGATCTATGGAAACGTACACAAGAGGAACCGTTGGCAATACAGATCAAAAGAAGAAAGTGGAAGTGGATTGGCCACACATTGAGGAAAGATCCATCGGCAATAGAGAGACAAGCATTGAGCTGGAATCCACAAGGACAACGTAGGAGAGGAAGGCCAAGAATGAGTTGGAGAAGGACAATAGAGCAAGAAATATGGGAAGCAGGAAAGACCTGGAACGAGATAAGGAAGATGGCTGGAAACAGAGTCCGTTGGCGATGCTTCGTTGAGGCCCTATGCTCCGTAGCGGAGTAACAGGAAATAAGTCAAGTAAGTCACTGGCATGAGTGTCTCGAATTACACGCATTTAAGATAGCACCTGATAGGCCCACCTAGTGCATTTTACCTCCAATTTACATTCCATTTCTGTTTTTATGAATAGAAGTAATACAGAAATATTGGGAACATCATAGTGAACAATGCAATTCATTTTTAATATTTTATAGAATATGTCATGGTTGAAAAATGAAAACAATAGAGGTGGTGGGCCTGACAGGCCAACGCTCAGATAAGCTAGAGTTAAAATTCTAAAATTCTGCCAAAAATGCGTGTCTTGTTTTGATCATTTTACGGCTGTAATTACTGGAAGAAAGAATTTGAATTTGAATTTGTATTTAAAATTTTGGGAGCGTCAGCACTTAGGCTATTTTGCTCCCGTCACATTATACGGGGGCCAGCCCCTTATCATTACAAATAACAACTCTAGCGTTGCATAACTAAAAATGTTAAAATGTTCTGACTTCTGTTAAAAGCTGAGGCCGTAAACGGGCACTCAGCACACACAAGGACAACAAACAGGACAACACATAAAAAATTATACTGGCCATAGTGCCAGTCGCCAGAGCCTCGTTAGTATTTAGTCCAGGGTGCACTACGTGGAAGTGAGGTTGACTTTTGGGCGCCTACGTGGAAGGTCACCCCTTACACCCCACTGGAAGAAAGAAAGTAGAACTTTTCAGCATCTGTTATCGCGATTGCGTTTTATTTATGATGATCGATTAAGTTACATCTCTGTTCAGCAATAATTATTTATTATTTTATGATGGTCGTAATCTACAAATTAGCAGTAGATGAAAAGAAGGTACTGTGGCACTCTTGCTATCGATTTCTGTAACATGCTAAGGAAGAAATTTACTAGAAGTGATACGAATATAGATGATTTCCATTCAGAATACTGAAAACAAGAACAATGACTTGCGAAGGGGAACTCATTCCACTTAAATCCTTCTCATTTATCTTGTGGTTGCTGCTCCATTAGAGCGAGCATGTTTTTCGTCTATGTCCGATTCTCCGGCAGTTCTTGCTCGCTCCCTGTTTCGTGATTTGCATTCACAAGTTGCCGAAGCAACTTGATAAATACTGATATCATTGCCACGTGGGAAAAACAATGCAGAAACTACTAATCAAGTGGCAAAACGTATCTCGAGATGGCGTTTATCATACTGAACACACAAACGAACATGAACTGCAAGCGAGACTTCTTCTTAATTCCCCGGAGTAGAATGACGAGTCAGTTATTTGCGAGCTTGCCTGCTCCACTTCGAAAGCGTTGTTGCCACAATTGCAGTCTAAGCATGGTTGCCAATTTCGTGCTTTTTATACTAGATCTGGTGTTTTGAAACCTTGGACTGGTGCCAACTTTTTTCATTATTTGAGCCAAGGCGCAATTAGTGGTGTTTTATGAGAATTTCTGGTGAGAAGAATTTAATCGTTATATTCAATTTGTAATGAGTTATAACAGCTTCACTGGCGAATTAATAATCTGCATTAATGCAATTTAATTCATTTGTAACTACGTATTTCAAATACACTGGAACGGATATTACTACTAATCCATAATACCCCGATATACACTTAATATTACTTTTATATAATGAGGCTGCCAGGTTGTTTCCAATTTTCTTTAGTTCCTTTCAGGCCCGGGGGGGGGGGACTGCACCCCTCCCTTCCCGTAGCTATGACTTTCATCACTATTTCACGTTATCACGGGACGTTGTACATACTATCGGAACAATACACACGTTTCGGATTCGGGATTAATGAACGAAACTATCCACGGACCAAGATTCATACAAAAAGGACGTATCCTTTGTCAGATGATGATGATGATGATACTTTACAAACGAAAATATTCTATTATATGCTTTAATTAACTTTTTTGTGATGTAGCGCTATTTATGGTGATTTTTCACTTTGCCTAGCGCTTTTCTGGTGCTTTTTAAGCTGGAATTTAGCGCGCTGTTTCGCTGGCATTTGGCAACCCTGAGTCTAAGGTAGTCAGTCATTCACGTCCATCATTATTATTTATAGCATGTACTTTTGCTCGTTCAAAACTTGACATATGACTATTCTGTACGATGAATTCATGTACAAGGTAATGTTTGTGCATCATTAGATGAAAAGTCTCATAAATTTAACTTCCAATTTGTGTGCATTTGAACACATCTTAGTTCAGCTGCATATCCCAAGTACTTTTAAGCTTCTAACTTGCATTCGCCAACTTCCGAGACAGCATTTTACAGTGAGGTCCGCGCTCTAAGGAAGATTAAAGTGAGTTTTATGGCCAACAATTTGGGAAAATATAAGCAGGTGCTTCACGTCATGTACTTAGAAAGCGGAAGGTTCGGCCTGCAGTGTAATTTCGCTGAAATGTTTCGTGCTTGTGTTTATTATCTTGCAATGTGCAATGTTTTGCAAGTAGTGGTAGGTCGTGCGTAAGTACAGCGGAAGGTCATTAACGTCACATGGTGTCCCCGCTGCAAGGAAAATGGCATATTAGAATGGAAATGTGGGCATCCGTTTAACTATCCTGTATAAAAATGCACACACTGTTGCTAGGGATTCCACACTAGGGATTCCACACTAATATCGGTCGTTGTACATGTCACCCACTTCCCAATCCCACGCCTAGGGGTGCCAAAGGTTCCTTGGAGTTGAACGGGATTGGGAGTGTCACTATGAATCTTAGCTATGTCGAAAACTATGCATTCCACACTAATGTTGGTCGCTTTCGAATATTTTTACATGTCCAACCCCCACCCCTAAGTTCCAGAGGTGTCTTGGAGTTTAACGGCATTGGAAGTGTCACTATGAATGCGACCCCGAAAACTATGAATTCCACACTAATCCGTTGTTTTCGATTATTTTTACACGTCACCCCTTCTCGCCCCCACCCCTAGGCTTGCTATGGGTGTCTTGGAGTTGAACGGCATTGGGAGTGTCACTATTCATCTTAGAGACCCCGAAAACTATGGATTCCACACTAATATCGGTTGTTTTAGAATATTTTTATATTTCAACCCCTCGCCACCCCCACCCCTAGGGGTGCTAGGGGTGTCTCACCCCCATAGTATTTCTTTCCATATTGCAAGTGATACGCGTATCAAGTTTGGTTAAAATCGATTCAGGCGTTCGAGAGTTATGCCGGAACAATCATACACACACACACACACATATACATCCATTTTTATATATTAGATAACGAGGTAACGGATTTATATGTAGTAAAAATGCGCTAAATATGTAAATATATATGTAGTTATTTTTACAGAAATATGCAGTTAAATATGGAACTAAAATTGCAAAAAAAATACCCTTTCAATAATAAAAGACACAACACGACATACATTCATATTAATCGTAAAACAACACAAAATGTGTTTTGTTTTTCTGTTTTCAAAACAATGAATCGCAAAATTTTGTTGTAAGTGTTCGAATGTGAATTTCTTTCTGTCATCTTTTAGTACGGATTTATATTGACTAAAACTGCGTTCAGAATCTCAAGAAGTAATTGGAGTGTATTTCAAATTTTTCGGTTCTTCGCAAGAAATTTAACCCAACTCTTTCGGTCACAGGGGAACATGTAGTTATTGCACAAATATGGAGTATATATGTTGAGAAATGTTCTGAAATATGGCAACAATATGTAAAAATAATTAAATTATGTAGAATATGAGCCAAAATCTAATATGTACAAATATGGAAAATTAAAACAATTTCTCGAGTCTACATGCAATGATGTGCAAAGATAATACAAAATATAACTGATTTCAGCTTCATACATAAATTTGTATTTACATAGGAGCGGTCTGTCTTGTTTCATAAATTGTGGTTAGTAATGAGTGTGTTAATGATGTGTGTGTCTTATGTATGGTTTTTGTACATTTTTCTTTGTTGAGATTTTGTAATTTCTGACTGTTGGGGTAGATAGGGATACTGCTGGAGAACGGAGCTGCGGATTTTTTCGTATGGTTTAGGTCTTTATTCTTAGATAAATGGTAGATAAAGGCATGACACACTGTTTTGGCGAAGTACTGCGAGGTGTGAAGTGGGTATCTGTTATCTGAGAGAGACGGGGATAGCTTTTTTTCCACCTTTTATCGTAAAGAAAATACTATCAGCTCTAACAATGAGACAAAAATGTTTAGAGCTCTTTCTATAATATACAGATGTTTTCGCATATTATTTCAGTTGGATCATTCGTATGGGATACAGGGTGCACATCTTTTAGCCACCTTTTTACTACAAGAAGTGTATATGTAGATTCAAAAGTCTCCGATATTTCATTTTAAAAATTCATTGCCGTAAAACTAGAAAATATTTTCGAGTATTGTTGCCTGTGGTGATATATGCACTTGACAGCGCAAGCGGGGTGGAATTGGTAAGAAGTACGAGTATAATCCCGTGCGCCATGAGTCTCACTCAAGAACAGAGAGTTTCTATGTTGGAAGTTTATTTTGTGATGTTATGGAGCCTGTTTCGTATACTGCAGACGGGTTAACAGCCAAAACACTCGCATCTGGGCTTCTGTGGTTTGCATTTTCAAGGCGGCGATTTGTGTAACCATAAAGATAACTGTTAATTCAGCTGTGTACGCACACATTAACCATAATTTCGTGGCGAAGCTTGATGAAGAGGAACGTTATTGTTGGTTCCAACAAGACGGTGCAACCTGCTACACTTCGAACGAGAAAATGGAAATGCTCCGCAAGTTCATCCAAGATCGACTGATCTCGCAAAAATTGTGGCTACTACGCTCACCAGATTGGTGTCCTCCAGATTTTTATTTATGGGAATATCTAAAAAATAAAATGTACCGCAACAACCCTAGAACGCTGCAGAACAACCTAATCAGAGCCGTTGGGGGCATCGAAAGCAACACATTATTAAAAAGTAGCGTCCAACATCTGTTTGTAGCGTGAATTAGTACGAGGGGAGAGTGAAAAGTTTTGAACCTCACAGGGAAGGTGTGTTTGAGCTACAGTTTCTCATCATGATCTCTATAATCACCCCCCCCCCCCCGATCAATGCACTTATGCATTCTGTGCTGTAATTTGTTTACAGTCATCTGGTAGAATGATTTGTCCTGAGTCTCACACCACTCAATGACCACCTTCGTCCGTGTGGAAGTGACGTCCTCGAAGTGAATTAAAGACTAAAACCGGTAAACGTTGCAAGTGCCACAATAATTCAAACACCGTTTTCCACGTTAAATTGTAAAATGTGCCATGCTGTATAATGTGGTAAATGTGAAATGTGGCTGGTAGCCCTCTAAGTAGTTCAAAGGGCGTTTAAACAGGTCACTAGTGTGCACGTTCTTATGGGCTGATGTGCGGGAAGATGCGATTTTCCAAAATCTTTTCTTTTGACACTTACAATGTTAACCACTTTTAGTCCTCAAATCTTCATAGCAGGGAAAATATGAAAATCTGACGGGGCAGATCGGGGGAATTATGTGGATGGGCTGTGAAGTGAGGCCTTGCGACAGAGGAACCGAATCACGGCTCTGTAGGCCACTCACTTCTCTGACACTTCATTCATTTTCAACCTGACAAGAAAATAGAAAAAAACATGTGAATTTCATAAACGATCGCACAGAGTGTCCTAAAACTCAAACCTTACATCCTCCAAAATTTTAACTACCTAGCATCACTCCTTACATGTGAGGCTCAAAACTTTTCACTCTCCCCTCGTACATTAGAGAATACAGATGGCATCTCCAACATCTTCTGTAAATATTGTCTGGTTATATGTAAACAAGAAAGTTAGGGTCAGCCATCCCGCCCTATAAAAGTTAAATTCAATTGTCCTTCACTATTTTCATTTTTTTTAAAATCAGAGTTCGGGAACTTTTGAATCAATCTGTGTAAGTATATTTTGTATGTGTCACTTTCGAAATCTTCAATACTAGCGAAATTCAGGTATCTGGGCTTCCGAAGCTTTTACGTCTAGACCAGTGTGATTATCTGTGTGAGTTCAGAAATAAGTGAATATTTAAAACTTCGCCATCTAAGCAGCTGTAGGAACATCACAGATACGTGATATTACATTTCCCAATATTCTCTCAAAAATGTTCATTCCTGGAACGATAGTTTCTGGTTGGCCGATGGAAATAGTGGCGCTCTGCCACACACGATCTCCCGCCTGGGAGTATGTTTGTGAAATGGAACTCCAGTGCTCAAGGAACCCCATCAAAGAAAGATAAACCCCATTCCATGGAATTCTCCACTGACGTGTACGAGGCGCATTTACTGGTATTTCCATTTTATGCCAGGTTTTGTCAAATACTCTGTTCTGCTTGAAGAGATGCCAAGCGATGCTAGCTTCCGTGAAGCCTGAGAGAGGTCACACTGAAATCTCCAATGAGAATGACAAAGGTAGTATGTACTCAGTGTTGCCAACTGTAAAATGAGAATACTCCTATCAGTTAGGTATAATTTCAGATTTTTTTTACTGAAACAAGTTTATTTGCAGGGACAGAGGAAGAGGACAACAGAATGAAAGATAAAAGGAACGAAGAAGAAATGCCCACGCCTTACCTTAAATGTTCTATCCCATAATTTGCCTGGAATGACTGGCGAAAACTGCAGAATAAAGTCAGTCAACACAAATATTTCATCTTCCGGCCTCCATAATGCACTGCCAGAAAATGATTTGAATGAGTAACAATTAGGTTAATTTGTCGTAGGTACGCTCAACACGCTTTGTCACCGAAACGGCGGGTTTTTATATTGGATATGTAAGATTTTACCACAATTCGTTTGATTTTTTGTTTAAAATCCACTTTATGCACATATAGGTTAACCTGTTGGAGTTTGTGTTTAAAGTACACTTTGTACACAGATAGTCTAATCGGGGCTGGATCTACAGTTTAAAGTAGCATCCTAAAAACTGTGACGTGTTTCTCCCTAAGAAGGGAAGCCTTGATTACAATGCGACAACGTTACCACTGCGCCATCAGGAAGGCGTAGCCTACTCGGTACTGGACCTCAATTTAAAGATGGATTCGAACAACTAGGCTATGTTCCTTCCCAGGGTGTCGAAACCAGGAACCTTTTTTCAAAAGGCGACAACGTTACAAGTACACTTTTGGGAAGGCCCAACCCAAAACATTAATGTGTCTTCGCCTGCGACAAACCTTCTTCCATGAATTAACACTATTAACAATGTTAGAGATTTGTAATTTTTTGAAAAATAATGTGAGATATTAATAACTTGACTGTGGACCTCGAAAACCTAGAAGTTGAACTCGTTACATCAAGTTCCAACATGCGTTGAGTTCCATAATATCTCATTCGTATTTGTCCTATTTAATATAATCAATCACCTTCATCTGAAAACTCGCTATTACCATAAGAGATACAGTACAAAATCTCAATTCAATGACCAAAGCAGCATACCAAAATCAAGTGTTGAAAAACTCGTTCGATTTTTTACCCTACAGTTTGCAACACTTTAACCACAGCAAGATATCAGTTTCCTTTTCCCCCAATGGATTTTTTTTTCCAGTGAACTTCAACATTTTTCCCTATCGACGGCCGAGTTTTCTCATTTACGCGAAACTCAAAATCTCCAGTCGAAATCCCTTACCGGGGAATCCTACGCTTCGTACATCGGATCATTCCAATTTTGTTGTTTTCGTTACGTTCACTCTTTTTTTATTCCTCTTCTTTATGTGAAAACTTTCCTCCGCCTTACGATGTTCGATTTCTTTTTTATGTTTGTTAGCATTTGACGTTCCTCCAGCACAGGAAGTCCTTATTTTATACAGAGAGCAACGAAGCGGCTTCTCTTGCCCGCAATTTCATTCAATCTCTGACTGTTGTAAAAGAATTACCGTTTTCGTAGATGCACAAGACTCCAAGGAATATATCTTACAAGAAAATAACTTCCTCTTTCTTGGGTGCGGATAAATGGTCAAGAAAGCTTCCACAAGGCTTATATGTCATGAAGTTTTTTCTCGTCAGAATACAATTCGAATTTATTGCAGAAAATATAGGGCAAGAGTTTCTAAATTTACAGAGGATGCATCGGAACTGCAAATATATTTGTTGTCAAGAAAAGCTACCAAGGCTTTTATTTTTTTATTTCACTATATTTTGTGCCCACAACATACCAAAGACTGTTCTCTTTTAGGTCTTAACTATCTTCGAGGTCATATGTTTCTGTAATAAACATTGGCGCACTTAAGGGGGGTTATAGAAGGTCAGAACCCGTCTCCTCTTATGTCATCACGTTCTGCAGAAAATTACGTACTTTCTTTCACAATTTTATAATGGAAAATTTCTCATCCTTGTATCAGGAATAATTGTGGAGCACCGCACAGCAAACATTTATCAATCGTTGCAACTTTTGTAGGACCTAAGTAAAATTGAACGTAAAAACATACTTTGTATTGACGTATCATTTTATGTACGGTTGATTTAAGGAAAACCTCTGTAGGACCTTAACTCTGTCATTTGAAATAAGACATTAATAAGTAAAAAAATAAATGAGGAAGAAGAAGTGAATAGAAATAAGAAGAAAATATTTTTTAAATTTTCGAATATCGTCGCAAGGAATCAAGAAACAAATGACTTGTGTAGAATAGCTTTATAACTAATTTTTAATACATAAAGCACTCCTAGAAAGTTCACAAGCTATCCTCAAACCATAACTAATGGAAGTAAATATTTCATTTCCTCATGCTAAAAGAATAAATACGATAATTCAAATGTTCGAGAATGTTGAATTTAATACGTGGGAATTTGGAAAGGAATTTACTATCTAATAATAATTTACATCTTTCTTTTTTGTATTAATATGCCATTTGTAAAGATATATTTGAAAGTCATGTTGCAAAAAATATACACCACATTTTGAACCAAGGTTGTGGTTTCACAAACAGAGGAAGGAATCAGACATCAAAAGAAGACATTGTCTCGCGGTAGAATATATTTAATATATTGCTACCATGAAATGTATATATATATTATTGTCCGAAGTTATGAACAACCGCACTGTATAACTATGTTTACGCAGAGAGTAATCCAAAGAAATTGCAATCGCAAATATGTGGTTGATTGCAACTTCAAATTTTATATTACAATAATAAGATTCGAAAATCCTTAAACAGTAAATCAGCCTGGTCATCTGCCTTGCACGTTTCTGACATTTCTTGCTGATATTGTTCAACAAATGATGAGGGCAAGTTTAAATCACTTTTTGGCGTATATGTTTCTAGTTGATTTAAAAGGTAACACTCTCTACCGACTTGAAGCGTGAATTCTTCGTCGTTCATCAAAGTATGGACGTTTGAGAAAATAGTTATACTTGTTTATTGGAAATATGTTTGATCTTTTTTTTTTCAAATTATGGCAAGTGACGATTAGAGACAGCTATCGTAATGGAATAAGACATCACGTAAAAGGTGCAGGAACAAGAAAGATAACGTAGTGACCACATTCCTTGTTGTTTGACTAAATACCCCCTGTTTCATTCTAAAAAACATTTTTATATATGAAGTGAAGAGCACAAAGAATACTCCCGATGCAAATTGATGAAATTTTCTATTGCTGTCTGAAGAAAATAATAAAGATAAACTACTTTGAAGTACTCACAATAGTACAATATTCAAAATTAATTTCAAAATATTTAAACAACGTTTCACAGGTAGCAGACGTGAAGTGAAGGGGAAGTTAGTGCTTTAAACCCTTCAACCACAGTAGCGTGTGAAATAAATGTCGTGCTTCAATAGCATATCTTGAAATTTCATCACCAGAAAAATATCAGAAGCTGATGAAGCTAATGAAAGCACAATCCTAATTCTACATGGCATTATTTATTACAAGCAAATTCTGAAAAACATTGGTCCACTTTATTATTACACTTCATACTCAACAAATCTTAATACAATACTTTAAAAAGAGAGATGAAGAGGTTTGGATTCGAACCCGCGACGTCCAATTCCCTGAAAAAAATCAGAACCTCAGACATGGACATTGTACCAAAAGCTCTACAGAATCACTGGAATCAAACATCTAGAAATTTCTACGATCCTAGTAGCACTGCACTTGTCACCAACGAAGTGGGAACACTGGCGCAACTTCTCTTTGCGGCTCAGTAGAACATGATGGTACCTAGGTAATATCTCAAGATTCGGGTTGAGTCGTACTTCGTTCCTCCACTCTTTCTCCATCTGTGAAGTCCGTTGACATCCACGTGTTTGTTCACCCGCGCTTCTGGTAGTCCAACTAGTATTACAACTTTTAAATAAGAACACAGAGATATATTCTGACTATAATTTATTAGAATAACGCACACGCGTATATACTTGTAGCTTAAGACAAAATAAAATAAAACACAGTTTAGACCGGTTACAGCGAGAGATGCGTAAGCCTAATTTTTGGTTACGCGAAGCACCTCTTTATGCGCATCGTTTTACAGAAAACTGCCAACACCTCAGTCAGGAAAACGTTACTTCTCTACCCTGACTCAGTGGTAAAAGCTACTATATTTTTTTAAAACTGGAAAATTGATACAAATGATGTATATATTTGAACATGAAAAGTATATTCATCTCGCACAGTGAATTTTGATAAGTGATGCCAACAATGCAAGACGGCAACGCGTAATCTTCTCACTCCACAAAAATTTAAAAATTAACAATGGCTTTCGAAATAAAGAGAGAAAAAATTGTGTCTGCCAAATACATGAAACTAAGATTAAATATCATGAATTTCACTTAAAAAAGTAGTGGGAAAGTATATAGGATAAACCCACAAAAGGAAGAGCTCCCCCCAAGCAGAATTGTCTACACTTAAACCTAGCTCAACATGCCCATATGAGCTTTTTGCTCAAGTGTAGCACCCCCTCTAATCCAAGAATTTTGTAAAAAAGCTCTCTCAGAAAGGAAGAGCCTCTCAGATTGATGTGTCTATACTTACAAAAAGGCACTTCTGTGAGATTGTTGTCCATAAACTTGTCAAAATTGGCCACACTCAAAACTAGGCCAAGACACACACACATACACACCTATATACACACATATTTACTTCCTGTTTAAGTTCAATTGGACCTCAACCTCAACTTGCATATCCAATATTAAAACAATGTAATATGCAGAGACCCTCTAGAATTGCTCCGTGACTCTCTCATTTCTCACATCATAAACATATGATTTTTCTCCTATGAGAATAACACTACATATGGTGTCATCAGGTAATGCCTCATGAAATTCACAGATAATTTTAATGTTTGTCCTGTCATTCACCACAACTTGTTTCCTTTTTGAAGCATTGATTACAAACATGGGTCTCTGTGCCTTGAATTCATCTGGTGTGTAATACATATCCGTATTGCCAGTAGTGACTCTCTTGAAAGCCGAAAATGCCTCATATAATTTGAGGAAATCATTCTTGGACATGTCTAAATTATAATTCTCTCTGGGAAAGACCTCATTTCTGCCATTTTTAAGATATATGTTCTTGATGTTGCAGCTATCAAATTTACTTGAATTTTTTTCCTGATTGTTGTGTCTCCCAGTCTGAAACAGTACCACCACAAAATCAGGCATGTCAAATTGAATACTGGAGAATGAATTTGTAGCATCAAACTCATAATATGTACCAGATGCGGGCTTCTGTACGCATTGATATGTATAAAATTGTAGAGGAATCTGTGGATTTTTTAGAATATCAGCTTTGTATTTAAGACCATAACTGGCCTCATACTCAACAACAGGGATTCTTAACTCCATAGTCTGAATAATGCATTTGCCTGCATCTGGTAGGGTATTAGGCAGAGCTTCTCCTGTAGAGTTTATTGCACTGTACCTCATCAAGGCATTATTATCATTTGCAGCTCTTCTAAATGTGATTCTTAACCCACCCTTCCACATAATTTCTTTGTAATCCGAGAAGAATCCTGGCAATAGGCGCATCGGGAACAGCACTGTGTGGTTCTTAGATAATATCTTATCACCAGCCTCGAATCCTCCTATTTTGTAGTATGAAGCCTCGGTTTTGGATAATTTTAATGTGGCCAAAGCTGTGGAGGTAATGCCGGGATAATCCACTCTGTTTATAACAACGCCATGCTTTCTGATCTCAATTTCAGAGAATAGATGTGGCACAAAATTGTCTACCAATCTTATATTAGAATTTGCCGGATAATCTGTACCATCGAGCTTTACAACATCAAATTTGATGTATAGATCTGCTCTGTGAGGGTGTATAAATCCATCCCCTACATCAAGATCAACCTCAATTTCTGTGTTGGGTTGATTTAAATTTGCAAATGTCCTCCTGTTTGGAGGGAATGATTGTAGCTCATAACTCTCAATATTTTCCATTGTATGTATTTTTATTTAAATGTTAATCTCTATGATTGCAGTTGTTGTGGCTCCAGCAAAATCAACTAATTCTTCTTTTTCATTAGTGACCATCAATTCAATATTATCTATTCTGTTATGACACACAGGAAAATATAATGTTGGGGATGGATTGTAGATAATGGGCTCCATGAATTCAGAATTAGGTTTGAATGTTGCAATGATGCCTGTTTGTTTGTGAGTGCCTATGCCATTTGATTTGGTGATCATACCCTCAGCCACATTACAGTGAATATTCAGAGTCTCTATGGCTAAGAATTTAGGTATATTCATAGCAGTGTGTTTGATGCCTGGTTCAAGTTTTGTGTTGTTCTCAAAGCCTAACAGCTCTCCAATAGTAGCCAGATCCACTGTTTCTGTGGCAGATACAATCTCTACTCTGTGAGTGACAGAATTTTGACTTAAAACTACACCTCTGGGTAATTGAGCATTTAGAGTGGAGAGATTATACTGCCCTGGAGTGATGACAATTTTTTCATCCCCAACTGCAATTGTATTGTTGTGGTGTGTAATATTGGGGATTAGGTACATGCCATAAAATGCTCTGAGAGCTATTGTTTTGGGATACACTATGTCATCATGCAATTTGAGTTTCAATATTGAATTTTGGCTGGTGAGATGGAATACCCCCATGATGTTTCAAATACCACAAGGCTTTTTGAAAATCTTCAATTGATGGTTTATTTATTTGAGACATATATCTAAGAACAGATAAACACAAATGTCCACAATTAACATCTTTGAAGTTTTGAACACGGGCATTATTGTAATAAAGATTAGATGAATTTAGATATTTTATTAAATTTTCAGGTGGAACACCTCCAAATGAATCAAACACAAATGCCTCATTTTTTAAATATTTAAGATAGCAGATCCAGTGAGTGCCCTGATTTTTGTACTCATCCAAATTAACAATGCCACACTCTTTGTTGAGTGGTTGTTCCGGTAAAGAATCAGACATGTACACACCTCTAAAATGTTTGATGCCCAGTGGCTTGATTAAAGCTTCAATATCTTGGTTTGTAAGCGGCTCTTGTTTTTTTTAAACTTATTCATGGCTCTCTTAACACCTTTGCCTTGTTTCTCTATTGCCAGGTTATGGCGCTTCTGCTCATCTAATTCTGCCCTATTTTTCTTGGCATCTATTACTGTTTTTGCTATGGCAGCTGAACCCCCAGCCAAGCTCCCAACAGCCCCGAGAGCAGCTAAGATGGCAGGGATGGTAAATATAAATCCCCCCACATGTGATTTTTTTCTTGATTGCTGTAATTTTTTTAATTGGGGGGTGCTAAGCAACAATTTCATACCATGACCCTTTGCAATACAAGAATTTTTTTTCTTGCGCTGCTTCTTGGTCAAAAGACTGTCAATAGTTTTAAGAGATTTGAGACCTGCATAAGGAATTTGATACATAACACCCTTGGCCTTCATTGTAGGTTTATTATATACATATTCACAACCCCCACCCCAATTTTTGTTTGGTATTCATAGCTATGGTGGTTCCCAATGCTGCTATTTTTTCACTTAAAGAAGCATCTTTGCTTACAAATCTGCCAAATGCAGCCTCTTCTAATTTCTTGTCTGCAACATGTCTCTTGTCAAGATCAGAATGTGTGTTGTATGCTATGTCATGGTCTCTACAAGCAGCATCTAGGGGATTAACACCAGGATCCCCTCTGTTTAATCTATGATCCAGTTTTGTGCCTGGACCACAATACTGATAGCCTGGAATATGCAGTTCAAATGGCAACTTGTTTATAATGTCATTAACAAGGCCCCGACCCTCAGAAATATTCCAAAATTTAGGTGGTAGAGTATTAATAATTTTTATGAGATATCCAATCCCCTTAGTGTCATTCACTATAAAATTAGACAATTTGGTGCTTATCATATCCATAATTCCAACCTTTTCATTGTAAAAATTGTGGTTCCCAGCATTTTCCTCCCCAGCTATCACCAATAACCTATCTACAAGTTTCCTGACATCATCAACCCACACAAATTCTTTGGGCAGGGTGTTGTATTGTTTGATTCCACTGCCAGTCTTGATCTGTGACCATATGGGCTTGATTAAATTGTTGTATTTTGCCCCACTGCTAGACTTGACTCTTTTTTGTGTGGGATCATTGTTCTGGTATAGAGCATCTGATTTTATTAATATTTCTTTGTAATCCTCATAATCCTGATCTGTATAGCTGCCAGGTCTTTTCCTAGTCATCAGTTCCCACAATCCAGGTGTGCCGGTGTACTTAACAAAAGCACCTTTTTCTCCAAGTCGAGATTCTGAATATACAATTATATCATCTCCCATAAATGTTACTCTGAAATTGCCAATTCTATGAATGATGCTGCCATCAAGCTCTGTGTCAGCATATAAGCCAAAAACCTCATCTTTATTGTCTTTAGGTGTGGTTAAATATTTTTGAGCAAGAAGACCCAATTCAATAGGATCTTGACTAGCCTCAATTCTTCTAGGAGGACTAGGTGTATGAATACTTGAAAGTGGGGTGAATGGATAATCTAATATGTTCCTTGCAGCTACAGGTACAAGCTCTGTGAGCAAATTTTGATTTTGCTCTGTAACAGTTTTGATATTCTTACCTAAATTATTAATAGCATCAATTACAGGCTGTTCTGTTTGTTTGTGTTTTTCATAAATTCCACGGTTCTCTGATTTCCATCCCTTAAATCTTTTTACAAGATAATCTCTTAACTTAAGATCATCAACGATTGGCCTTTTCATGTTTATTTATATTTCAATGTCTAGAAAATTGTTGATTTTATTTCTGTATTTGCCACTATTGGGTGTTCTTGTCATATCAATTGTGACAAACCCATAACTGTCCTGGTTCCAGCACTTGCTGCAAAATTTAGAAAAATCATTGTAGCTCAAGTCCCCACCTACATATTCATCATGTATGTGTTTGAGGTTGGTATGGTCTTGATGAAATACACATATAAAATTGCTGTTGTCCCGGATCAGTTGCTTGGGTATTTTTGAAAAAGTCTGTGCCAGGTAGAAGCAATCAATGTTTTTGTGCCGGCCCTGTGTAAAAAAATTCCTAACCTTGTTTTGATTATCCAACATAATGTCATCAAACACAACAACAGAATTATCGTGACAGTCATGAAGTGGCTTAACATCTGGTTCAAAAGTGGCTATATCCAATCCATCATAAAGCTTCATCAGCTGCTGATATTTTAATTGTTCCAAGCTCTTAGAGAAGATATACAAGTGCCTGTTTTTCCAATCTAACCAGTTGGGTGCCAATAAAAAATTATCAACCATTAGTGTAGTTTTACCACAAGCAGATGGCCCAACAATAAGACACCTAATATTATCAGGTAGCAATTTGCCATTTCTTTTATTCTGCTGTTCAGGTTCTGGGAGCCTCTTTATAACATCCCAGGTGCTCATATTATTATTTTGTTTGCATCGATCCAGCTGTGTTCTGGAAGTCCTAGCCATTTGACAAGTAACTTGTTGCCTTTTCTGCGGATGATTTTTTCTATGAGATATGTGTCAGGCTGTTTAGTTTTGCTGAGCTCTTGTTCATAGAACCTGCCTTTGAGAATTTCTCCTCGGTGATCCTTTATTATATATGTGTTAAGGGTCCCGGGTTTAACTTGAACCACTGTAAATAATTCAGTGCTCCAGTTTCTTGTAAAGCCTCTCTTGAATAAGTGCTTATATTTGCTTATTCTTACTTGATCCCCCACCTTGTATTTGGCCTTTCTTGTTGTTGGCTGGTATCTAGGATAATAAACAGTCCTGATCAATTTTTGCTCATCAGATGAAGTTACTTCAGAGGGTTTCATGTTGATTGTGGAATGGACAGAATTGTTATATTTATGTAGAAGTTCTGGAAGAATATTAATCCATTTATAATTACCTTGGAGGGTAAATTGTTTATACATAAGATTTTTTAGGGTTCTGTTGAATCTCTCTACAATTGAGGCCTTGAGATCACTGTAACTCGAGTAATGTTTTATTGCCTGGCTTTTAATAAATTGTTGAAACACTGAATTATAAAATTCTTTGCCATTATCTGTTTGCAAATAGCGGGGTGATCTTCCACTCTGATTGATGATTGTTCTGATGGCTTCTGTAACACATTTTCCAGTCTTGGATTTGAGTGGCACAGCCCAGGCAAATTTTGAAAATGTGTCTATTACAGTGAGTAGATATTTGTAGCCCTTGTTGATTTCGTCTAAGTTTTTCAACTGCCCACTTGCCATTTCAATCAAGTCGCTTTGCCATAAATCATCTATGCCCTTTGTGACTACTGGGAGTCTCTTATAATTATGTCGGGCTTGTCTGTGTAATTCATCAACAACAATTTTTCTAGACATAATATGTAAACAAGAATATTGCAACTATGGGGTGTTCAGCAGCTGAGACTGCAGGATTTTCTAAATATAATTTGTCCCCTATTTGTATTTTAAATTCCAGAGTGCCATCATCTTCAGTATAGGCTGTTTCTAATGTATTGGGGTCTGTAAAATCCTCTAATTCTACACTGGTGATTTTTGGTTTGTTATCAGCATTTGTTATTGATAAGGTGGGGTAGTGGTGTGCCTGTGGCTGTAGCCAATATTTGATCTTGATTGGTCTCAATGTGCCCCCAACAAAAAACTGGTAATAAAATTGTGCAGGGGACAGCATATATATTTTGCCGCCTGGTGTAAATGGTGAATCATATTCTTTGTTGGGGATGCTGTACAATTCAAGAATTACTGTATGTTTAGGATTTTCAATTATGCCTGTTATTTCCTTTTCTGCTGTAAGCAATCTGCTTGTTACAGATTCAAAATGCTCATTGATGGTCCTAACAACATCATCATGGCCCGGCTTTATTTTTATGTCCACAGCAAGTTTCTTGTATTGTTGCACAATATCTTGAAGCTGGGTGGCAAAAACAGACAGAGCATTTGCTTGATTGGATTCCATGGTCCCTAGCTGCTGCTTGATATTAGCTACAATTTGTTGCAAATTTTCAACAACTGCCAATTTTGAATTTTGAGCAGTAAGATCATGGACCTGTCTTCTGATATCCTCAAACAAGGCATGCAGTTCATTAATATGTTGATTGGTTGGAAGAGTGGCCACTGCCTGAGTGAGTTGTTTGATCTCTGCTTGGATATTCTTGATATCTTCTGATTTCAATATCCTATTCACTGCTCTCTTAATATTTTTAAGTTCCTGTGATGTGGGCAAATTTGATACTGTATTTTGCAAAAATTCAAGTGCCAATTTCACATTGTGTAATTCAGAAGCATCGGCCACATTTTGCATAGCATTTTGGAGCAGGGCTATATCTGCCTGAGAGGGTGTGGATTGTTGTAAAATTTCAAGTTTTGTTTGGATATCATCTATCAAGTGATGAAAATGAGATAGTTCAGATTCAGTGTTGAGGTTTTCAAGCTTTGTGATTTGTTGCTGGACACTGACAAGGGTATCTACAATCCCGGGCAATCTGGATTCTAGTACATTTGCCAAATCACTTTGCACTGCTGCTATTGTACCTTCAAGATGGGTTATGGAACTTTGAATTTTTCCAAAATCTTCATATGTTTCAAGTTGCAGCTTGATGTTTGCAACACTCCGAGTTATTGCATTCAAAGCTTCAGAAGATGGCAAATTGTTCATAAAATTTTCAAGTGTCTCAATTTTTTCTTTAACCTCGGCTATGGCATTGTTCAGAGGGTCCAGATTAGGTATTTGGAGTGACTGAATCTGTTCTTTTAGAGTGGAAATCACTAGATCAAAATCTTCTTGTGATTTTATGCTTTTGACAATTGTTTGGAGCTGTGTCTGGACATTATTTATTTGCTCCTCTAATTGCTGTTTCAATTGCTCAGAGTTGTTAGCCTGGGTCTTAAATTTGGCTTGAAGAGCTGCAACAGCTTCTTCCAAACTTTGAAAATTATCCAATGTAGCCAGGTCAGTATATTTCTGAAGCAATAATTTGAGTTCAGAATCAATTTTAAGAAGAGGGTCCATGCATTGTGATTGCAAATTTGTAATTTCTAATTGAAGGCTGGCATTGAGTGTTGTTTGTAAAGCTTGTAAATCACTTCTTAATTTCTTGACTCTGACATCAAGCATCAGAATCTCATCACTGTGATCTTCATGTCTTGTATGGCCAAAAATATCATTAGGCATTTTGATTTAGTAGTTATTTATTATTGAATACCTGATTCTTAATTCTATAAAAAAGGGTATAAGCTTGTCATAAGATCCAGGAACCTCAATATATAAGCAGTCACCAGCAGAAACAGTATAAACAGTGCCAGAAACCATGTTTGAGTGCTTAATTCTGTAAATATTTTTCCCTACTGAAATCTTGACATCACCCTCAGGGGTTGTAATAAATTGCAATTGCCCACCTACAGGTAATTGGTAATGATTTAAATTATTGTTAAATATGTACAATATTTTGCCTGTTTCATCATCAACATCTGTAAATATGCTATTCAGGTGAATAATTAACAAGCCACTCAGTTTAGACTGCACATCAGGAGAGGGTTGTGGGGTTGGCAGCTCCATAATAGCCTGTTTTTTGAACCCAAATAAGTTCATAGGCATGTTTATTTATTTCAAATCATGCTCTGTGCTTGTGCATTGATTGTCATTTTTCAAATCACAATGACCCCATGGTAAAGTATGTATGCCACATGATAAAATGCATCTCTTATCATCATGTGGGTCCAGAGCCACTTTTCTTACAACATTTGAAGTCAATAAGTGATCCACACTCTGAATTCTGGATTCTGATGTTTTGATTGAACTCTGGGATTTGAGGCAATTTTTATAATCTTCAAATTGGAGCTCTTTGTCAACAGTCACTCTGCCAATGCCCTTGGCCTTTTTGACAACAGCATCACATGTTTTAAAACTGTACATCTTGGCACTTAACCCAGCATCACTTCACTCATCTTTTAACTTGCCGGGCACCTTTTTGTTGTGGTGGTGTTGAATTTTTGTATGTTCACTGGTGTCAAAATATTTAAACAATTCAGGCTGGGTCATATCTTGATAAACATCTTCTGTTTGAATATCAAGAACAAAACTATCCGTGTCCATGTATATCAGTTTTACTCTATCACCATAAAAAGGTTTAAGCACATCATAATACAATATTAACATATGTAATTTGGAAATATCCAATATTGCAGCCCCTACATAAATAGGTTTATCAAACTTAATCCTTGTTTTTTTCATGTTGAAAAGTGCCATATTTTCATCATAAATTCTTCTGTAATTGAAATTAGGCTTTGCAACCAATTTTTTGCTCCGGCTGGGGTCAGTAATTAATTTAACATCGGTATGTTTTCTGACATTTTCAATTGTTTTGCCATATACAGAATTCACCATCAATTTAAACAAGGTCTTATCAAATTCGCTCTTTGCAGATGTTCGAAGCTCCGTATTTGTATCAATGTATGGTTTCAACCATTCTGAGTGCCTGAACCTCAAAACTTTTCTAAGTTTGGTCACTTGAACACCATGTTTCATCAGGAACTGGAGGTTCTTGTAATATGTGACATAGCCCTGTTTTGACTCCAGTGTCATCATGAGCTTCTTCTGTTTAGAGCCAGGTGAGCACTGAACCTCGGGAATTGGGGGCAGATCAGAAAATTTGTTATGTAAATCATCAGGAATTGTCAGATCAACCTCTAAGAATAGTCCACACTCACTATCATCAAAGACCTGAAGATCCTCAATATTAAAATCTTCAACCCATTCAAGCCCTGCATATGGCAGTTTTTGCATCATTGCGTGACCATAGAGGCTGTTTGCATCCACATACAATATATAATTTGATGGCCGTGCTGGATCATAATCAGGCATATGTTTGTTATTTGCTCTGGCATATCTCTGAGAACATTGCACCATGCCCCCTCTTATACATTGCTCCATGAACAGATACATGTCTTGATCTTGGTTCAGTTCCAATTGCATTTCAGTGTTCAAAAACATTGCATCCCATGCTAGGCCCGGGGCACTGAAAAAATACACTGGGTCCAGTCCATAATTTTGCATACAAGATTTTCTGAATGTCTGCATTATATCAGCTAAGAGAGTCACATCAAGTTTCAAATATGCCATGTGATAATCACCAAATGTCCGGCATTTTAAATTGTTCCACATCAATTGGGCATGGTGATAATCATCATCAGTGATTCCAGATCCTCTGATTTTGCTGTAAAACTCTTCTTGTGGAGGCAGGGAGCACTCATCAAATTTAGAAAAATCTGTGACATAGTCATAAGGATATACACCCCTTCGCCTAATTAATTTCAGATCCTGATTTGGAAACAAGGCACGTGTGATTTTGAATTGATCATCAGATAATTGAGAGGCCAGTGTAGCCAGGCTAGCAGGTAAAAATCTGTAAGAATCAAGAAATCTCATGTGAATAGGAAATCCATTAACTTTAATTGTTTTGCTAATAGATATATATTTCTCATCATTTTCAGCTAAAATATTTAAATTCTGCTTCTCAAACCCCTCGTACCTGATCAGATGATGGAAATCATAATTGGATGCTCCATGGCAAAATATGGGGACAAATCTTGGTGTCTGGATCTTAATATTACAGCTATTACACAGGGCCATTAAGAATTTACCATCTGTATGAGAATGGTGTTTCACCTTGATATTTGTATCTGAAAATTTACAATCACATAGTGGGCATTTTTCTGCATTGTTGAAATCCTCAATCTGTTTCTCTGTTAAAAGCAACATACGTTTTGATTTTAATAAGATATTAGATGCTATGTCACGGCACTTATTTTCTATTCTATGTGCAAATTTTTTGATGGCATCTGCTCCCATGTATGAATATTCTTTACTAGCAACACCATCCTGTACAACCACATAACAAAAGCTGGAAGGTTCATGTAGCTGGTATGGTGTAATAGAAGATTCTTCAGGATCTGGATTGCAGAATGCAATAGATTTGAGGTTTGATTCAAAATCACAGACAATATATGCTGGGTGTTCCAACAAGGCTTCAAACTTTTTGAATTTGCAATTTTCACTTGGATTAGGCATCACCATATGAACAGGTTTATGGTTGCCACAATATTTCAGATGTTCAATTAACTTATTGTTTGCAATTCCTGCATTCACTTCCCGAACCCCCTTCACCGATTTTTGACCATCAAGTACAGTTAAACATCTTCTGCATATTCTGAATATTGTATTGGATTTGTCTAGTTGTGTTCTTACTAAAGCTTCAAGACTGTGTATCAGAGTGTAATGATATGTGCCATCCCCTTCAATTAAGAGCAAATTAATAGGAACAGCAGAATCATCGTCAAATGCACTGATTCTGAGAGGTTCTATCAAGCAATTGCCAGTGGAGCAAATATAAACATTAATAGATAATTGTTTGCCGTTCATATCCATGGCTTTTTTTTTCAAATTTATCAATATTCTGAACAGACATTGGATATTCTAAACCCTCCATTGCATCGTCAAAATCATATTCATGTTGTTTGTAATAACTTATTCTCTCAGGATGCCTTGAAACTGGAAACAAAGCAGCTAAAATACACCACAAAAAGCATTTCTGGTCGGTATTTTCAATATTAACCACGGCTCTTTTGTTTTTAATATTGTCAGGTAATGGCAAATATGTAGATCCTTGCAATGGGCTGAATTCAGAAATATTAACATATAACTTGTGAGGAGAGCCGCATAGGCTCCATCCAGACTCTTTTGCCGCAAATTCAGAGTGCTCAATATTCAATTGTTCTATCAAACTGCTTATTATTGTGTCTGAATTTGCATTTGAATATACCGGTACAGTTGCTGTTATGTGGGGCTGTGTAAATTTAGTGCCGTTTGGCTTCTTATATTGAGTATACAATTTGAGAGACTTATAAGAGCCATTTTGTGCATTTAAAATTGCCTGCAGATCAGAATTTATACTGTTCAAAAAATTCTCAATACCACATCTTGGCTCTGATACAAACCGGTGATCCCTAAGTTGGCCATTAAAACTGCTATGGATGGGTTCATAGCGTGGCTGCTTTGCTGCTCTGGCATTAAGAGGTGCTTCATGCTTCCTTTTCAGACCAGATGTAGATGGTTGTGGGGGCAATGTTGATGGCTGTGCAGAACAAGTATCTTTATGTGTATATTTGAAGTATTGCATATTATATTTTCTATTGCATTTGGGGCAAATTTTCGTGGGAGTTCTGTATTTGTCTGGGTTACAAATCTTTTGGTGTCTAGCCCAATTAGAGCTAAATATATTTTTATTGCATTGATTACAATATTTTTGATTCGGCATTTTTCTTGTTGTTTATTATATACAATTTCCTGGGATTCAATTCAAAACTTTATACTGAATAAAAAATATCAGTTGGGTTCAGCACTGTGCTTTGTGTGTGTGTGTGTGTGTGTGTGTGTGTATGTATGTATGTATGTATGTGTGTCAATATTTTTGGCTTTGGTATTTATATACAATTTCTTGGGGTTCAAATCAAAATTTTATGCTGGATAAGTTGGGTTCAGCAGTGTGATTTGTAATTCAATTTATACAAATCTGCAATTAAAAAATATAAGCAGCACTGGAACAATACAACCTTTCTCTTCAACAGCTCTTACAATACTGGCTGATATGCAATGCAAAATCTCTTTATATACCCTAGGCACGGACCGCATTGAAACAATAAGCCAATCAGAATATAACACATCATCACATTACGTCATAAGCAACCAATCAGAAAACGACACATCTGAAACAATAGGCCAATCAGAATATAACACGTAATCACATTACGTCATAAGCAACCAATCAGAAAACAACACGTATCTAATAATTTATTGGATGTTGCACAGCATGATGCAATACAGAAATAGGCCACAAGTGGACCGGAAGTAGGCAAACCGGAAGTGGACCGGAAGTGGACCGGAAGTAAACCGGAAGTAAACCGGAAGTGGACCGGAAGTAGACCGGAAGTAAACCGGATGTGGACCGGAAGTGGACCGGAAGTAGACCGGAAGTGGACCGGAAGTGGACCGGAAGTAAACCGGAAGTAAATATGTGTGTGTGGGTGTGGGTGGGTGTGGGTGTGGGTGGGTGGGTGTGGGTGGGTGTGGGTGTGTGTGTGTGGGTGAGTGTGGGTGTGTGTGGGTGGGTGGGTGTGGGTGGGTGTGGGTGGGTGTGTGTGGGTGGGTGTGTGTGGGTGGGTGGGTGTGGGTGGGTGGCATAGTTTTAAGTGTGGCCAAAAAAATATCAAGATGGGGCATATTTTTGACAGGATTATGGACAACAATCTCACAGAAGTGCCTTTTGTAAGTATAGGCACATCAATCCGAGGGGGCTCTTCCTTTCTCATGGAATCCATGAGGGCTTTTTTACAAAAATCTTGGATTAGGCAGGGTTCCACACTTGAGCAAAAAGCTCATATGGGCATGTTGAGCCTGTTTTAAGTGTAGCCAATTCTGCTTGAGGGGAGCTCTTCCTTTCGTGGGTTTATAATATTGTATTTTATACTACTTAAAAATTAATAACTTCGGCTTCACTAAACTTCCTTTACATTCTTTACAACGTTTAAAGGCGAATCCAACTATTGGTGTTGTGTTTACGAGGGTCACTATTTATATTTTGAGCCTTGGCAACACTGATTGAAGTTAGGCTCGATTTGACGTTTGCACGGAATCGTCTGGCATTATTGACCATAACGTACTTCAAATGTTTTGTCAATAGCTTCATTTGTGTTGTTTATGTTGCCTTGGAGATTGCGCGACAACCAAAAAAATGGAATTAACTCGTGAACATTTTCGTGCGATGATTTGTTACGATTTTCAAAGTGGATTATCAAGACAAGAGTGCATCGATCAACTTACTTCCACATTTGGCGATGAAGCCCCATCCTTTGCCACTGTGAAACGCTGGTATAACGAATTTAATCGTGGCCGCCATTCGCTCACCGACGAGATTCGCGAAGGTCGTCCAAAATCAGTTGTTGTTCAAGAAAACATTGATGCTGTGCAAAACCTAATACTGCAAGATCGTCATGTGACATACTGTGAGATTGAGGCAACCATAGGCATTAGTTCCACCAGCATATATAAAATATTACATGATCATTTAGATGTGAGAAAGGTATGTTCTCGTTGGATCCCACACAATTTGACAAAAACTCAAAAAGATGCTCGCGTCAATTGGTGCAAACAAATGCTCAATAAATACAATCGTGGTGCTTCAAAAGACGTATAAAAGATTGTAACAGGTGACGAATCATGGATATATGCATATGAGCCGGAACGTAAACAGCAGTCGACTGTTTCAAGATGAACCCAATCCAACAAAAGTTGTTCGCGCTCGAAGCACATCGAAACAAATGATCGCCTGTTTTTTCGGGAAAACTGGTCATGTGGCAACTGTGCCTTTAGAGGAACGTAGAACGGTCAACTCTGAATGGTACACAACAATTTGTTTGCCAGAGGTCTTCGGTCAAATACGGAAAAAAAACGAACGCCGTCGGATCATTCTTCATCAAGACAATGCCAGCTGTCACACATCTCGTCTAACAACCGACTTTATGAACAGTCAAAAAATCGAATTGATGGGTCATCCGCCGTACAGTCCTGATTTGGCACCCAATGACTTCTTCTTGTTCCCGAATGTCAAGAATAAATTGCGTGGACAACGATTTTCGTCGGCGGAAGACGCTGTTGATGCGTTCAAAAACCATATTATGGAGGTGTCTCAAGAAGATTGGAAAAACTGCTTTGACAAATGGTTCGAACGAATGCAAAAGTGTATTGACCATATAGAAGAATACTTCGAAAAACAATAAAGCAGTTTTCAATGCCAAATTCCTGTTTTTTCATTGTTAGGCTCAAAATATAAATAGTGACCCTCGTATATAGAAATTTCTTAAACTTGAGGCTATTGATATATAAAGTTAACGGTGATAAAGGCGGCCATATTGGGAAATTTATGAATTTAGCTGAAAGACATTAATATAATCATTGTGAACTTGTGAAACGATGTCTACTACTAATAAAATTACATATAATAAACATGAGAGAATATAGTATCCATTATATAATACAGGAAAGTTTACTGATGAAAGAATTAAGAAAGATTACCAAATTAAACTGTCAAAAAGATTTGATATTTTGCAGGATTTAAATGATGATGAAAATATAAATGAAACAGACGTAAATAAGAATTGGGAGCACATACGTAATGCAATAGAATCAGCAGCTAAAGAAAGTATAGGATACCATAAACCGAGAAAAAGTAAGCCATGGTTTGATAATGAATGTCATAATCTAATAGAAATAAGAAATCAGGCTAGACTTAGGTGATTAAATAACTCTGATGATACAAATCTAAACAATTATAATAGAATAAAGCGAGAAGTTAACCGCACGTTTAGAAGTAAAAAAGAGATTACTTGAAAAGCAAAATTAACGAAATTGAAACAAACAGAAAAATTAAAAAATATCAGAGATTTATATAAAGGTGTAAATGAGTTTAGAAAGGGGTGGCAACCTAAAGTAAACTTGATAAAAGATAAAGACGGTGATTTTCTAGCTGACGAAATAGATGGAAGAACTACTTTAATGACTTTTTAAATGTCCATGTAGGAGATAAATCAGAAGTAAATGAAGTTCACACAGCAGAACCTTTAGTTCCAGAACCTAACTTGACTGAAGTTAAAGATGCTATTAAAAGGCTAAAGAACAACAAAGCACCTGGCATTGATTTAATACCAGCTGAGTTAATTAAATATGGTGGAAATTCATTAATATGTAAATTCATAAATTAATTTGTTTAATATGGAATAAAGAAGAAATCCCTCAACAGTGGAAATAATCAATAATTGTCCCTGTGTTTAAAAAAGGTGATAAAATGAACTGCAATAATTACCTTGGAATTTCTCTACTCTCAACAACATACAAAATATTGTCTAACATTTTTTTTAACAAGACTAACACCATATGCTAATGAAATTATAGGTGATTATCAATGTGGATTTAAACGTAACAGATCAACTACAGATCAAATTTTTCACATCAGACAGACACTTGAAAAAAAGTGGGAATATAATCAAAATGTCCATCAGCTATTCATTGATTTCAAAAAAGCATATGATTCGGTCAAAAGAGATAAATTATATAATATATTAGTAGAGTTTGGAATACCTAAGAAGCTTGTTAGTATGATAAAAATATGCACCAGTGAAACAGAAAGTAAAATTCGTGTGGGTATCAATATGTCTGACAAATTTACAATTCATGATGGGTTAAAACAAGGAGATGCATTATCTCCATTGCTCTTTAATTTTGCCTTAGAATATGCTGTTAGGAAGGTAAAAGAAACTAACGAAGGACTAACATTAAATGGTGTGACTCAGTTGTTAGCATATGCAGATGATGTAGACTTACTGGGGGATGATGTAAATACAATTATGAATAATGCTAAAATATTTTTCAAAACTGCTAAAGAGATAGGTTTGGAAGTTAACAAAGAGAAAACTAAATATATGCTTAAACCAAGTGTTAGGTAATAATCAAAATCTAATTATTGATAACAACTCGTTTGAACCAGTTTCCAAATTCAAATACTTAGGAGTAATATTAACAAATGAAAATGATATTAAAGAGGAAATAAAGAGTAGGCTTAATTCAGGAAATGCATGTTACTTCTCTCTTCATAAACTTTCGTCTTCTCGTTTAATATCTAAGAAACTAAAAGTTAAAATATACAAAACAGTAATCTTGCCTGTAGTATTATATGGATGTGAAACTTGGTCCCTTACATTGAAAGAGGAACATAAATTGAGAGTATTTGAAAATAATATCCTTAGGAAAATCTTTGGACCTAAAAGGGATGAGGAGACAGGTGAGTGGAGAAGGTTACATAATTTAGAACTACATAATTTGTATTCATGTCCAGATATTATTAGAATAATTAAATCAAGAAGACTTAGGTGGGCAGGCCATGTGGCACGAATGGGAGAGGAAAGAGGAGTTTACAGGATTCTTGTTGGGAAACCTGATGGTAAGAGACCTGTAGGAAGGCCAAGACGAAGATGGAGGGACAACGTTGAGATGGACCTAAGGGAAATCGGTAGGGATGGAAAAGATTATACAGAACTTGCTCAAGATAGGGAAGGATGGAAGGCCTGTGTTGCTGTAGCCATGAACCTTCTGGTTTAAGAAGGCTAGAGAGTTAGGTAGTTAATTTATATAATAATATTCGTTAAATAGTAATATAAGAGAACACATTAATGGCCAACTCGGGGTCATTACAATATGTGTTGATCTTTACGCAAACGACCTCTTCCCCATGTTACGATTGTATTGTCTCTGCACACCATAAGAAATATTAATTTTTGCACATTGTATAGTGCTTTGAAAGTTGATAGATAATTTCGAATAACAAAATTCATAATTATGCCTCTCCGTATACAGACTTGACATCGATTTTCTCCAGATGGATCACTCCAGATCTTCATAGAAATGTATCTGCTTCTAATTTAGTATGCAGAATCTCAGACATTATTCCTGATTTGTAAAATTTCCTTATGTTGCCTGTTAATATGCTGGAATATAACTACAGTTCATAAAATATCATAAAAGAATCGCCCTGCGGAACCTATAAATATTTTTTATATCCTTCAAACTTTTGAACATGAATATTGCTAGTGAAGGAGAATGAATTATAAGGGTAAAACTAAAAAAGTCTCTTCTTTTAATTTTGACGACCACGTAGTAAATATAGGACATCGTTTAGAGGGACACAAATGGAAAGTCTCAGAATAGGCCCACTGCAGTTAGGGCCATTGATGGTGCAGAACAAATTTCAATTTCATTTTTCTTTCATATGTTGAAAACACAACGAAAATATTTTCTCAGTCGATAGAGGAATGATGGTATTTAAAAAGATGAAAAAATAAGCAACATCTATAGGGTGCTTTTTTGAGCTGTTCAAATTTGAAATGTTCACATTTGAACAGCGTGTTCCAATGTTATTAAGTTTCAATTACTGATTATCTCGTAATGCATATTTTAAATTTTGACGAATTTTTATCCTCTCTGCAGTTTATAGCCAGAAAGTATAGGAATATTGATCCTCTTGTCTAGTTATTTGTCGGCACACGAACACTGTGGTATTTATATTCGTAGGATTTCTTTGCTTATTAATAGAAGTACATCACGGGAGCATATTGCATAGATAGTGGTTCGGATCCAACTTTAAACTGTAGGTCCAGTCCCGATTAGCCATACTGTGCATAAAGTGGACTGAAAATATCAAATCAATCAATCTATTAATCTTATTGAATAGAAATTAAACCAATGTGAATTACATTTAGATCAAATTTGTTTTATGTGAACTAACAATATCTCGAAACTACTACTGAATGAAGGTTATATTATGTGAAAAACAAAATTGACCCGTCTCATTTTCCATTACAATTAACAATCTTAGGACAAACGTATCATATTTGTGGATCTGTAATAGTTAAAAAGAAACCGTGATAGCATGAGTAGCGTCGTTGTGGTGTATCTCACGTAATAAGAACGACTTAAAATGAAAAAACAGGGGAATCTTTTGTCGTAAGTTAGACAAATTCACGACCCAACATTTCTTCACTCTAGACAGAGTTTGGCTGGCTGTTGAAATAACTAGCCCACCATGATAAAATAAATTAAATGAACCATGAAAACGAATTACGGATCTTTTATGTAATGAATGGAGAGCAGTATGTTTCATTGGAGCGAAACTTCCAAGGTCGATCACGCCAGATCCAGTTTCTGCTCTGTCTGGATTACGACATCTCGGAGGAGCAGGTTGCGTCCAGAGAGGATTTATGGGTCTTTGCGCGCCCCGATGGAAACCATCGAAGTGTTATTGACCCGAAAAGGTTCTGGCGATTTTGAAACGACAGAGAAGTAAGGCCCAGATCCTCTGCGAACATAAAATGAGATGGATATTTTGTCTCCACGGATGAGATCCACGTTAAAGGGAAGGTCTCGGCAACTTAATTTTTCTTTCGATTTTTCGAACGTTCTTGATTGGGGCTATTATGCATGAACTAAAACTTTGGTGCTAGTGTCCCGTCACCACAGCATAAATCATCATGAACGCTAATCAAGAAATTACACAGAATACGTGGGTCTCCCCGATGGCGCAGTGGTAGCGTCGTCGCCTTGTATCCAAGGGGTATCGGGTTCGATACCTGGTGGAGCCACATAGTGGTTCAGATTCCACTTTAAAACTGTAGGTCCAGACCCGATTGTCCTTGCTGTGCACAAAGTTGACATAAAACTCAAACTCAAGCAAAGAAACGCAGAATACGTAATACATTACAAATAAAACATAAAGTGTAAGGTAATACGGTAGATTTAAATACTAAGATAATGGAAACAATAAGTACAGTAAAGTGCAAAATGAAAGCAATTAAATCAAATAGAGTTAATGCAAAAGTTAAACTATGGTTAATCACGATTAGATGTTCCTAACGTTGTTGAACGATTGTGTCTTGTCCAGGGTGTACTATCTGACATCTCTACATTTGACTAATCGCGAAGGTGAGGATGAGTCATGATATGATGAAATTGATGAAGGGACAGTCACAAAGAACACCCATGCCAGGCCAGGATTCGAACCAGGGACCTCTGGGTCGGAGCCCGCTGTGCTAACCACTCCACCACGCAGTCAGGTAAGATGGGGCTCAAAATTACATACACTCTCACACACACGCACACATATATACAGGGTGTATCATAAGTAATCGCACAAACTGACACACTTGAAAGTACACGATAATAGAGGCAAAAAGGTCTCAGTAAACATGGGTCTGCAAACGAGCTGTTTTCGAGATAATTGCGAATGTGTGGTTACAAGCCGCCACTGACTTCATTGTTTGTAAACGTCGTCCTAGTTTGTAAAACGCTAATTTTGTGTGCGATTGTGTGGTTAGAAGCCGCCACTGATTGCATTTTGTAAACACCGAGTGCTTTTACTCCTTACTCCTTGCTCGTTCCGAGGTTTGCTCTTTGTATACAAAACAGAACATTTCCGAGAGGTGGCGTTGTAATCAAACAGGATGGATACATTCAGTACAGAGAATTATACATGCTTGTGACCAATTCCGAAATGAATCGGGGATGTTCGAAAGAATTCGAAACTCAATGCGGAATCGCGTACAGTATTGCATCCAGATGCAAGGACGACACTGAGAACACCTCCTTTAACAGGTACGAGTGTACAGTAAATGTAACATGTAACATACTAACGTTTGTTAAAGTAAGCAGAATGTTCAATTGAGATCTCCAATGACTGTCTTACTGTATTTTTAGCATTTTACCAACTAGGATGACGTTTACAAGCAATAAAGTCAGTGACGGCTTGTAACCACACATTCGCAATTATCTCGAAAACGGCTCGTTTGCAGACCCATGTTTATTGAGACTTTTTTGTTTCTATTATCGTGTACTTTCAACTGTGTCAGTTTGCGCCATTACTTATGATACGCCCTGTATATGTTCATGTGTATGTGTATCAAAACTTCAACCAGTTAGCCATGAAGCAAAAATTCTTCCTCATAGAAATTTACCCATTGTCAAAATTCGATTGTATCTACATATATTAAAGTGAGTTGCATACCTAGGTACATGGCGCTTCTATGTAATTTCTACTTCGATATTAAAGCTGTCCCAGAACATGCTGTAATCTGCTTCAATGCGAGCGGACATGTTTCCTTTGGGCTACATTAAACCATTGTTTGAAGCTTTGATAACCTCAAACATAGCATGATGAAAACATCCCAATAGAGTAGTGACTGACGATGCCCTCTTGTAATCAAGGGAGTCTAGGGTTCAATACAGATTGGTGAAACATTCCTATGTCTCTGATCTCACATTAAAATTTAGATTCAGTCCCAATTACCACATACATATGGATAAAATGGACTGAATACCTTCAACAAAGAAATCAAACATGTTTCAAAAACTTCCCTAAACAGTTTTCGGTACTGGTTTTAAAAGTTTTCTGATGCAATATAAAATACATTTTTAAAATGTTTGCTACAATCGGAGTTGCACGTTAGTATACGAGGGGCGATAAAAATTTCGGGTACGAGGTTTAAGGGATAGATTACATCATTAGGTTAATATTTTCCTGAACTTTTTTTTAAACTTTTAAATGGACGTATTCTATTATTGACGGAACATAGATAAGCAGAGTGTCCACAGAACTACAAGTAATTCTTTCAGAGCATAGGCGTAACTTGGCGACCCCGAAATATTCAGACTTAATTAAATTTACAAGTTAGGGTACCTGAGGAGAAAACTGATAAAGAGTAACATTTATGATTTCGCAAACGCCCCAGTCATTTAGCAAATAATCGTGCATGCTTTCTTTTATGGGAAGGAAAGCTTTTTGTCTCTGCCCCCCCCCAAGGTTTGATTTCTCCCCCCCTCAAAATTAGGCCGCAAGTCTTATTTTGCCAACTCAAAATTAGGCCCCCAAGTCTGATTTTTCCTCCTCAAAATTAGGCCCAGTTTGATTCTGCCCCCTCAAAATTAGCCCAATTCTGATTCTGACCCTTTAAAATTAGGTACAAGTCTGAATCTGCCCCCTCAAAATTAGGTCCCAAGTTACGCCCATATTATCATGGATAATATATTCGGCTAGGAACTATTGGTTAAAGGAAATGCAATTTATTTTCATAAGGGCGACGGAGTACTTGGTCCAGGATATGCAAGTGATAGTATTGAGACAAATAACATGAGCTTCACCCACATATGTCTACTTAATATGCAACTTTCCCTTGTGTGGTACCATGAGAAAGTTTACGTGTGATAAAATATTTTGTTTACCAGCTATCTATATATACAGGGTGGCTCAATAAGTCCCTTAACACCCCCGATACAAACCTAGTGCAGCGCGCAACGTGGAAATGATCACGACCAATCGTTGCCAGGCCAAGGGGGAACCACAGTGACACCACCCCCTCGGTCGGCGGCCATCTTGATGTACGCCATCTTGAATTCAAATTCAAAATTTTAAATGGGAAAGGGGTGATATGATATATCAAATCAGGCTACAATTTCACGAGAAATGCAATGGTGAAGGTGTTTTCGATTTATCTTCAACCAGTAAAAAGTTATGACTGAACTCTTGTACCAATTTGCTCCTTTTTGAGGTGTCAAAAATTAACATTAAAATGTCTTTAGCGCGTTAGTAACGCAACAAGATCAAAGTGACGTCTAGGGAGAGAAGTTCGCATGCCATTGCACACGATTTTAATCGGATACATTCTCGAGGTGCTGCGCATTACGAATGGTTGTCTCGAACAATTAAAGTGTCACGCTTCCATTGAATGAAAATTTATTCACAGTGACGAGGCTACATTTTAATTTTAAAATGAAGACCATGAACAGAACATTCGATTCTTTTTATCTGAAAACCTATTTTGGACAGATCACAGCCGAATGTTTAGTACTGGTAAGTTAATGGTGTGGCATGCTGTGTGGAACACGATTGGTTAGTCCATTTTCCATCGACGGAACTTTAAATGCTTAGGGTTACTGGGTTTTGTTAAATCAACAGGATTTTGCATCCTTGCTTACAGTGGAAGTTACTCTTTACAATTTCTTTTTCAGTAGGGCGGAACACCACAACACTATGCGAACGTTATGAAACAGTTTCTGTCCAACGTTAGTTATGAAATGATAAGTGTCGCATATTCTGTTTATTAACTTCACCATGAACATAAACATTAGCGTTGTCACTGTGGAGGACTTTTCATTCAACGGAAGTAGCTGTAATTGTTCAACACTGTAATTGTTCTAGACAACATTCGTAATTCGCAGCTCTTCGAGGATGTATTCGATTAAAATCGTGTGCAATGACATGCGAACTTCTCTCCCTAGACGTCACTTTGACCTCGATGCGTTACTGACGCGCTAAAGACATTTCAAGGTTAATTTCTGACACCTCGAAAAGGAGCAAATTGGTACAAGAATTCAGTCATAACTTTTTACTGGTTGGCAATACGTCGAAAACATCTCCACCATTGCATTTCTCGTGAAATTCTAGCCTGATTTGATATAACATATCACCCCCTTCCCATTTAAAATTCTGAAGTTGAATTCAAGATGGCGTGCAACAAGATGGCCGCCGACCGCGGGTGGTGTGAATATGTTTCCCCCTTGGCCTGGCAACGATTGGTCGTGATCATTTCCACGTTGCGCGCTGCAGTAGGTTTGTATCGGGGGTGATAAGGGACTTATTGAGCCACCCTGTAGATACCTCGACAAGGTCGTAGTTTTTACGTCATAATGTCGCTATTTTTCGCTGGAATTGCGATTTTCTTCTATTATATTATTGTTAACACATATACTGCACCGTAAAGACTCTTTCCCCCATAAGAGGGGGGAGGAATGCCGGGAAAATGGCGGTTTCCTTTGAAACTGAGTCAGTGGCGCATAGACATGTTTTTGGGGTACAAGTTGTGTTCTATTACTCGTATGATAATAATGCAATTATTTTAGGCCTATTATTTTTATTAATTTAAGTACAATGGAAAACCTATTTTAACGATGTTTTTGTCGATTTTATACTATTGCAAATCTGTGATTTTTCATCTCGTATTTCGTACGAGTACATATATTTTAGCGGTTCAAACCAATACTTGGTACGAGGCCTATTATTTTTATTAATTTAACCACAATGATAAACCTATTTTGAAGATGTTTTTTTTTCGATTTTATACTATTGCAAATCTGTGATTTTTCATCTCATACTTCGTACGAGTGTCATAATTTCTTTCGAGTTAAAGTACGTAACACCCTAACCCACCCACGCACACCCACACCCACCTACACCTACACCTACACCTACACCCACGCACACCCTAGCACACCCACATCTACACCCACGCACACCCACACCCACCTACACCTACACCTACACCCACGCACACCCACGCACACCCACATCTACACCCACGCACACCCACGCACACCCACACCCACCTACACCTACACCTACACCCACGCACACCCACATCTACACCCACGCACAACCACGCAAATTTACTTTCGGTCTACTTCCGGTCTATTTCTATTGCATCATGTTGCGCAACAAGTTATTACGCAATATTATGATTACCCGTATCTAACGTGTTGTTTTTTGATTGGTTGGTTTCAACGTGGTCCGCGCTTAGTTACTTAAAGGGTTTTTGCATTACAGATCAGTCAGTATCGTGAGAGTGTTTGAAGAGTACGGACGTGTTGTTGCAGTGCTCCTCTATACATTTTTTCATCTGCTAAGCACAGGGTGATATTTTTTTTATTATTTGTACTTATTATTTTTTTATACTTAGTACAAATATACGTATATTTTATATATAATAGAAAAAATAGCTAATATAAAATAAAACGTCATGAATGTTTTTGGGTTTAAGAAGCAACAACATAATCAGCCTGTAGAGAGAATTCCAGTAAACATGGATGTATTTAGAGACATTTATCATCAATTGAAAGGGTTACTTCTTGTTCACTTGAACAGTATTTGGTCTCATGTTGACGAGGATACTGGAGAGCACTTATTTGTATTTAATAATAACTTATCATCATATAAGTTACCTGTTAGTGGGAAAAATCAAACAAACGTTTCTCCACCGAATGCGGCAGTTTTGTACATAGGTCGAAATTTGTATAGAATTAAACATAGTACATTACTTCCTGATACGTCTTATGATGTGGAAGCTGATAAATTTTTGTATGCTTAGATAATTGGAGAGTATGATAAATTGATTCCTCTGTTATCGAAATAAGAATAATCTATCCTCTTATTAATGTACACTACCTACCAAAAAGTAATTGGCCACCTATGATGGTAGTTAATTTAGTATCTAATTTGATTCGTGTGGCCTTTATGTTGTTCTGGGAGCAAGAGAACCACTTGTGAAAGAGATGGTGCGTAGTGCAGAGCTATCAGACTTTGATAAGGGCATAATTGTGGGCTGCCACCTCAGTGGGCTGTCTAGCTGCAAAAGTTAAGCAGGCCCAAATCAACAATAGCATTTGTGCTTCGTAAGTGGAAGGTGCATGGACATTGTGACAATGGTGAACGTTCCAGGCGACAGAGAAAACTGACTATCAGAGATCGGAGAACCCTAAAACGTGAAATTGTCAAAAACAGGACACAGCCGATGGTTGGCATCAGACAGGAGTTTATGGCAGCAACAGGAGTATCAGTTTCCATTGGAACATTGCGAACAGAGGCCCACCAACTTCGATATTCCGGAAGAGCAGTGGCACATAAGCCGCATATCACCAAGCTGAATAAAGCAGACACCAAATCAACCAACCAACACAATCCACAATCTCGTTATTGTCCAGATTATCGAATCCAGAACCTTCGTCGCGAATAGCATAAGCAGAAAGATAATGTGAAATTACAGAAACAGAACCTAAAACCTACAACGGATAGATTGGATTAAGTCGACGATACAGCACGAGTTCTGAAATGAAGAAGAATACGAAAGTTGAAGGACCTCGATACACACACACTTTTCTTCACCTTAATGGTAAGCTGTGCTTCTTGCAGAGAAGCATTTATAACGTAGGCCTTTAAGGCCACGACGAGAAAGTGTTCTACATGCAATGGCGAGACCAAAACATACGTCTAGTTTGATATAAAAGCTGTGTTCCTCCTTATTTCGTACGTCATTGATAACAGGGACACGGGCCTCGTCTGCTGACCCTAGTTTCGTAGAGCAGACTCCTCTTCGCCACCCTTTTGTTCAGTGACCTTCGCTCGTAGTTAGCAAGAGTGAATGACTCACCAGATGCCTGTTGCCTGTGAGCTTATACAAGGATAGATATTTCGTTAGCGTCTGTAAGTATTGTTTCATCTGCAGTTATATCAGTTAATATCAGTGAGCTTTCTATCTATTTGCACCTGGAGGGGGGGATCTGCATGTATTATTTTTTCCCTGAAACAAGAAGAAATTCAAAGACGAAAAAAATTAGTCGTATAAGAGTAGTTAACAAAAAGAAAAAAGAAAACGAAACTGTAAATGTTTAAATAAATTAATATAGAGATCGAGTGAATAACATTTTGTCACGGGGCCTCCTCGATGACGTAGTGATACCGTCGTCACCTTATAAGCAAGGGATTCCGGGTTCGATACACGGTGGAGACACGTAGTGGTTCGTATCCCATTTAAAACTGAAGGTTCAGTCCCGATTAGCTTAGCTGTGCACAAAACAAAAACTAAAATAATAAATTGTCACAGTGTAAGAAAATTTCATGTTCAACCACATACGAAACAAAAAATAATAATTTATTCCATCTGTAGCATCTAACCAACACAATTATGGATCGCAACATATTTTCTCAGATCCATTTTAATTATACGTGTATGATAAAATAACGGAAGTAGAGGAAAGAGAATGCCAAGCGAAACACGGATGCCATCTCCAGAATTTCAAATCTCGTTACGTAAGGTTTTGGGTTGAAGTCCATGGCAGGCATGACTCTCTTGTTCTTGCCCTTTTATCTGCCCTATTTCATCATAAATCGTCGTTATGGTTCACCTACAGGGGAAGAATAATAACAATAATTGCCAATACAAAGCCAATAACAAACAGAACAACAACTCAATTAGGGAGATGTCAAGAAATAAACAAGACTTGACACTCTCGGTTTCTCGAATTGAAAATTGCTCTCCCGTTCTCGGTCGCGACTAGTTAAATATAGAAATCGAAAACGTATGTGAAGATACATATATTTCATATATCCCGGTTTTGTAGGAGATTTCGTGAGAGATGAAATAAGTACTCTTTGATCATGTTTATTTTTATTATTTTTGTTACGTAACATCACTTTTCTTCCCAGTCGTGGACGAGTGACCATTACATGAAATTAATGACGAAATACTCAAGCACCTGTTACAAAAACGGTACTCAAACCCGGAAACTTTGGTGACGAGATCGAATGTCAACCACTTAATGAGCTTGCCACCGAGTCTGTTTAATTATGTTTGTGTCAGGTAATTCGTAATAACTGTCAAAATCCCACATTCATTATCATTTGTTTCATAATTTATCTTATTGATGTGATTAACCTGAAGTCGAAAAATGCAAGATTGAATGTCTCTGTTGTTACTTCGTGTCGAATAATATGACTTTATATTATATGAATATATTAATAATATAATATGCCTAGTCATTCCATTGATTGATCCCAATTGCGCACACAAAATATGATATAATGTCCACTACTAAACGACCTCCTTAGCGGAGTGGTTAGCAAAGCGACAGCATGGGTCCCTGGTTCAAATCTCGGCTGGGCTATGGGTGTTCTTGATGAGTGTCCCTTAATCAATGTCATCATATCATCACTCATTACTCATCTTCATCATCGCTATTTGCCAAAAGTGAAAGAATAGTGACACTAAATAATAAACATCCAATCAAATCGAACATCTTCACAGATTTAATTCTATATCGTACCAAATTCCCACTTTATCACTGCATCTTGCTTCATTTTACAGCATCTCAATTGTTTTCCGATTCGAAAACAATTGGAATGTTGTTTTGTGCAATTCATTGACATTGTTTAGTTGTTTGGATTGTTTAATTAACATCGCATTAATTAGTTTTAGACCGATCTTGACAGAGATAATAGAGCACACAAGGGAAGGGGAAAAGACAAGTTAGAGACCACGGCTCTCTTTAAAGGACGAAGGGACAAAAAATCTATGCCTCTCCCACGGTTCGAAATTGTAACCACAAAATATTGTCTTATTTTTAAAATTTACGCCAAATATGGTTTCACTCGTCTCTTTCTCAAGGCGTTTCATTGCCTCTCCGATGGCGTAGTGGTAACGTCTTCGACATGTAATCAAAGGCTTCCGAATTCAATACCAGATAGAGGGACATTTGGTTCGGATCCCACTTTAATCTGTAGGTCCAGTGTATAAACTCGACTTACACAATTAACGTGTGGCATGTGGTCTATGATGAGAACCATCATTTCAGTGAACCTCTAATATCACTCGAAAGAATATTTCCTTACGATTAGCTCTTGTCAAGAAACACATAGCACCGAACTGTTTGTTGTAGCTGGGGCATGAGTCATGTGACTCATACTATCAATGCTCAATCCTTCACGAGAACACAGATCCACCAGACAAACTTAAGCGAATATTTTGTTATTTGGGTTGCATAAACAACAGGCTTTAAGACGTTACGAAATTCTAGGTCCCGTGGCCAAGGTAATTCTTTCTCTGACTCTACAGACACATTAACGAAAGGAAAAAGTTCTCTAACTAAAAATAATATTTGATAGAAGAAATGTTTATCCCGAGAAGGGGGGAATATTGTGTTACGTGCCTTAACGGCCGAACTCAATGATAAACATAAGGAGAATCAGTTGGCGGAAACAGCAATAGATGGCAGAGCGACTGAAAGGCGGAAAGTAAATTTCCTAATGAAATAAGAGGAGCCAGAAAGTGATTGAAATTAGACAAAACAAATGAAAGATAATGAGTGAAGATTATATCATTGTAAATATAGAAGAAGGAACATAAAGTAATAGAAGAAATATAATGATTAACATAATCCTCATGAACTGTACATATAGGAGATTAAAGAAGTCATGATGCCGATTAAAATCCACGTCTTTTCTCTCGTTAGATTTTTGGTTCTTCGCCTTGGTGGCGCTATATCAATATTTGTCGCCCCAAAGCACTGCGGTTGCGCTATTGACTTTAGTCGCTCTTTACCAAAGGTAGCGCTGCTATATTAGATATCCTTAGTTGTCAACATGGTCGTTATCTTGGTGGCGCTATATCAAGATTTGTCGCCCCAAGATAAATTGAATCTTGATAGGTGTATTTGGGCTTCATGCCAAAGAAAAGAAGTTAAGTCTTATAGAAGAATAAAAGAAGTTGTTAATTGTTTATAGAAGAATAGAAGATTTTTATTTGGTTTGAACAACGAAGCGCGATATTACCCCATACCCTGAGAGGCATCACGTGTATGCTTTCGAGTCTTTCATGTGAATTTATTATTTGTTCGGGTAGTTAAATCATGTTTTTTTGACCAAAGAACGTGTCAAGATTTTGGCGCAACAAGGCGGGGATCAAAAATATGTTGTTTTGTTAGTGTTTATGTTTTTCTGTGTTCGTGAACTGTAATTGATTTGTGATTGTGATGGAAATTCTGTACTAGAAGAATATGGATAAGAAGATGTTGAGAAGTGCAAGTAAATCGTCGGCTGAGGAAAATGAATCTCCAGTGCAGTCAGTTCCAGTTACAGCAGACCTGCTTTCTTCAATACGGATTATGTTGAAGAAAAGTACAAGCGCTATGGGAACAAAGATGCAAGAAAACTTCAGTGCTCTGGAATCTAAAATTCAGGAAAACATTAGAGAAAGTTCTAGCAATCTGGAAGCAAAGATCCAAGAAAACTCGAGTGCGCTGGAAACAAAGATGCAAGAAAATTCTATAAGTCTGGAAGCTAAGTTTCAGGAGAATGTAGCCATGTTGGAACGCAGTTTGAACTTATAGTTAGAGGAAAGTGGTACAAATCTGGTGGAATCAGAAAGGCGCTTAGAAGAAAAGATTTCACAGGGTTATTTGAAACTCACAGAATCTGCTTTGGAGATGGGACAGAGACTGGAGAATTTGACAGCCAAAGTGGAAGAAAATTAACAGAAGATAAAAGAAAGCATTCATATAGAGATCGTTAACTTACGTCAAAAATGTGAAGCAAACTCTCAACAAGTAGAATCAAATGTGCAAAAAGACATTGATTGCCCTGTTGAGAGAAGAGGTTGAACAATCTCAGGGTAACTTCCGTAAGGAAATTACTGAGGAACAGAGCAGTTTCAGAAATGAAGTATTTGAAAAGGTGAATCACCAGGTAACTGTTATTACAGATAACTTAGAAGATACCATTAACCAGAAAGTTGCAGAGAAACTTGCTGAGCATATAAATGAAACCGAGGGATACAGAAAAGCTGACGAAGAATGGAGGAAAACAGTTGAAATTAAAGAAGACAGTTTTCCTCAGATGTTGGTCATATCTGTAGTGAAATTGTTCATATTTCTGATCAGCTGAATAGGTTGCAGATGCAGAATAACTCTGATCATTCTAAAATCCATCGTGTTGATGATGGTTCTGGAAGATCGACATTTTATCCCATCTGTTCAAATGAAGCTTCAAACCTGCAAAGAAAAACCCAACGGAAAAAGAGGCACAAGAAGATGAACGAATCCAGCTCGTCAGAAAGTGAATCAACTTCTAGCAGTAGAAAAAACAGAACAGAGCCTTCTTCACGAATTGTACACACTGGTGTAACTCCTAGGATGGCAGGCATCAATTCTATGAGAATGTTCGACGGCAATATTATCGCTACTTCAGCTGAAATATATTTAAAGGAATTGAATATAAACCTTGAAATTATACAGATGCCTCAACATTATAGGCTTGAAATCATTCCACGTTTGTTAACTGGAAAGGCCTATCACTGTTTTTTTCGCATAAGAACGATATCCGCACTTACACTGATTTTTGCAGAGAATTCAAGAAGAGGTTTGCTTCAAGAGAAGCGAAAGAGAGAGATTTGGAGTCTGTGTGGACTAGGCGGTACAATAAGCAGAATGATAACAATGTTTGGTCCGTGTACTCTGCCTATAGGAATCTGAGTAATCATTACACCGAGCAGGAAGTAGTTAATCTAATCATCGGACAGTTGCCTTGTAGAGTAAAGCAATTGTGCTTGGTTCATGCTCCGAACACCGTGGATCTCTTAGCGGATTTTGTCAAGAAATATGAGCAAGCAGAGGAACAAGATGCTTGGCGGTCTACATGGAGACGAGATATTGGAGCTGAACAAAACAGCAGAGATGTTCAAAGAACGTATAGAATTCGCTTAGTTCAGCAACAAAATAGGAGTAACCCAGCTGAGAGTCCATACCCTAGAAATGGAAATAATTACCGTCAACAGCGTCAGTTTAGTTCACGACGAGAATATCCAGCTTCTAGAGGTAATCCTTACAATAGACTGTATCCTAACAGCGGGTTTTCTTCGCCAAGTCAACATGTTTCTCCACAGAGAGATCACAATAATTCTCCAAGGACTCAAATGACGAACAGTGGCGTGCAGACAGACATTGTTGAACCATATCCCAGCGCTGAGCAACACGCGTAGTGTGGCAGTAACGAGGAACTTCTGTTGGGACACTGGATCTAATCTGGACCAGGTGCGGGATTTCACCCCTCGCCTGACATAGAAACGTTCCTTATGTTAGGCAGTCTCGGATGGAATTGGTGGCAAGAAGAGAAATTTTACAGTCTGGTGACAATGATAATATGCTGATATTCATAACAAATCAGAATTTACCTGTAAATTAAGGTAGATCGTTAAGTATAAAAATTCAGTGAGCTAGAACTAGAATTCAGAACTTAAATTTGTAGGCAAGCGTGACTCGGGGCTCGAAACTACTGAAAGCACCATTCTATAGAAATCTTAGTTGTTAACGATTTACCATAAGATCAGCTGTTGGTTAATCGTTTCTGCGAAAGTATAGAACTGAGATCAGTCTTATACATAGAATATTATATTTAATGGTGGATGGAGTGTCGATTTAAAAAGGAGCTAGAAGGAAATAATTCCGTAGACAAGTAAATGAGGGTCCGTAAATTTAAAGCTAGCCAATAGAAACGGATTCCTTCACCAGAAGATATGAAGAAAAAGATCGATTCTAGTAAATTACTGAAAATGGAACGAAGAACCAATTTAAGTTGAAATCTTCACGATCCATAGGAAGGTGTCTTTGTAAAGGCCTGGCACTGAAAACGTTTTCTATGAGTTTGCAGTTACAACATGATGTAGAACGAGAGCATATTTGAAAAGGCTGCTGATTGTTTATTTGATCTGGTCTTATTATTTGTATGTAGTGTCATCGTTTATTTATGATTATCAGAAGTCCCATGCTGTACAAAAAGTTGAATATTTCTTCTAGCGTCCAGTTTTATCTCAGAACTTGTGAACTAAGTACATGAAGAATTGTAAACTGTTTTCCAGAGATTGAAACCAAAATCAACTAGGCTGTTGAAAGTTTTCCAGTTCGTCGTCGATTTTGATTTTTCTTCGGAAGGGGCAATTGATACATCCTTTTCCATTTCACTAATATTTATTGTTATTAATTATCTTTTCTCTTGTACAAATGTTTATTGTTCTTTAATCTTAATTTCTGTAGTTTACCTATCACTGATAATGTCAGGTTAGTGACTAACCTGTATATACTTATCTTGTAAAGGCTGTTACCATGGCAATTACGAGTGTGTTTTGTCTTGACTTAAAAACACGATATCACTAAAATGTATAGTCACTTTAGAATTACCCTGTATATTATTGTCCTGGTCACTAGCGCAGCAGATCGAGTGTATGCGGAGCAGAAGTACGTGAACAATCGCACCAACCGATGACCATAATTCCACAAGACTATGGAATTGTGTGACTTAAATTTAAGCATTTAATTCTGGTAATTCATATTAAAATGAACGGATGCTCTGACAAGCAAATTCATCTCATGTTACTATCGACAGATAACACACGCAAAACTGCATTTATATTCTCCAACCTTTGTTATTTTGATTAATGCATCTCTAGTTATACCTTCTGTACTCACATCACATTTCCCTGAAGTTTGGTAGATGAATGTCTGGCTGGCATTTAACCCATGAGCTTCATTATTTTTATGACTTTGATGTCACACATATGGGTTTACCCAGAATTTTCCACCTCGAAAAAATCAAAGAATGAGGGGTAAATAAAGAACAAATCAAGAGCTTAAATGACCAAGAGTCGGGCCATTATGGCTTTTTTTTTAGGGATTTTGAAGATATTCGGTTCATGGGTGGTGTTGGAGGGTGTGGGTAAATTACAATGCCGGGTAATATTCTAGAGTTAATTGCCTCGCATTGTATCTTCTAAACTAAATACAAGTGTAGTGATAATGTTTAATTAGCTAATTATTCTAGCAGTTAAAAATAATCTATGATATTGTTGTCTGTATACTACCTTGATCACTGCATAGTACATAGTATGATTTCTTTCTTTTTTACATATAAGTATATTCCTATGTCCTTATTATCGAAGTATGCCGTTATCTATGTAGATACTGGCAAACGTTGAACGAAAGCAGTCTGTACCTTTACATAGGACGGTGATTAATAAGTAGATAATAATAATAATAATAATAATAATAATAATAATAATAATAATAATAATAATAATAATAATTATTATTATTATTATTATTATTATTATTATTATTATTATTATTATTAAGTGATAAGGCAGTGCAATATGTCTTACTTCAGGAATTTGTAGGGATGTGCCCCTAAACCCTACATTGCACAGTGTTATATGCAGGGATGGTGGTTTTGTCGTGTGGTCAGCACGACGAACCCCCAGTCGTTGATGTAGGTTTCCATGACTTGGTTACGCTATTCATTCGTAGCTCTCCAATTTCCGCACGATGTGTAGTGGTCAATGGTCCCATACACAAGCCGATATCTGAGAGAAAGTTGCTATGCTGACTCAAACCTGTGCGTGTCCCCTAGCCGGAGCACAAAGTTAGACGCCTTAATTTATGCCAGTTTTAACTTTAAATATTATTAATTGCCTTTTAGTCGTATCAAAACTCTAAACTAGAAGCAATAATATTATTATTTAACTTCATGGTTATATCTACCTCCTGTTTACTCTCTAAATGATTTTAGGTTTTACATAAACTGTTCTTTCCATAACCCTTCTTTATTTCATTCTATTGTACCGTAAATAAATTTTCCTAATAATACACTACACGCTAAAACACTTCCAATTTCACAAATACTCTATGTATCAAATCTTGGACTCGTCAGAGATGTTCTAAAAAGCCACTCGTGAAGTCAAATTCATGTCACACAGAGTTTGTTTAGTTTTGCCACACCTTACAATCCAATATTACACCCAGAATAGTTGTGTCATAATTTCTTGGTAAGAATAGGTACTAACGTCCGTTCAGAGTGTTAACATTTCGAAATTTGATGACGCATTGATATTTGACCTTTCTTTTACCCAAAAGTTGAGTTTTATGCCAACTACAAAACTTTAATTTTCCTGGAAATCCCCTTGTAACACCAGCACAAATTCAACCAGAATGATGCTTCCTATTTGCATATGCAATTCTACGATCAATTCCAAATAAACTAGGAGGTTGATACGCACCCACTTATTGTATCATTTTAAGTGTTTAATATGTTAATTGTCTATTATGACGTAATTTGTTTTGTTCAATTGGGTAGTCTGTTCTGGTTATGGACTAACCTTAAAATCATTTGATTGTGGGTTGTGAGGTGAGAGATATTATGAATGTTGCTGGATAATGGAAGTGATTTTGGAAATGTGAATGTGTTAATTTGTGTAGTGAAGAACAATTATGATCTTAATACAATTTTGTTTCTAATAAGGAGTTTAATTGCGAGTGCAAGTGTAATATATTAACATTAACTGACATCTAAATATATTTTTGTGTGCGAGAGTTAGTAAGATATACGTAAGCATATCCTTATCTGATTTCTCACAACCTGAGGGCTTCATAGTAGGCTGATAAGTCTCATGCTCGCCGTCGAGGAATAAAAGTAAGTTGATCCATTGAGACTAAACCGGGGAACGTAACAGGTATAAACTTTTTGGCGCCGCAACGCGGGACTCGATAAATGTGTTTGAGTAGGGTATGCAGAAGCGTAATTTAAGAAGTGATAGTCGTAAGTTAGAAATGGATACTTTAATTTGCTGTTCCGATAAAGGGAGAGCTGATGATGAAGAGGTCGAGTGCATCGATTTTAAAAGAAGCTTCCACTTACATTGTGCTGGTTATCCTTTGCCAAAATCGCAGTATAAGGGGGAAGAATTGAAATGTCTTATTTGCAAAGATAAGGGTAACAAAGGAAGTCCTTGTTTAAAACAGTTGTTTCAAACCCTGATGGAGAAAATGGAAATGGGAAGAAAAGAAGATAAATAGGAACAGGAAATGATAAGAAGTGAACAAGAAAGAATCAGAAGAGAAGATAAAGATAAACAGGAAAGGATAAGAAATGAACAAGAAAGAAAAAGAAATGAAGATAAAGAGGAGCAGAAAAGAATCAGAAGAGAAGATAAAGAGGAACAGGAAAGGATAAGAAATGAACAAGAAAGAATCAGAAGAGATGATAAAGAGGAACAGGAAAAGATAAGAAATGAACTAGAAAGAAAAAGGAATGAAGAAAGAGGAGAATAGATGAAGCTGCTCAGCCAAGATAAGGAAGAATTATTATCTAGAGTAGAAGAGGGGCGAAAGGAATGTATAGAAATTAAGGAGACTTTGAGGAAGGAAATTGCGTGTGAGAGGCAGCAATAGCTGAATTAATACTAAAGCTGGAAGAAAAACAAAAGGAACTTAGACTTGACACAGGAGAAAACATCTAGAGAAGCTAAAGAAAATAAAATGGAAAATGAAATTGAGAAATTGAGGGGACGAATAGAGAGTGTTGAAATAATTTCAAGGCCAGAAGCAACGCAGGGTTCCTCAGAATTACTTGATAATTTAGAGCTAAATCAGAGAAGGCAAGAAAAGAAACTTGAAGAAGTTACGGAGAAAGTCGCATCTGTAGATAGGCAGGTCGATCAACTACAGATGTTAATGGCAGGCTGTGGGGTTCTAGAACCTTCTCAAAATGGTGAAGCTGTATTTCAACTGGGAATGAACGGTTCAACAAAGAGAGGTGATTTCAAGGGGAAGATGAGGAAAATGAATCGTTACTCGTCAAGTTCTTGCTATACAGTTTCCTCTAGTTCTGAGGAAACTAGTTCTGAGGAAACTGAAACTAGGAAAATTACAAAGCCCAGGAAGAGACATAATAATGGAAAGTCTGATAGATGGAACCAGGATGAGATATCTCGTGACAATGCATATAAGAAATGTTCCTACAAATCTTTTCGCATGTCTGATGTTAACGCTCTTTCAAAGTTTACTGGTGAGATTAATACTGTCTCTGCTGAGAGGTATTTAAAAGAGCTAGTAACATACCTGGATCTAATGAATGTCCCTATGATTTTTAGATTGAAGTTATTGCCCTATCTTATGGTAGGAAAGGCTAAGGCGTGGTTTGTTGCAAATGAGAAGAAGTGGAAGACTTTCGGATGGAGGATGGAGGACAGAAAACCCGAGATTCGAGGACAGAAGACCGAACCAAGCTAGAATTAGGCAACTGACGTTCTCCAGTAATCAACAAAATTCAGCGAAGGTGCCTGGAGGTAACAGAAGATCTGATAATGAGAACTTCAGTGGTAGTGCTCGACAAAGTAACAATCCTTCAGGAGAAGGAAATAGAAGCTGGTTCTACAGAAGAAGGAAATCCAAGGGATCACAGCGATCTTCTGGAGAAGAAAGAAGAACGCCATTCCGAAGAAGAAGTTCGTATGGTAATATTAATTTCTCCCCACATCGCGATAACCGGTATAGGGGTAACTACAATTGGAGGAGAAAAGAAAGTGCTACACAGACGGAAGATTTCGATAGTGGAGAAACTAGTGTTAAACAATTAGATGTTACCACTTGGAATATGTCTGCCCTGTCCAACACCCCAAGAAACTGAGACACAGTTGTTGAGTTGAGTGGATGGCCCCAGAGTTTTGAAAAAGAAAATTTACTCCATTTTCATTTTGTTAATTTTCTTTTTGTTTGTGGGAGGATGCCATGATACAAACCCACGTATCGTATCATTTTAAGTGATTAATATGTTAATTGTCTATTATGACGTAATTTGTTTTGTTCAATTGGGTAGTCTGTTCTGGTTATGGACTAACCTTAAAATCATTTGATTGTGGGTTGTGAGGTGAGAGATATTATGAATGTTGCTGGATAATGGAAGTGATTTTGGAAATGTGAATGTGTTAATTTGTGTAGTGAAGAACAATTATGATCTTAATACAATTTTGTTTCTAATAAGGAGTTTAATTGCGAGTGCAAGTGTAATATATTAACATTAACTGACATCTAAATATATTTTTGTGTGCGAGAGTTAGTAAGATATACGTAAGCATATCCTTATCTGATTTCCCACAACCTGAGGGCTTCATAGTAGGCTGATAAGTCTCATGCTCGCCGTCGAGGAATATAAGTAAGTTGATCCATTGAGACTAAACCGGGGAACGCAACAAGGTGTACTAGCACTAGTACTATCCATTATAATTTTGTTAATTATACTACATAGACTGGAACTCTGAAATTGCAGAATCGGGATACAAAGTTGATAACTTACAGCGCTCGACCACAGTACATGTGACACATTAATATATTTTAAGTCAAGTTGTTAATATCTGAGCATACAAGCAAATATTTATAGTTCTATAAAGGACTTGTAAAAAGTAATTTTGTAAATGAAATATATAAATTATTCGAAAGTATTTTGTAGTCTCGGAAGTATTTTGAAGCCTTTATTATAAAGTTACAGGAAAGAGTCTTACATACTGTGAATTCACTTGACGTTCTTTCAGGATATTGTCCGGTAATGTTCTTACAAGCCAGCCATTTTGTGCAACGTTTGTGCTCAAATAAAGTTTACAAGACTGAAAAATGTGTAACTTTCGATAAGGAACTGAAATGTCAGTTATTTTTCACGAACTTTTTTTGGGGAAGGCAACATTTCCCAGGGATCTGAACAGACTGAAGTAATAAACCCTGTAGAGCAGTTTCGAGGAAGGTTCAAAGGAGTTTTTCAAAGACCTCCAAATCCTTTGAGTATCTAGTTGTGGCTACTGTAGCGTGCCATGTAAACAAAAAAACCTCATTCGGAAGCAAGACTTTCCTGGAAACGACGCACGTGGCATTTTCAGATTTCGTCAAGCATGCATTAGTCCCACCTCTTCGTGTACACAACTTGAATAGTTTTCATTTCTTTTTTTTTTAAGTCTATAGTTTACATTTTATTTTTAATAAAAGAAAATCTAGTAACTTGTACCTTTATAAAGATATATCCGTAAAGTTTTCTTCTATCTATAGAGTAATTCAAAATGTTTTTTTTTTCATACCTAATACACTTGGATATGTACTCCTTTAGTTGCGTGACAGTTGTCCAACCTATATTCAAGCTCCGGCATTATGTTGTACAGCATTACTGGCGACACATTCCGGATTGTAGCACAAATATGACGTCGCAGGCCAGGAAGGTCACGAACTTGTGTTTCGTTTACTTGAGAATTCACGAAACCTCAGAGAAAAATAAAGCGGAGTGATGTCCGGGAATCAAGGGGCTAAGCGATAGGACCACCTCTCACAATCCAGCGTCCAGTAAATTCACGGTACAGGAAATCCCTCACTTCATGCTCGTAATGACACAATTATTCACCATGTTATTGAAAAGCATTGGGATCCCTGCAGATTGTTTTAAAAAATAATAACATGCTACTCTCTCCCTCCAAGCAGAAAATCGGGTGTATGTTATCAACAGTTATTTATTTCGTATTACTCACTGACCAAATAAACAAAAGCAAGCAAAATCAACAAACCAATAAATATATTCCGCATTGGCAAGGAATAAAATCCAAACGGGTTTCGCGCGGTAGTGCAGATTTTTTCTTTCTCCTCCACTGCAACTAACGTATGATTAAGTTAAACTAAACAGAAAATTCAAAGTCGCAAAGTAACATAGACTTTCTTATTCGTTAATAGCATCAAAGAATTGCTATGTTATGTCAATGTATCAAAGCAATCTTTTTTAGCTATTACATATTCACATTTTTGTCAAACATCGTGTTAAAAAAATGATTCAAATCGATTCGCCATATTAGCCAACATTTCTGAGTAAATTGTAGTACACACAAGATAGGTAGATACCCATTTCATTCGCAGGGCAAAAACAGTATTTTCGGTTTTTCTTGTTACCTGTGACGAAATTAGTAGGCAAGGAGCTAAAGAAAGTAATTACTTTCACTCGATTCTTTTTGAAAAGTCCTTAGATCTCTTTCCACAGAATCATAATCTTAGCTTCGTTGGCTGATTTCGGCGAGTTCTAGATTCATGATCTGGCCACCGCAGTTCTGAATTCGAGTCCTAACCTTGGGTTGCTATAAATTTCAAACAATTAACATTACACTCAGAATAGCGATTAGCCTAAGAGGCAGAAAGCAATGTAAAATAAGAATATTGAATACGAACTTCTAATCGCAGTCACAGATTCACTTATATACTCAAACAACATATTTTTATAGAACCAGTGGTAATGTAAATCAGTTGTTTTATGCTTTTAATATAAAGTGGCAGAAAAGCGAATTAAAATGAACAAAATCAATCAACTATAATTTCCTTTCATCATAGAGAAGATAGAGGATTAATTTTACGGAGTTTAAATATTTTATACAAAATATTTATTAAAGAAAAGGAGAGATGGCGCTATTAAAGTTGAAAAGAGAAGAATAAAGTATAAATAAGGCTTATCAAACGGGTAGAAGGAAGTTCTGTTTTAATTAGTAATTTTTATTACATCTTAAATTTTCTATTGTTATTGTTACTTTTCTTCTCTTTTCTATCCCTTGGGTTAGGAATAACAACGAGGATAAATGAATGAAATTGTGATGCAATTCAAAATGCAAACAAAATGTTAGCAGAAAAAGCATGTAATTACATAATTATCCGTGCTCCACTGATAAATTATATAAAAAATTGCAACGAACTACTGTAGGAAATTTAAGAAAGAAAGTAAAGTTATTTAAATAATTTTCATTTTTCAACATGTACTGAATAGAAAATTCTGTTCGTGTACTCTTATGTAACGTTCTTAATGGACGATCAGTCATAATGCCAATTAAGGGCACTTCATCAAAGACAAGGGCACGTAAGATCAAAATTTGGCGGACGGAACAATTTAACAAATGTAACTTATGGATTGATACATATTCCAGTGAGTCAAAATGACTCATGCAACCAACCTATCAATATTCTGAACCTATAGAAGGTAACCATAACATGATAATTTAATCACACATGTATGTGACATAGCAGACGAATTGATCAATAATTACATTCAAAATTCAACATTTATTGCAAGCCTGTCACCAACAAAAAGAAGAAATGCTTTGAGTTTGAATATGTTAACGTACAGTTAATTTTCCAGGAGTTCCTCCTATATTCTGTAGTTATTTATTACAGAGGATCTTATATGGAAGGGGACTATAATATAAGTCGGTTCATTTTTTTGGTTTCGTTAATCTATAATAATTTTTAAGTTAATGCACAGTTACGATAATCGTGATACGTTAATCTGGACTAGACCTACAGTTTGAAGTGCGATCTTGGACCCTTTGCTTACAAGGGGGCGACATTACGACTAGGCCATCGGGGAGGCCCAGAAAAGGGGTTGCAAAATAAGAAGAACATTTTAAGGAAAGTTACTAAATTAGTCACAAACATGTATGGGATAACGGTGCATGTTTAGTAGTTTCGAAAGGTGTCAAGGTGACAATACAGCATTTGTCCACCAGTATCTTCGATCTGTTGTACGCAATGTGAAGGTCATGAAGTGAAATTTTACCAATAAATACAAAATGACGTCTACTTCAGCACGAGCACAATTCCATTCTTTAAAACAACAAATGATGCAGAATAAAAATACCAAAAATGGTGGCGGACAATTTGTCTACTGTTATCTTAGCTGTCGAACATACATACATACATACATATTGGACACAGCTGGACTGTAACGACTCTATGGAAAAGCATTGTAGTAACCCCTCGAAGTCAGACCAACACGCTCCTTCTGTATAAGCAACCCAACTATCATTGCAGTTCTACAGCTTGTATAACATCCACGGACATGGGCGTATATATAGTTCACGTAGGGGCGAGGGGTGGTTCAACATCTGGTATGATTAGTGTTGAGCTATATTTCATAAGTGAAAATCCGGGATACTGCTGACCGGAAGCTTGTTGGGGAGCTGTTGGGGTGGGGGGTAATTGGACCCGACAAAGTACGTACACCATCCATTTTCATATTGTTTACACTTCTTAAATGAAACAAAAATCTACTTCGAAGTATATCATTACTCTTGCAATTCTTCTTCTGTGCCATAATGAACTAAGCTATTATCTGACAATGTCGAAACTTTGAGAACTGCGGATTGAACAGTGCGGGCGCCCAAGCCCTAACTGTTTACAGTAAATAGCTTACTATGCAATGGGGAAATTTGCAACTGAAATTCAGGCTGTGTCCGGAAGGTACAAAGTACAGACTTGAAGTTCGGTCTTCACGGAAGTGACGTCACCTAGTGTGGTTCGACATCGAACAAGCTATCGAGACCATAGCTCGGAATACGGATCGTTGCAGACTTGGGTCACGTGATTTCCGCACTAGTCGTTTATTTGTTTGAAATATAGGAGGTAGATACCACAGGTTTAGGCCAGCAATTTTTTGGTTGAAGTTCTTCTAATGTGTGGAAATGTATGTATAAGAACATTTAAAAATGCTATCTGATTTCTATGGTGAGAAACAAGTGCTTAAAACGCGGGAAAAACAACGAGTCCTCAGTTTTATCTACTGATCGTATTTGGCGCTGCAGTCGAATTACAATTCGAAAGACTTTCACTTCCAGTCTACGACTTGAAGACCGCACTGCAAGACCATACTCAAGGACGGTCTTGCACCTTTCGGACACGGCCTATGTGATGCTAGCAGACGGCGGCGCTATCGCTATTTCCAGCATCATCTTGTAACTCGATAACTCTTGTGTTATCAAGAGGGACCGGTTCAATGTACAATGATTGTATAGTAAAATGGGCATTTTAATATTACGCATTTAAACTTTAAACAGCCAATGGGTCATATATGACCCATGGTGCCGATTACAACATTCACGTGCTTTTAGGACCTTCATACTTGTATGTGAGGTTGTTAACGCTGTCAAGTGTTGAGATAAGACTTTGGAATGTCATGTGGAAGAAAACCCACCCCTCCCCCTTTCTCTAATATGCAAATTAGCCAAAATGCAGGATTGTACATATTGCGTCATATTTCAGTCTGTATGAGAACTAGGGACTTGAAAGAAGTTTCACTTTGTTGAAAAAGGTCTACTCTTTGAAAATAATGCAAACGTTTGCGCTCTTTTTTCAAAATAACGGGAGAAGAGGGGGCGAACGCCACATTGTTATTTTTCATTCAAAATTGGGGACTTGGCCCCTCCCAACCCCGTTTTTCTCACTTGGGCTTTCTGAATTGTACACGGTCGTTTGTTCCTATGTTTTTGCTTTCTAACAAAAGTTATCCGAAGTAGATTACTCAAATAGTCTTAGAGATATATTAATTTTTTCTCTAATATGCAAATTAGCCATTTTTGCCAAAATGCAGGATTGCACATATTGCGTCATATTTCAGCCTGTATGAGAACTAGAGACTTGAAACAAGTTTCACTTTGTTGAAATGGGTCTATTCTTTGAAAACCATGCAAACGTTTGCGCCCATTTTCCAAAATAACGGGAGAAGAAGGGGCAAACGCCAGGTTTATTTTCTTTGAAATTTAGGACTTGGCCCCTCCCAACCCCGTTTATCTCACTTGGGCTTTCTGAATTGTACACGGTCTCGTGCTCCGATGTTTTTGCTTTCAAGCAAAAGTTATCCGAACTAGATTGCTCAAATAGTCTCAGAGATTTAAAATTTAAAAATCGCGCGCAAAGGCCGCGGCGAGAGAGGGGTTACTTTCGAAAACCGGCTTGGCTATCTAAAGGTTAAATATAAATAAAGTTGAGGAAAATATATTCTTAATCATTTCTTCTTTCCCATCCGATTCCAGGTCATTTGTGCATCCCGAGGAAACTATTCGGGACACTAGGACAAATTATAACATTCCGGGATTGTCCCGAAAAGTCCGGGACGTATAGCAGGCCTAGGTATGATCAGGCTATCAAAATCCAATCTATCAACCAGGTCATCTAACATTTTGACACACTGTTCCAATGAATGAGTGATAGCCATTTGACATTTTTGGAATAAGTTATTGAAATTTTGCGAAGTATTGACTGTGTTCAGAGAAACGTGAGTTCAATTCTACTACAAACTGGTTCCAAAATAGACAACGAAGGTTTACCTTGTAATATTCTTTTGTGCTCTCAGCTTGTGCATTGTTCCTCCTGTTTGTTGGCTGGGTGTTCTAGGTCTCTTCGTTTCTTCATCACAGCCACTGAGTAGTTTCTCTGCCTTGGAAAAAAATCATTAAAGTTCTCAGAACTCTCTCTTAGTTTCTTTTTTATATTTTATTATTATTATTATTATTATCTCTGTTAGAATACTGCCATGTTCAAAGAACTGAACAGTCCATCTTTTGAGGTGCCCAACACAATCTTGCACTTCATGAAAACAATTTGGTTAGAACAAGTGGAGAAGGTGTTTGAAACTCCCCACAGGTTGCACAGTGAAGAAACTGAAGAGCTTGCTGAAATATTTCTCTTCTAGTAAATTGTAAAGTTTGTAAAGTGTATACAATTAGTGAAAACATTTCCACAAGTCACGCTACTTAGTAGATACTTTTCTGTTCATCTTGTGTCAAACAACTTGAGACTGTTACGGTGTTTGATAGGTTTTCTTGCACTGCGATTTTAAAAAACAAATTCCTTTAAGAGGACTAGAGGGACAACAATATAACTGATTTGACAGCCCCAATGCAGTTTCTTATCGCAGAAATTCCGAAGCTATCAGGAAATTGCAGACATTTATTCTGCAGTCCCATCTGGTGTGTGGAATTACGTAATTTCTTTCCCATCCAATACGTCTCGAATTTAGGAGAATAAAGTAAGTACGAAAACATTTTTATGAACAAGCGGATAGAACAGGTAATCTGGTAATTTTACTGGACCATAAGGGGGTTGGACCCGTTGAACCCCCCCCCTTAAATACGCCCATGTCCACGGGTAAACATGTCAGTAGATTCAGCAGTGGTGATAGAGAAATATGCGAGATGGAAATAATTTTCATTGTCGGAAGCAAGGTTCGTGTTCTCCACGTGGAGTAATTCTCAGTATCACGGCACTTTTGTTTATTTTGTGTTACTTGGGAGCGAACCTGACGAACTTGCTATGTTTTTTCACTTTGTGCATTAGCAACATGTGCACATTCTTCTCGCACATGTAAATAAAAATACAAAACTAACTTTCAATTTCAAAAGAAATTTCCCCAAAGCAATAAATGGAAAACATGACATGTAAAGCATGAGTTTTTCAAAGTAAGTATGCATGCATTTCATGGCATACGTATTTTTTGTTGTTAGATAATGAAATATTCGTGAGAGAAATTGAAGACTAAAATTGGTAAACGCTGTAAGTGCCACAATAATTCAAACACCGTTCTCCACGTTAAACTGTGAAATGTGCTATGCTTTATAATGTGGTAAACGTGAAATGTGGCTGGTAGCCCTCTAAGTAGTTCAAAGGGCGTGTAAAGAAATCACTAGTGTGCACGTTCTTACGGGCTGATGTGCGGACAATGCGATTTCCCAACACTTTCGCTTTTGACACTTACAACGTTTACCACTTTTAGTCCTCAATTATAAAGACATTTGTTCTGTGTGTCCGGAAGGTGGAGAAACTAATGTTCATGGAGCGTTGTTTAGCGTAACAGCGATTCCAACTAAAGAATTTCCTTTCCTATTTTTTTCAGCCAGTGAAAGAGACAAGGGTAAACAAATAAATTTGATCTTTTACTCTAGCGATTCGTCTTTACAAGTCTAGAGATACAGAGAACAGAAAGATATATTTCCGAGACTACTCATAGCTACGATTCTCCACCCCCCGTCACCTGCTTCTTTTATTTAACTGTTTGTTCGAAACAGTTGACGAAACATCACGAACCTAACTAAAACACAAAACATTAACATGAAAATGAACCTTATCCATCTGATAGTGAAAACCTGAGGAGTAACCATAGCTCGCCTCAAAAATAAAAAATAAAATATAGAAAATACAAGACCACGGATAAAGATATCTCAGGCAGGAAAACCGGTGCACTGACCTCCTGCTGAGAATCCCCATTTGCAAGAAGTTTTGTAATAATCCGCTAAGAGGCGCAGAGAGGCACTACTCGCAATCGTGCTTCCACTTATTCTAACAAACAGAAGAAGAGATGGCACTGCTAAATGTCAACAGCTGTTAAGCCTGACGTCACAGTCTTTATCTGTGACAAGACAAACCTTTCCATACATGTCACCTCATGTAGTGTGAATGGCCAGCATAAACAGTAGAGAAAAGATAATGCAGTACGAACTGTAACTAGAAACAAGATTACATTTGTGATTGCATTTTAGATTAACATACACGCAAACAAATAAACGGGTATGGGAAAATTCAGACAGACAGACAGCCAGAGAGAAAGTAGACTCGAGTACATAAAGATTAAGATATGTAAGTAGCACCCTTTACAGAGCATTAAAATTATCATCAGATTAGGTTAATTTTATCCTCGATTCGGCGAAAATAAACTTTTTTGCTTGTTGCGACTAATCGGAATGAGCAGTTGAATTTCATCGCAGGTTTCATATTGTCTCGTTAGGAATGTTGGTTATCGTGTCAGATTACCAAGGCGTGTTTGATTTCAGCATCAGGCAGCATCTAATGTCTAATTCTATTCCAGCTGATTCATACCGAGGGCTCAAGGATTTTGTTTAAATTTTTTGAATCTTGTATATATTAGTAGTCTAAGAGCTACAAATATGAAAATTTACATGAACAATATTTTATGTATTTGTTCCTATTTGCCAGAAAGGAATAACATGTTTGTACTTAATGGAAGATTTCTGCTTTCATTATCAAACATTAAACACTCGCCCAAAAACTGTTTTCGCAAATTAATATACACAGCCCAATCAATATTCACGGAATTTAAATATTGGCATATCGTATAAACAAGTATCTTTCTGCATAATGAGACCTTTATACTAATAAAATATCTCAAACTCCAGTAATAATGTATGAAAATTCAAAAGTAATAGAAAGATTAGTGTGAGAATATTAATGACTTCCGCGTATATACAATTAACAAAATAAAATATTTCCCTGCAGTTATCGCTATTAGAATCAATACTACTACTAATAATAATAACATCTGAACATATATGCTCCAAAGAGCAAGTCCTCCCGAAATAAAAAAGTATAATTCGTTCACTGGATAACAATCAAATTGAACAGTTTGTAAATTCAAATACTTAATGCACTAATGAAAGGTGGAATCTGAGTGCGCTCCACTTTTTATGCATGTTTTGTTATTAATAATACATGCTATTAGGTAATTTTTTAAAACATTTACTTCGAATATTGCAAACATTTTTACTTGTGATAATAACAATACTTAGTTTTAAATGATGTTCTAACTTTCATTTCTTTAAACAGAAAAGAGAAGGGTTTCCTAGAAAGAGAAGGGTTCAAAATAACTTGCTTGTAACAGCTCTAGAGCTAAGAAATTGCATGATAGATGAGATGATAACACAGATATAATTTATTTTTAAATAAAATTTAATGACTTTCATACAGGCAAATTACAGAAGACAAAAGTTTCTCAGCCCAGGGCTTGCCAATAAGAGGGGAGGCTGAAAAAAAAATTAAGGCAACAATAATGTAATAATGCCAGACAGATCTTTCTTTTCTGTCAAATAGCTCCCGGAAGTTAGACTTAATTTAAACTTTTTCCGTCTTTTGTCTCGTCCAGATGCTACAGAAGGCTCTGAAGTCATCACGACTTCCGGCTTCCTTCGGATTGAGCTAAACAAATGCATTGTGGTATTCTGTGGAAAATTACAACAACGTGTTCCAATTTTGAAGGGAGGGAAAGTAAAAAGGAAGTAATTTATCTGTTTCAAAGGAGGCGCCAGAACTAGATTGGATCTGTTGTGAAAAATGTGAATCAGATTACTACCACTGTCACACAAGAAATGAAAGAATGCTTTAATTTTGCCATGAGGACTGAAGGTATCAAAGAAGTATGTGTGTGTGTGTATGTATGTATATATATATATATATATATATATATATATATATATATATATATATATATATATATATATATACACATACACACACAGTGCAGCAATTTGAAATCGAGACTGATTTTTTTCTCTGTAGGTGGAGCAGCTGTGCAAGCTTTCTGTGGTGCTAACAAGTAACGGGTATCTCACGAACAATCGACGCAGAGCTCGTTGACCTTGAGCGACATTGCCGCTTGTGGCGTTGTTGAATGTGGGCACGTGTCGTGAAAGTGCGTCGTGATTTCAACATGGAACAAAGAGCAAACAACATGTTGTATGCGCCCTTGGGTAAAACTGCTGCGTAAACGTTTGACATGTTGTAGAAAGTCTATAGGGACAATTGTTTATCCTACACGCGTGTATTTCAATAGCTCAGTCGTTTCAGTAAAGGACGGGAGACAATTGAACACGACGAGCATCCAGTGTAGCAGGAACGGTTGAGAAAGTGAGGATAATCATTACTGTCACCACCCTAGTATTTTCACATATAATTTAGATTTGGGATTCTGTCATTAGCCCTCTACAATTATATATACTAATGGCTGACAATTTGACTACCTTGATTATTGAACTATTCGCCCAATTCAGAGGCCTTTGTGGGAAGTACAAAAATTAAAAGGTAAATTTAACAATTTATTGATGAAATATCTACTCGAAATTGGTCATATGTAACAGCAGTAACGTCAATAATAGAAATCTTCCAATAACAAAATTTAGTATAATATACACATGTCCGATTTACATTAATTTAAATTAATGATACAACCAACCCATTTCATACAAGGCCAAATAGATGTACCGGACTTAGATTGTGTTCAATATTCGATATTATTGTTCCGTATATAATATATTAGTCAGCAATTTTGGATGGAGAAATCGTAAATCTAATTAGATACCAAATGAACAAGACTAGTAAGTATCGGCCAATCTGAAACGACCATCTGCGCAATGGTAGTATTAAACATGGAATAACTAAATAGTGCACAAATGAAACTAATTAACTAATTGAAGTATTATAATTCTTAAAATAAACTTAAATACATATTAATTATACCACCATTACACAGATGACAATCTCAGCTAACCGATTCCACCAGTCCAAGGTAGAGCTACGACAGGTAACCCCTACCGCTGCCAGAGTAAGAGAGAGAGAGAGAGAGAGAGAGAGAGCTCTGCAAGCCACGCGAGAGCCCTCCCTTTCCATAGTCACATGATTGGTGACGTATTACTTCTTCGAACAAGGGAAACAAATGAATATCGAATTGCACACAATCTAATTTATGTTCCTTTGCGAGCGAGGAAGAGCGTTACAAAATTCCCTCTCCCCCTTTAAATATACATAAGAAGCATTTCATCGCCCGCAAAGAAACATATGGTACTTACAAAACACCATACATTCAAATCCACAAATCATTTGTGTCCTGGTACTTTCGGTCCTCAGGTTCATTTATTAATTAATAGTTGACATTTGATCGATCTTTTTCATTCCAAACGAAACCTGTAATATACAAAAATACCAAGAAACAATACCTTCATACGTACGTACATAACATTTAAAATTCCAACTTCAACAACATTAGAATATATATCTTTTTTATATACGTAACAAAAACAACACAGGGTACCCATTGTAACAGACATGAAAACAAACAAAAAAGAAATCAAATTAATTTTTCTAGGTCTCTTACTCTGGTAATGAATTGCTATTGATATTATTGCTGGATGGAAGAGTAACAGGCATTTCGTAAAACTTCTTTATCTTCGAGACATGCACTCTCTTAAACTTATTTTGATCTGAGCAATGTTTTACTAAGACGGACACATTAGTTAAAAATTTCACAATTTCATATGGCCCTGTATATTTATAAGATAATTTACGGGTTATATTCTCAACTTTTTTTGATATAACTTGGTTTTGCACCATTACTTTGTCACCTACAGCAAAATTTACAGGACTAAATTTCCTCTTATAGAGTTCCTCCCTCTTTTTCCAAGCTTTCTTTAAGTTTTGAAATGCCTGGTACAACCTCTCTTTTTGTTCATCGTCAGAAATAACTTCATTTTCATCTTTTAATTGCCATCTAATGCATAACATATCGCTTAAATCTCTACCAAGAAAAAGTTGGGCAGGTGTAAATTTTGTAGCATAACTGATACAGGAATTATGTGAATATTGTATTTCTTTTAATGCATTTACCCATTTGGTTTGATCTTTAGCAAACAATGCTCTCAAGCTATAGTTTAAGTGAGATATATATTTTTCAGCCATATTTGCCTGACTATTGTAAGGACTTATCGTTGTATGTTTAATGCCCAAATTAAACAAGAATGATTCAAAGAATTGCGAAACAAAATATGAGGCATTATCAGAAGTGATCTCACTCGGAAATCCATACGTTAAGAATATATTATATAATTTCTGTACAATGACTTTTGATGACAACATCTTTAATGGTTCGTAGATAACAAATTTTGAAAATGCACAGACTACAACTAATATAAATTTAAATCCTTTTGATTGCACCAGTGGACCGACACAATCAATATGATATTTTTGGCATGGAGCAGAAATAATTTCAGATGACAATGTATTTACCACTGCAACATTTCTACTTCTACTTTGTTGACAAACATCACAGGCTTGTACCATATCTTTAACATCTTTAGCCATCCTTACCCAAGTTAGATGTTTTTGTATTTTCTTTAGTGTCTTCAACCAACCCATGTGAGCACCTTGTATAACATTACTATGAAAATAAGTAATTACAGATCTACGCAAGTGTTCAGGAACAACAATTCTATATGGCATAGTATTTGATTTAGTTCTATAGAACAAGACATTCTTTACTAATTTGTAATGCTGTACTATTTCATTCGCTTTCAATTTATCAATGATTTCTTTTAGCTTTTTATCTTTTAGTTGTTCATCAGATATGGATACTGACAATAAGGGATGAGCCCACATGCTCAAGTTAATACCATCTAATTCACTTACATCTAGTTCTTCAGTATTAAACTCCTTACCATCAAACATTCTAGATAAGGTATCTGCTAACTTATTACTTGTGGTAGGTATATGCTCTATCTGAAACTTATACATGGATAGCTTTTCTAAATATCTAGCGTATTTTGGGTATTTGGATGCTCTTTTTATCATCCATGCAACACTCATATTGTCTATTTGCAATAGAAATGGTTGGCATCTCAAATAAGGATCAAATCTATCTAAAGCTAACATTAAAGACTCCAATTCTACCTGATATATGGTTTTATTTTTATCAGCTTCTTTCATTCGCTTAGAATAGAAGAAGACAGGTCTTAAATTCCTATCATCATCTTCCTGCAATAAAATAGAACCATAGCCTGATAAAGACCCATCTGCCTGAACTATGAATGGCTTGTCCATATCTGGTAATTTCAATATTACATTTTCTTCAAATGCTAACTTAATTGTATCGAGCGCATTTTGCTGTAAAGAACCCCAATAAAATTTTTGTTTCACAGATTTTACATCATTTAATGGTGAAATTATTTTCTGAAAGTCAAGAATAAATCTTGAAAAATAATTTATAAACCCTAACAATTTATTTAATCCTCTCAAGGATTTGGGAGCTGGCAAATTTCTAATTGCTTCGATCCGCGAAGGATCCATACATAGATTTCCATTACTCACTTCAAACCCTAAGAATTTTATTTTTGTCTGGCCCAATTGCATTTTTTGAGGTGATATTGTTATTCCATAATTTCTGAATCTTTCAAACACTATCTTCAGATGATTTATATGAGATTCTTCATCATCTGATACAATTAAAATATCATCACAATAGTAAGAAAGAAATGTACCTCTTAAATCTCCTAAGACCATGTCCATAGCTCTTGCTAGACATGCACTTCCTACACGTAAACCAAATGACAGGAATTTATACCTAAAATGGCCTGTTTTTGTTACAAAACTAGTTACGTCTCGAGATTCTTCTGCAAGTAAGATATGGTGATAACTAGATTTAATATCAACAACAGAATAAATTTTTCCTTTGCTCAAAAAACTTAAGGTGTCTTCTAAGTTATTTGGAGGAAAACCATCCCATAAAATATGATCATTTACCTTATTATAATCAATGACCATTCTTTTAGATCCATTTTTTCCATACACAATAAATGCTGGAGAAGCATATGCTCCATTAGTAGGTTCAATAACGCCTTGCTTTAACAAATTATCAATAATTTCTTCCATTTCCTTTTCTTTCTTTGGACCCAAATTATATGGCATCATTCTCACTGGAATATTGTCTGTTAATTGAATACGGTATTCGAAACCTTTAATGTGTCCAATAGAATCACTAATAACGTCATAAAATTGATTTTTAAGCTCACCTAATTTTTCTTCAAAATCCTGCGAAAGCTCGTTCATAACTCCACACAATGCATCCGGAACTGAAGTACTGGAAGTTGACGTAAAGGGTTTCCTGAATTGGTTTCCTGGAACTTGTCCACTTCTTGTTTGCTGTGGAGCACGCTGTTGACCACGTCTTGCCTGATTGAATTGAGAAGCATTCCTTGAAAATCCACTTGTTCTTGGCTGCTGCTGGTTGTATCTTCTTTGTTGTAGATTACCATTGTTAACAGGGGGTAAAGACACAAATACATTATTAAAGTTCTCCTGGAAAGATACATTTTGAATATTAAAACTTGAACAGTTCCATTTAATTGGCAAAACCACTCCGCCGTTGTTGAAACTAACTTCTTGTTTCGGCATATTTATGGCCATTTTCGATTTTATTTGAAATTCCACACCCAGTATACAGTCAACAGGCAAATTGTCACTTACATAAAAAGTTTGTGGCCACGATAAATAATCGCACTTCACATTTAATGTTACTTTTTGGTGAAAATATATGTATGTTCCATTCCCCACTTTTAATTTATCATTGCACTCATTGATCTTCAATTGTCTCTTAAGATTTAGTTTATGAATCACATCTCTCCTGATAATTGAATCTGTACAGCCAGTGTCTATGCAAGCATTTAATGTTTGATTTTCTAGAACAATAGGAACAAACACTGCAACCACGGTATCACTTTCTTTCGAAGAATTTGCAAATGCTGGCATGAAGGTTCTATTCTGTCTATAGGGGCAACTTTTCTTACATGTCCTGCCTTATAACATTGTCTGCAAATTATTGGTTTACTTTCCACTGTGTTACGTAATTTGTCACTTGAAGTAATTGATCTGAAATCTTTAACGACTCTCTGATGTTTCTGCAATAATTGTAATCTAGCTTTTAGATCACACACGCACGAAGGGACACCATTCAAAATAAAGTGTTCAGAATAGTTAGGGAGCATTCTTTCAATTAAGCACTGAATAAGCTCTTCTTCAGGCCACCCCAAATCTACTAAAACTGCAGCCCTCCATCGATTTTCAAAAAATTCTACTACATCTTCATTTTTGTCTTGGATACGAAATATGAACTTATTAACAATGAGTTCTTTTCCTGACGTTGTTACAAATTTATCCATTATTTTTTGAACAATTGCAGACCAAGATAGATCACTACCTATAAGTTTCCATATTACGTCACTTATTTTACATGGCAACTTATGTAAAGCAGAGAGAAGTATTTCTCTTGCTGGAAAAATATCCTTTTCAATTATGCTGTTTATATGCCATATAAAATCAAACAGATTAAGAGGATTTTCATCCATTACTGAGGGGACATTGTTAATCAAATTTAACAGAGTTTGACTAGCGACATTACTTGTTATTTTCTTAATACAACTACCAGCAAAAATTGGAGAATTATGCCCCCCATTATGTCTCTCATCATCACTAGAATCAGAAAAATCAATTAAATTCTTAGAAGGACGTTTATTTACCCACTTATGCCTACAAGGCATTCGATCATACGATCTTTTAACCTCAACTTTCACTTCCGGTCGAGACACACCTGGCCGTGACGAACTCATCGCCACCTGTTCCTGACCTTCACAATACATCGTGGAAGAAACCGGCTGTATTCCTAATGCACTAGACGGATCTAAATAACCAGTTTGATCTACTGTTTGCAATAGAGAATTTGATTCATTTAAGTTCATCCTTTTTCCCTAAAATTTACTTTGCAAAATGTTACGTACTTCCCACATTGAACAAAACCATGCTCTTCTCTGTCACCACCCTAGTATTTTCACATATAATTTAGATTTGGGATTCTGTCATTAGCCCTCTACAATTATATATACTAATGGCTGACAATTTGACTACCTTGATTATTGAACTATTCGCCCAATTCAGAGGCCTTTGTGGGAAGTACAAAAATTAAAAGGTAAATTTAACAATTTATTGATGAAATATCTACTCGAAATTGGTCATATGTAACAGCAGTAACGTCAATAATAGAAATCTTCCAATAACAAAATTTAGTATAATATACACATGTCCGATTTACATTAATTTAAATTAATGATACAACCAACCCATTTCATACAAGGCCAAATAGATGTACCGGACTTAGATTGTGTTCAATATTCGATATTATTGTTCCGTATATAATATATTAGTCAGCAATTTTGGATGGAGAAATCGTAAATCTAATTAGATACCAAATGAACAAGACTAGTAAGTATCGGCCAATCTGAAACGACCATCTGCGCAATGGTAGTATTAAACATGGAATAACTAAATAGTGCACAAATGAAACTAATTAACTAATTGAAGTATTATAATTCTTAAAATAAACTTAAATACATATTAATTATACCACCATTACACAGATGACAATCTCAGCTAACCGATTCCACCAGTCCAAGGTAGAGCTACGACAGGTAACCCCTACCGCTGCCAGAGTAAGAGAGAGAGAGAGAGAGAGAGAGAGAGCTCTGCAAGCCACGCGAGAGCCCTCCCTTTCCATAGTCACATGATTGGTGACGTATTACTTCTTCGAACAAGGGAAACAAATGAATATCGAATTGCACACAATCTAATTTATGTTCCTTTGCGAGCGAGGAAGAGCGTTACATTACTGAAGACTGAAATTTTAGACAGACTGTTACTGCTGCATTTTTCTTGAGGTACTGAAACGTTTGGTGCAAGGAATAACACTGTGAGGCCCGAGTATCGGGATGATGGCAGCTGGCGTCTGCTTCATGACAGTGCCTCAAGTCGCAAGACTGTGATTGCGAAGAACGTTTTGACCCTAAATCGACTCTGTGTGTTGTCACACCCTGCCTACTCACCGGATCTGGCTTCGTATGATTATTATTTTTTATTTCCTAAACCAAAATCGGCACTGAAAGGTTCCTACTTTTATGATGTAACAACAATCAACAGGGCTACGACATGGATTTTAAAAAGTATTACACAAAACGAATACCAGCAATCCTTCTATACCCTGGTAGGCATTGCGCTACGATGTGTGGATGCAGGAGGGTCCTACTTTGAATGATCCAAGGTAAGTAACTTTCTATGAAGACTTGTTTATTTTTTACAGCACAAGTCTCGATTTCAAATTGCCGGATTGTGTATATGTCGGCCCCATGACGGAGTGGTTAGCACATCGCGCTACGACGCTAGGGTACCGAGTTCGAATCCCAGCCTGGGCATGGATGTTTGTGAGTGTCTATTCATCAATTTCATCATGTCACCACTCGTCCCCATCTAGCAAATTATCTAAAAGTGGCACAAAAAGCGAAGTAAAATGAAGCAATGCAATATATATATGACTGAATTGTTGATTTAAGTCCACTTCATGCACAGAAAGGCTAACCGGGACTGGACCTACAGATTAAAGTGGGATCCTCCACCTTGTATCGAACCCGGGACCCCTTGATTAGGTACATGAATGAGGCATGAATACCGAAGGCGTCCTGGCAAGGGATCATTTTGATGCCGTTCTTGCCCCCCATCCAGACGCTTCAGAACCTGGCCTTTAATCAAGTCTGTACCTACATATCATACACAACACTGCCTGGTGTAAGTTTTGAGATGTTGCATGTTACTTACTTGTCATTTCGAGTCTGTATTATGAGCTCCACATCATATCCCAGCTTCAGTTCATCCTTCAATCCTTTTGTTTCAGAAAAGTAGAAGAAAATCTCCTTAAGAACATCTGCTCTTTCAATGAAGCCAAAATTTACTTTCGTGGAACAAGCGACGCCTTGATACTTCACTTGACTTGCAGGATTTTCCAGACGCACGTGGCATGCACCAAGATTGCCGCTTCTCTGGTTAGTAGCAATCTGGAGCTGACTTTATCCCCGGACTGCAGAGTTACATTTATTTCAATATCCTCTTTGCTATATGGAAGGAAGAAAAAAATCTCCTCGGATCTCATAACTGATGCGACCCTGCAATTCAGGCTGCATTCCTTCATTCCTTACTTCAGTTGTTACATTTCCTGTCACACGTTCATCACTCAGAACCACTTCTGGTGCAATTTTGATTACGACACTTGTGATAGGCTTGCCATTTCTTTGTCATACATAATTTCAAACTCAACTGGATCCCCAGTTTTCAAATGTTCTTTCTTACCATTGAATTGACTGAAGTGGAAAAAATATCGAGCCTGCCTTTCACAACATTGAATAAAGCCAAAAGAGTGCAATAATTTCTCAATAATTCTAGTCTCACTGATTCCTTGGTTTCTAAGGGATGAATCACTATATCCTGAGCCACTGTAGCTGCTATAGGAATTGTCATTACTGTTACTATTGGATGATATGGTATATACGTTGAACACCAAAATACCGCTGGTTCCTGTTCCGCTGAAATTACCAATTGATAATCTACTACTTCTGGAGGAACTGGATGGTGAATATGAACCGTAGGTGGAAGGATAGTGGTTTGACTGGTTCCGTTTGGTGGGTTCCGAAAGCTTCCGAGTTCACTGAGGAAGTAGTTGGGATCAGAGACTTAAAGTCAAGTATTGCAGTGTCCGTGCTCATGAGTGACGGCAGGAAATTTCTCCACTGAGGATTAGCGGACATGATGTCGATTTTAAACTTAGATTTTTAATGTAACACTTAAAACAAGATTATCACAGAATTCATCTTTGTAAATTTATGATTGGAACATGAACTTACAAGTTGTTCAACATTATTTTCGGTTGCATATGTTTCAATGTAAGTTCATCAATGCGATTTTTATTTTCCTATTGATTTCAAATTTAGATTTTTTACAAAGCAAATAGGTTTTCCATAGAAAGACCTAAGAACTCACGACGAACACAGAGATTTTAGATGAAATAGAGATAACAAAAATCCTCAGATGTCTTCAATGCGTGCTGGGTGCTGATTGTGGCTGATTTTGTAATTGATTGTTGCTTCAAGTTTCCTATACTAATTGTTACACAAGCACGACACAGCACAGCACTGACGACATGCCGCCATAGTAAACAATTTTGTGTCAGACGATAAACTGCCTCTTCACTTAATAAGAAATTTATTTTAATTTGGAATTTGTCAAATGATGAAAAATAAATGATTTAAGACTAAGAGAGAAAGTTATTTACCTTTGAATTTTCTAGTGGAGTTGAGGGGGTAATATAGCCGTTAATGTAGAAATTAATTGTTTTCGGTGGGATACAAAATAAAATGAAAGTGCATGAAAAAGTTAAAATAAGCGAACAATATGTAAACAAATTCTACCCTCTAACTAAATTATGTATAATACTTGAATTTTTATCCAAATCACAATTTTAGATTGTTGAATCACAATGTAGGATAAAGTTACAACATAGCCTTAAATTTTGAAACTTAAGGTTCGGGGGCACTTTCACTTGGAATACTCCACATAGTGCTATATATATATGTGTGTGTGTGTATATACATACATACATATATAAGGTGAGTCCGAGAGAAATGGACCCCCTTTTTAGAATTGCAATATTTTTGTTATATACGGCAATACTCGAGATAAAATTGAACCACAGTATCTTATCGATATATCCTAATAATATATAATGTTTGAAATGTGAAAGGAGCAAAAACATTATTTTAACAAAAATAAGAAAAAAATATGCCAGTGGCCCTTCTATCCCATATGACTCCGGGTTAGACAGACCATGCTCTATGGGAGAGCTGGACAACCGAAAACTGAGGACAGGAATGTATCAATTCATTAGTTTTAAAACACTGTTCTTTTACACAAAATAAACCGTTAAGACAAAATACAATATTATGATTATAATTTAAATTTGAATTACTTTAGTTCTTAAGTCTTCTACCCACACAAGTCATACTTATTTTCATACTTGGTGCAACTCTCATGAAACCAACGGGAACACGCAGTACATCGAATCCAGTCTTCAGTGCTGGTAGTTGTACTGAAATTCTCACCACACCCAGCAAATTCATTTTCATCCCAATCATTTGCATCACCATAACATTCTTCGGAACCTGACGAGTCATTCCTCTCTCGTCGTAAAGTTCTTGGTATCTTACATTTAGACGTGCTAGATTTACCATCGCGCCTATCATTTCTTACCTTTTTAGATTTTTGGAGACCTATATTCTCCCCTGAATTGAGTATTTTCGAAATGCTTGGTTCCTTATCACGCAAGGTAGTTTTCTTCTTCAGAATAGGAAGAAGAGAAATACTTTTCAGTATTTTAGTAGGTGAATTGATTTTACTGCTCCCTTTGAACATGTTGGTGCTTCCAGTTTAAGTTCCAGCAACCGGCAATTGTTCAGCAGGATGTAGATGCCCTGAACTCGATGCAACAGCACTCGGTGCGCCAGTCGCACCTATTTCGTCATTATTTCCTGAAGCCTCTTCTTGAGGCGTCAAATTGGCGTAGTCTGGAATAGCAAACCTATTTAAAGGGAAAATCCCAGTTGCTTTAAAGCCGGACAGGACATTTTCCACTGTAGCTGATTTTGACCATGCAAAACCTAACAGTTGACCGAACTGAAGTGTTCCAATCTGTCTTGTAGGGTTGTTCCTCATGAATGTATTGCATGCGGCATTGTAATTTGACTTAAGAGACTTATAAAAACTCCTGTCAAGTGGTTAAATGGATGGTGTGGCTGTGTGTGTGTAGTTCAATAATTCTATAAAACCAGTTGTTTTGTGGATGCTGTGTCATTAGTTTCTGCAAACTCAAGCATCTCTACAGAGCTGAAATGAGAAGTGTGGCGATCAAGAATTAGTAAGACTTTGCCTGTAGGCTTTCTTGTCACAAAATGTTTTTTCAGCCAATCGCAAAATAAATCGGAGTTAATGTACGCAGATTTTTCATTCATGGCTATTTCTGAACCAGGAGGCATACCGTCACAAAATTCTTGTTTTCGGTTTTTCCCATTGAAGATGCAATAAGGAGGAATGTACGTGCCTTCTGCACTGAAACAAGCAACCAAAGATATCATCTCTCTCCTTTCACTAGATATAAGAGTACTACCAACATTTTTTGATCCTTTACTAGCAATAACATTTCCTGATTTGTTGTTGAATTGTAGGCTAGTCTCGTCTACGTTGAAGATGTGCCCGGTCTTATTGATGAGCTCGTGTTCAATTAAAATATTTTCTAATAAGTCAAAATATTTTGAAACAACTTCTTTGTTCATCCCAAGAGCTCTAATGACAGATATGCGTTCTGACTTTCTTACTGATAAGTCAGTATTTTGAGCTAAAAACTATTTCAACCAATCATAGCCTGCTTTTTGACTCTCCAAATCAAAATTATGTTTGATGTTCAATTGTTGAGCTAAGTGGAAAGCCATAGATCGAACAGAATCTCGTGATGGTGTAAAGCAATACCCTTGTAATTTCTTGATGTGAAGCACCATTTTCCGTTCGTTTTCTTCCCATAATATGGACGATGGACCGAGACACCCCGTAGAAACATAATTTGTTTGTAATCTCCTTTTAAGAGTATTTTTGGGAATATTAAAATACCTTGCAGGCTCGTTGATACAGATGCGCTTTGTGTTGATTGCATCAATGGCCTTCACAAAGTCATCTCCACTCCAGTGTCCTCTAGTAGAATTCAGCTTCCTTTTGTACGTGGTTGGCATGTTTCTGAAACAAAGAGAAACACTATTAGTATTCGTGTATATTAAGAATAATCTTACTTTGTATTATGTGTCAATGTGTTTTCTGAACATACAATATACAGAAAGCTACAATAAAATAACACGCACACACACAAACACAAACACACACACACACACAGACATACATCCGCACGGAGGCACCCCAAATTGGCAGATTACATTACGAAAAAAAACTTATATCAATTTGATTACCTAAGTATCAGTCTCAAAAATAAAAAGTTATCAATAATTTGCCGAAAACTGACTTTTTAATCACACACGAAATGGTCCATCTCTCCCGTGGCAACGTGGTCAAACTCTACCGAATGTCTGGATGAGGCAGCTATCACCACACTGGACAGAAAGCCCATATGCTGAACAACAGATTTATTTCACAAAATGAAATAAGAAGCAAACATTGTACACGAATACTACAGCTTTACGCAGTACTAACAGTCAGCCCACTTCGAAACACGGATTGCACACAAACATCGTGCACGCTCACAGTCTGTACAGCAAGTGTCTGACGTGAATCACTCGACCCCGGCGGTCAGCTAATGCCACTTGGCGTTGCTGCCCTCACACAATGGCGGAATTTACAGGTACAACACACCTTATGGTCATACAGCCATGTTGGTTCTGTTGGTGTAAGCAACGCTTGAACACTGGACAACAATGGACTAACATCATTTTCACTTTCTGTGAGATACTCGTTCAAAAATATTATCAGCCAACTTGTGCAATACCATTGCGTGTAAATAGTGAAAAATCTTTGATCTACCTGATTTTAATTGAGAAGGTATCTTCGCTACAATAATTGCTCAACGACGAAACAAACCACACAGCATGTCACTAGCATCCGCGATTACCAGGCAACACTGCCATCGGTGCAATCTAGCAGCCAGTTCCAGAAATAACGAGATTGTCCATCTCACCCCCCGGTCCATTTTTCCGGAATTACCTTATATATTATTTATTATTATCATAGTAGTTTAATAATTCTATAAAACCAGTTGTTTTGTGGTTTAAACTACCGATTCATTATTTTTACAATGTAACAAGGTTTCATAAAATACGCAGCAAGATTTTTCTGAACAATTTTTTCCCATGATGCTGTGGTAGGCCATCATCTCAAAGTCCATCACATATATTTATAATGCCATTAATTTTACTGTAAGACCAAAAATTAAATAATGCAATACTAGTGGCCAGCAAGCGAGTCTACAAATTGACTCCGCCCGAAGAATTTTAAGTTTGCTCAAGGAAAGGAACTTTACGATAATAATTTAATAAATTGCCAACGCTTTGAGTTTAAAAATATATTGTGTTTTTGTATTGATCATATTTTTGATTAATGGCGCACTTGCTAAGAATATCGTTTTAGAAATATATCGTATATCTCTGGAGCAAGCGAACGAAAACAAGAATCTGCGCCAGTAGTCATTGGCTCCACCAATGAACACGTGAGAGTGAATGGGATTCCGTGGAGGGGAAAAGCGACTGCTGTTACCAGCCTTCGCAGCAGCGTGTACTGCTGCTTCACTCTGCCCACTCGATCCCCCCTCCACATCGTCTTGCTCCAGAGATAGCCGAGACAGACTTCGCAATTTCATTGCAAGCAAGGAAGGGACAAGCATATATATATATATACCTCGAAACTGATTTAGAAAATGCAACAACAACGCCAAAAGATAGTTAAATATTCCCAGTCAACACACTAACGTTGCCACAACGTTGTATGAATGTTGTATTTATGATGAATGTTGTATGTAGGGGAACAACGTTGTGATAACGTTGCATCAACGTTGCAAAACACATTCCACTGAATACGCTTTAGTTTGGATGATCACCACCATGAGCGCCACAAGCGTCAGATCGGAGTGTTTTGTTTAATCTGAATTTCTGTGTTCACTGACCAACAAACCTTATATTTCCTACAGCGTACACTAGATGGCAGTGCGACTCAAATGCCAAACAAACATAACTTTTAGTAACACAAATAAGGAATCTTTCGATTGTAATTAGTGAAAAAATGTGTTTTATTATCCTTCGAAAGATGTGTGAATATTGAAGTTGTAAGGAAGATCAGAAAATGAAATGTGTTGAATACAAGTGAAACTCCCATGATAAATATTTTTATTCCACACTATATATCAGGAGCTAAGTACTGCAAAGAGAACAAGGTCTGGCAGGAAGGAGTGACCTTCAGGCTACACGACTACCGCTTCCCGGATTGCTACGTCCGGCTCATCGATAACTATCTACGAGACCGGAGCTTCATCCTGCGCCACAAAGGAGCCAGTGCTACACCTAGAAGAATCCATGCTGGAGTCCCGCAAGGCTCGGTCCTCGCTCCTCTCCTGTATGCGGTTTTCACAGCAGATGTGCCAATCCACAGAATGGTCTTCCCTGCCATCTTCGCAGACGACACTGCATTCTTCACCACACACCGCGACCTAGAAGTATGCTACGACAGGATGCAAAATCAACTACAGACATACGAGACATGGACTAAACAATGGAGGATACTGCCAAACCCCACCAAAAGCGAGGCAGTAATCTTCGGAGCAAGGAAAGTACACCGACGGAGAAGACTACAACTCCTTGAAGACGACATCCCCCACAAAAATGCCACAAAATATCTGGGGCTGAACATGGACAAAGGACTCACCTTCAGACGCCACGTGGAGGAGGTGAGACAAAAAGCAGGCTGCAGGCTGGGAGGACTCTATGCTGTCCTGAGAGCCTACTCACTCTCACTGGAAACCAGACTACATGTCTACCAGATGTGCATAAGACCAATACTTCTCTACGCCATACCAGCATGGCACCAGGTGGCAGCATCAACATTCCAACAGCTCCAGATCATCCAAAACAGGGCAGCAAGGACCATTAGCGGGCACAGCAGGGACACCAGAGTCACCCAGATCCACGAGGACCTGAACCTACAGATGCTGAGGACAGTTGCGGTAAGACTAACACAGACTTTCTGGACTGACATACATTTCCATGACAACCCGGCTGTACGCAGCATTGGACAAACCCCAATCCTTAGGTGGAAACACCGAACCCCCAGACCTGATGACCCAAGAAACAGACAAAGAGACGAACCACCGTAAGACGAACAACTGTAAGACGAAACCTAAAACCCCACAAGAGTAGAACCTTGCCTTAACTATTTTACTTCCCAACAACGTAACCTTATAAAAACCTTATTGTACTACCTCTTACCAAAACCCCTGAATATACCTTGTATACCAATTATGTTAACCTTATCTAACCTTATTAATGAACAAACCTGTATGTATTAACCTTGTATTATCCTATATTACATCCCTGTATGTATCAACACTATATGTAACCCAGCATTTCCCATGAAACTGACCTCCTCTACAAATAACCTTGTCAACCTTGTAATAAACCCATATGTTCACTAAATATATCCAATACACTACCCTCCGTATGAACTACCCTTTATGTTAAAACCCTGTACGCAGTACACCCAAATATTCCCTGTATATTTTCATGTAAAATCCTATGTATAAACTCCAACTGCATTTCATGATTATTTCTCTGTACCCACACAAGCTGAGGGAGCAAAACAACAACACGACCTGCCAATACGCTCAGCCTCCAAGGAGGCAAATACTACCCTTCTGCGAGGACTAGTCCTCAATTCTCTCGCTCCAGCCATGATAACAGGAGCAACCCACTTCCCCCACACTAGAAACCCCCGCTGTTGCAGTTGCAGCGGAAAACGATCCATACCAACTCACCACAATTTCTCATTTACTCCAATTCTACATAGCACACCTTCACCCAAGCAAAGCAGAGTCCTACGGGACGGCACTTACACCACCTCTGACCAATGAAGAATGATGATGATGATGATGATGATGATGCAAAAAGAAACCGATTACCAGTTGAAGTTAGAGATTGGTTAATTCATCACAATCTCCAGACTAATAATTGCGCATTTTTGTGGAGCAGGAAAAGTTTTTATAATATGTAAAGAGAAACTGTGACGTTACAAACATGAGGTTTTCCTGTTACGCATATATATTATATACAAAAATGGCTTACCATGTGAAATAACCATATTTTAAATATGCATTGTTATATTCATAAATTACACAGGCAGCAAGGTAATGTTGCAAAAAAGTTGTGGCAACGTTAACCCCTGACATACCTAACATTGCTACATAATGTTCAGTATATGTTGTGGCAATGTTGTCAACCAACGTTGCAGCAACGTTGAAAAAAATGACCCTTAAACGTTGACACAACGTTTTCACAACGTTGTATCAACATACATTAAACGTTGTAACAACGTTAGGTATGTTAGGGGCTAACGTTGCCACAACGTTGTGGCAACATTACCTTGTTGACTGGGTTATGTATAAATGCCAACATAATCCGGAAAATGCACAAAATACGCAATATAGACAATATTTTCTGGTTCTAACTGAAGGGAAACTAACTACTACCAGGTTTAACATTGTCTTCAAGGAACTTAAAAAAGTTTCATCTTTCATCAGTAACCGAGCCATAGTCATCACCAAGAGATAGCATTTTCGTTATGCTTTACCGCAAGTGCTTTTGAGTCACAAAAGTGTCCATGGACACAAAACAGAAGAGGAAATAGGAATAAATAGAAAGAGACCTAATGAAAGAAGGAACAGTCGAAAGGAAATTGAACGTAAACAAGTACATGAAAATGTGGGACTCCTACGTAGCGACCCTATCAGTGAGCAGCCTTTGCCATAGCTACCTGCAGGGAATCCCTATTTCGGGAGCCTTAATTGGCCTCCCGACCCACAGGAAGCTCCTTGGTCTGGACCGCTGCGAGGGAGAAGAAAAGACGCTTTGGCTGCATGTGGACATTCTACGCGTGAGTCCACTAAGTTAGGAACTAGATTAAGAAACATCGAAGGCTGAATCCGTCAATATTCAAGATATACAGTGCGTTCGTTTTGGTTCTGGGACGAGATAGCACGTGACATGGTGCAGATGCCGGCATTTCCGTTCCGTAACGTCTCGCTTATTTACGCACATATCTTTAGCATGTAAACAATTATATTTATATAACGAGTACTAACCTGTCCTATAAGAGATTATCAAAGTTGTTCACGAGCTATCTCTGCCCAGAGCTAAAACGAACGCACTATATTCCTTTCCCGGATTCTCTGGAGTAAGAAATCGCGAACGCGTTCTTTGCGCATGTTGAAGGGTGTGCGCTTCGTCCAATGAACGCTCGGAGGGGAGGGGAGGGGGCTCATTCGCGGTCCAGTAAGTTCCGTAGTAAACATGTCAGCTCGCAAGTCTAGGGGAACTCTGCATTCAGGATAGTGCCTCATAGTGTTGAATGTGTTGGAGAACAACTTGTTTGAAAAGTTTAAAACACATGGCTTTCTTTTTTTTACAAATGTTTAAAACAAAGTGTTTGAAACATGTTTTTCAGACTTGTTTAAAACACATTTTGATACATGATGTTTCATAGTTTGTGGTTATTTGCATGTTTTTTGAAAATGTATGTTTAAATTTGTTTTAGTTCTTTTCTGTTCTTCGTAGCATCAAAAGACAAATAAACGTGCAATATTATTTGTTATTTGTGTAAAACAATACACTGGTCATTGTTAAGAATAAAAGAAGAAATTGGCAGCAGAAAGCGTTTTGCTTTACGGCCGTTACACCTCGCAGCACTTCGTTGCTTTCATCCCGCACCCTTCCCCACCTAGTCTGGCCCCGCCCACAAGCTTTCTCCTCTGCGCGTCGCTACTCCAGAGAATCCGGAAAAGCAGTATACGTATAAATCGTAAGAAAGAGTTTTGGGATCAAACTCTTAGGCTATGCCAGCCTAAAGCTACTCGCTTGAGGGAGAGGTACCTTTACGGCTTGGGGCAACACCCCTGAGAAACGACGGTAACACGTAAACAAGCAAAGGGAGCTTGCCTCTGTAAAATGGGGAGAACACTTTAACATTCGATTTTAACACTTCGGTTGACTGATCTGGCGGGGTCATGATAATAATAGAAAATGAATAAAGGAATGTTCGTTTACCTCTGGTGTCTTGTAGAGATGATCGTCTCGCTTATCTAGGAGACATGAAACTTCCATAGCGCACCACTCCTCACGGTAACTCTTTACGTATCAATCGATAATCTGCCCATAACTTGGAGGCAAGAACTGTTCACGCCATAACTTTCTGATTACAACTGGGGCTCAGATCTGGTGTCTCGAACTCGAGAGATTCAAATTTCGAATCGTTAAAGCCGTTGGGCGAGTTCCTTTTCGTCGTTAACTGTCTTTTCTTGCATAAGGCTGACGTTGCGTTATTTCAACGATTTCGTGTGGATTTCCGTGTCAGCGGAGTTTTCAGATCCACTGAAGGTCGCTGGGGTATTATGCTTTTAAGAAGCTACTTCCAGCGCTTCCGCCGGATCCTATTGAATAGATTATTCTATCGATTTATGACTACAGGGGTCCCGAGTTCGAGTCACGCCTTCTGCGTGATACGATATGTTCAGTGTCTTGCGTGGTACACGCGGACTATATATTTTATATTAAAGTAAATATTCTACTGATAGTTAAGGAACCTTTTACTTACAGTTTCTGTGCACTGAAACATGAAACATAACACTGTTGATCAAAATACTTTCGCATATTTGTAGCTATAAGTAAAAAAATTGTCACGGTTGGTTGATTGATTGATTGATTTGGTATTTTAAGTCCACTCCATGCACAGTAAGGCTAATCGGGACTGAACCTACAGTTAAAAGTATGATCCGAACCACTGTGTGCCTCCAGCGGTATAGAACTAGGGATCCCTTGACTATAAGGCAACAAAGCTGCCACTACACAATCGGGGAAACCCAGTGTGTCACAGGTGGGACAGACGAAACACTGTCTTTTCACTTAATGAGAATTTTATTTTAATTTCTGTGAATTGTCAAATGATGAAAAATAAATTATTTAAGACATAGAGAGAAGGTAATTGACTTTTGAATATTCTAGTGGAGTTGAGGGCAAATGAAACAGTTAAGAGAGAAATTAAATGTTTTTTTGTGTCAAGGGTGGGACTCAATATAAAACAAAAGTGACAAAAAACTCAAAATGCTGACCAAGGCAGAATTTATTTTACAGAGTGTCCGAAAAGTCACGCAACCCGGTGTTTACGACCGTATAACGGAATAGCGAAACGGAATGAGAAGAAACGCTTTCTGCCAAGAGAATACCCTGTATATTGGGAAAATTTATAGAGACAAACATATGTAAGAATATGCATGTTTTAATAACAAATAAGCAAAGTGTTGCCAAAGGCGGAACAAAATTTGCACAGAACTCACTGAGGTACATTATTGCAACATTTCACATTACCAACAAACAATTTGGATGGCTATCTATTGAATTTGACAGAAAAAGAACTTTGACGAAGTTTCAAAAACATTGCACAAGGAAATGAATAGGCTGTTCCAAAAATCGATGTTTTCACAATATTACGAGGCACACTGGCAACACTGTTGCTGTCACGTGTCACTAACAAACGTGTTTCACACTAAGGCACTTTTAACGACAAACGAGAAAGTTGGTTATTCTCGAACATATGCAATTATTATTATTATTATTTATTTGTTCAGCACATGATACATTTCCCAATTATGTTGAACATAATACACTGTGAATAAGTAACATGATAGAAGAGAGGAAAAAAAGAATACATAAAAGTATGAACGTATATGTACACAATATTTACCTCAATTTATAAACTTATTGTTTTGAGTATATTTTTTTCAGCACACTACGTGAGTCTTTGAACATATCAAAGTCTACAGTTTTTAATAGTTCATTCACCGTGTCCTGCATGCGCACTGCAGGTGAAAACCTATGACCCTTGACCCTTGACCTCGCCGTGTAGAATAGTTTTCTGTTTCTTGCACTGTGTCGGCCTACATTAAAGTTTATACTTTCTAACAGTGCAGAACACTCACAGCCGTGATTAATCAATTTCTGTAAAAGAATTAAGTCTCTGACGACTCTTCTGTTGAACAAAGTTTCCAGACCGAAATGCTTGCATAAAGATGTATAGTTCTTTTTGTGATATTCAATGTTCACCTTGAAGCACAGCCATTTCACAAACTCCATTTGGACGCTCTCCACTTTATCTTGCCATGTTTTGTTCTGTGGATTCCATATGGGACTGCAGTATTCCCGTACTGAACGAACGAGTGTGACGTATATTTTTACAACCGTAGGCACAGAAAAATTAAACAGAAAATTTATTCTAATAAAACCAACTAGCTTTATGCACCTTTTAACTAAGGTTTCATAATGGGTGTAGAACGACAGGTCAGATGTGAAGTGGACACCAAGGTCAACACCGTCGAGCTGCCAATTTTATACTCGTGTGTAATTTTTGTACACCTTACAACCCTGAGATGTGGGTACAGAAGAACGTGTATCAATTGAGGGGTCTAGTGAGAGGCTATGCCACTTTGACAAGAAATGGAAATAAATTGAGATTTCTAAAGCATTGCGTTGAGTCATAATTTGTATAACAAAGGGTAATTTTTTCTGAACATATTGTTAGGTAAATTATTCAAAAGGAAAAAAATATGAATTTCAATATAAATACCATTTATTATGAACATGTATGGTATATTGTTGTAGTACCTAGTCTTACCATAAATACTGTCCCAAAATTGTAAGTAAATAGACACAAAATGGTGAGAGATATTTTAATATCAGAATAACTTGAGGTGCATGGATGCATTATGAACCAAAATCACAAATAATTATTCGAAATGGCCACCTTTAGCACTGACACACTTCTGAAGTCTTCGTGGCCACTCATCAATGTAATTACGCAACACATCAAGTGGAAACTCCGCAGCTGCCTTCTGAAGAGACCGCTTTAAACTGTCAATATTGGGATGTCTCTTCTTGCAAGCCATCTCCTGAAGCTTGGACCACAATTTGTAGTCCAAAGGGTTTAAGTCTGGACTGGCAGAGGGCCAATCTGATGTGGAAATGAAGTCAGGACCTTATTTCATTTGTATTTGCTACAGAGTCTGATGAAGACCTTGCTAAAAGGTTGAAACGTAACGTTTAGTTTATATTTTACATAAAATAAATTCTGCCTTGGTTAGCATATTGAGTTTTTAGTTATAATGGAAACAAGGCTTAATGGTGTTATATCAAAAACAAATAAAATGTCAACATAAACGACTAATATGTAAAATACCTTCTAACTTAATAACTCGTATGTAAAATTCATAAATTTTTATCCAAAACTTAATTTTAGATTGCTCACTGAGAAGATACGATAAAGTTACAGCATTAATTTTTAACATTAACTTTAACTTGGAATGCCCCCTACCTAAATACACCGGGTGTCCCAAAAGTCGCTTGACCGAGAAATAAATATTTGTATTTGAAAACAATACTTGTGTTATACAATATTATTTTTTATTTCATACATAGTAGAATTTATTGTAAGAGAAAAACGCGTTCTTCAGTTATTAGTTTACGGTTCATGGTTAATCGACAGATCAACACTCGTCAACAATACGTACTTACCCAAAAATGTAGTACTCAATCACCTGAAAAAAAGAGAAGACAATATAATTAGTGTTACCATCATAACAAATATGACATTTTTTGTACAACATTAGGTGTATTACAAAAAATACAAATATTTCTCTCGGTCAAGCTACTTTTGGGACACCCGATATGTTTTCCTTATACCTTCAGAGGATGTTTCCGTTGAGACTAGCTCCTGAAACCAGACAATTAATTCACTAGTCACATTTTATCACCTACTTTTGGAATGGAATTATGACACTTAGAACAGGCTAGCGCTTTAACCCTTATCCGTGCTGTAGAAGAAACGTAATTACCTGTTAAAGGGAGTTCTCAGAGGGCCACACATTTTTTTATCACTAAAATTCATAAAAATATTTTGTTATTAAATTACTACTTCCTTTGTTGTTTATATAAATGAAGATATACAATAATTATAATAATTACAAAAAATACCATCATTAATAAAACGTAAGAACCAATTATTGCATGATTGTCACACAAATACTTTATCATTTACCAAATTTCGGTTACCTTTTGTGGGCCACCCTGTATTAACTCTTGTTGAATTACGGACACGAGACAAGGTGGAGCTAGCGATAAATAACCAAGGCACTGGGTTTATAGCATACTTGACACTACAACAACTCTTACCGACGCTTTCCATAAACACATCTCGTATTCGGGGTCTGACATTTGATAAGTTAGAGACAAATACACTACTCTGCGGACGGAGACACAATCAGTTTCTGAAACGTACATACAAATACGTATAACCAAAAATAAGGTGATCAGATTTTCAAGACAACAAAACGAGACATTTTTCATATTTTCTTAAGGGAAGAAAACGGGACGGCTAAATATACACATTTTAATATAAAACTTGTTTCGTCATAAATAATGTTTTGAAAACTAACTAATGAAATAAATACTGTGTCAATAACTTACATAATATAGTAATATGATCCAACAAAGCAGTTATTTAGAATTAGAAGTCAATCATTGATATTTTGCCGATTTATGGATCTCCTTTAGTGCATTCTTATATTCAAATAAGATCTTGTAAAAGCATAGATAAAGGTATATACGCAGATCTGGAAAGAAGGCAGGACACCGGTGCACTCACCTCCTGCTTAGAATCCCCATTCGCAAAAAAATTTGTAATAATTCGCTAGGAGGCACTGAGAGGCACTACTTGCAATCTTGCTTCCACTTATTCTAACAAACAGAACAAGAGATGGCACTGCTAAATTTCAACAGCTGTCAAGCCTGACGTCACCGGAACCATTACCCTGAAGCGATGGATTCCGAGAAAACCTTCACCTGCTAAGCCTCAGTTCTGCCTCAGTGGTTCGGCATTGAAAACTGACCTTTATCCGTGGTAAAAGTTTACAAAAGTTCTTAGTAATAATAGTGAAGGTGTATTGTAGCAACAATTCTTTGCCGTCACAAAATGCGACATTTGGAGTCCCGTTTTACGTCCATCTAAAATCGAGACAGAGGCGCAAAAAGGGCTAATCCAGGACCAAAAGAAGTACAGGGTGGGTCAAAAGTCGCAATACACCTAAATAAAAGAAGCCACTATGGGGATAGGTGTCAGTGAGTGTTGGATATGAGTGTTGGGGGTTGGGGAAAACTTTATGATGAGGTTGATCTTGAAGGCCACCATCTTGAAGTCCGCCATCTTGGATTCAACTTCATTTTTTTAAATGGGAAGGGGGTCGTGTGACACATAATTTTAGGCTAGAATTTTGTCAGGAATTAAATGGTGTTGTCCATTTTGACGTATCTTTATTCGTGTAGGAGTTACAAAGGTTTCTTTTTTCAAGTTTTAAAAAGTGGAACACTTTACATGATGTGTTCGATGTGGCCTCCTTCATGCTGGACAGTCATTTCCATTCTCTTCTGCCACTCCGTATGCACACGTAACAGGACATCTGGTGTAATAGCCGCACATGCATCAATGATCCGCTGTTCCAGGTGGCGAAGATCATTGATTTTGACCGCATACACCATGGCTTTGAGGTGCCCCCATAGGTAAAAGTCCAGGGGAGTGAGATCGGGAGATCTTGCAGGCCACTCCACTGGACCTCGACGGCCAATCCAGCGCTGTGGAAACTGTTCGTTGAGTAATCCACGTACCTGCAGACCGTAGTGAGGTGGTGTCCCGTAGTGCTGAAACCATAAGGGGAATTCACCATCCTCCGTCGCTACGGATGGGAACATCAGCTCCTCCAACATCTCTTTGTAGCTGTCGGCATTCAAATTGTTGTGGATGAACACAGGACCAATGACCCGTGTTCCCCAGATCCCGCACCACACCATGACTTTGGTATGTCCAACCATCTTGGATGGATCAGTCCAATGTGGGTTACTGTCTGACCAATAACGCAGGTTCTGTTTGTTAACCTCCCCGTTAACGTAAAAGTTAGCTTCGTCCGTAAAGAGCACATTCTGGGCGAACTGTGTGTTATATGCAAGCTGTGCTGTTGCCCATTCTTCAAACTGAAGCCGGCGGTCAGGATCGTATTCAGAAAGGTGGTGTAATAACTGCAGCTTGAATGGATGAAAATGATGTGTCTTCAAGATCCGGCGTATGGAGCATCTGCCAACACCAGTCACATGAGACATGCTACGCACACTCCTTGTGGGACTGAGGGCGAAGCTACCTAACACGGCGATGGTTGTCGCCTCATTTGTTGATGAACGTGGCCTCCCAGACCGTGGCGAATCTTTTACACTCCCTGTGGCAGTGAACCGGGACAGCAGTGATGCAACTGTGGCGTGGGAAATTGGATGTCGGTCTGGATGGCGAGCGTTGAAATCGGCTGCAATGGTGCGAGAACTTCTTTCCCCTGATATTAGGATGATCTCAACCCGTTCAGCGTCGCTTAGTTTCATGTTGTCCTGTCAACCTGCAACGAAGAGAAAACCTTTCTAACTCCTACACGAATAAAGATACGTCAAAATGGACAACACCATTTAATTCCTGACAAAATTCTAGCCTAAAATTATGTGTCACACGACCCCCTTCCCATTTAAAAAAAAGAAGTTGAATCCAAGATGGCGGACTTCAAGATGGCGGCCGTCAAGATTAACCTCATCATAAAGTTTTCCCCCACCCCCAACAAGCATATCCAACACTCACTGACACCTATCCCCACAGTGGCTTCTTTTATGTAGGTGTATTGCGACTTTTGACCCACCCTGTACTTTCAATCAATGACCACTGATCAGCTAAAAACAAGTATATTTCCAGAGGGGTGCCCATACGGTAGGGGAAGAGAGGAGTGACGCACACTATGTCATTGAATTTTTTTTTAGCCGGGAGGGTTATTTAATTTAAAAATATCATATTCAAGATTTATATATTTTTCTAAAATATTTGTAAAAAGTTTACAAATTAAGTGCATCATATTTAATCTATCAGATTAAGAAAAGGAAGCATTTTGAAACAGGAATACCTACATATGTGGTAAGATGTGCGTCCACCCAACTTTCAATTTTGTGACGGAAATGTGACGAGAACATATCTAGAGGGGATATCCAAATCCTTCATATTAGGCCTTAAATTGACACGTGGATTCTGGGCGGATTGTGAATTGAACATTGAGTTTGGGGGGACAATCCAACTCTTGAATATCAGTAGTGTCTTTTGAAACACTAATTGAATCGGTCACACGGCTGCAACATGTTATTTGGTTTGCCCAGGTTGAATTTTCTATCTTAAGTTCTGTAACAATTTGTGTTAAATACTCAAATTGTGGGTTTTATAAATCTTATTCTCCACTCACAAACACTGCATAAATGCATATTTACATAATAAAATGTATGACATTCGATATTAATTTAAGTATCCAATCAATGTGCTAGCTTTCCGTTATCTCGAAAATTTGAACAATAAAAAAAATTGACAGTTTAAACATGGTACTGTATTAAAATAAACATCAATTATTTCGTACTCATCCAAACTATTTTGGGGGATTATGACACGTAGTCGTGATTAAACACTTTATGGGAATCATGACATGATTTGGGGGAACGCATGACATGATTTAGGGGGGATGGGCGCTCCTGTATTACCACTTATTACCTGAGTACCAAGTTTCATTCCTTTATATAACTCGCCGGATCCTGTGGCCGAGAGATTAGCACATCGCGCTGCGACGCCAAGGTTCCCGGATTCGAATCCCGCTCGGGCTTGGTTGTTTGTGAATGTCCATTCATCAACTTCATCATTTCATCACTCATCCCCATCTTCGCAAATTAGCCAAGAGGCACAAAACGCGAAGTAAAATAAACTAAATCAATCAATCAACAATTATATAACTCGAAAGACTCCTGCTGCAAACGAGCGCAATTAAAAAATCGACCTTTTGTGCTTCATCCCTTTAAGAACGGACACGACACGAACAAAGAGGACTCCAAATGTGATCAGCGCAGCTTTAAAGCAAACCCAATGGATTCCATTCCGCTCTTTGTCCTCTATTTCTTCCTAATTTCCACATCTCCAGCCTCTTTGCTGTTCCTCTTTTTCCTCTCTCTGTCTCCAGCCGCAGAAGCACTCGAACAAAATTATGTGGAACAACGGTTATGCAAATGCGCAATGGGACGAATGAGCGAGTGCGAGCAACGTATTCTCCCAAAGACAAGATGAAAGGATTCAAAAGGACGACTTTTTAGCTGTATTATTCAAAATATCGCAAGTCGCAAACGAGTCAACGGAAAAGGATTGACACGAGTCAAAACATCTACAAAGTTCAAGTTCTTAGAACAAGGGAAAACCAACACCAGCATATGGCTATATATATAGGGTGATTCAAAAGTCCCAGTACATTCTTTTTTCTCTGAAACGGATCCAGGTGATGTTGGATGCTCGTGCAGGTCCATGCAGAATGGATCTCACACCCCGAAGAATGTGTTCGTCACGATGTGAACCACATTTAGCACATCCTCCAAGACATACCGGTGGGTACAGCAACTATTTCAGTCACAATAACTTGCGTACCGTTACCACTTTCACATAAATAATTACAGCATTGCATTTCTTGGAAAATTCTGATGTGTTTTGATACCCCACATGACTCCTTTTCCATTTGAAAAATTTGATCTCGATCCAATATGGCGGACTTCAAGATGGCGGCCATGTCCCGGAAGTACCCTCACACATGGGCCCCTTCACCCCGACGTACCCACGTCAAGTTGGATCTGCCATTATCGCAACAAGGACAGGGATGGGACAAATGTGCCCCGGAGAGAGGTCGGTCTGACGCTTGAACTATGCAACGCAGCCCGGTTGACATTAAAACACAGTGTGCTGGAACCAGCGATTTATTTCCCCACTCTCGTTTTGCTTTTCCCATATATGGCACTAGCGCAATTCTACTCAGCTCCTTGCTTTCATAGCCGTGCGTTTAGTGTACTAGATTCTCCTAACCCTAGCATAAATGACCATGCGTTATATGGTTTGGGGACATAAATTTAGTTTAGGGAACGATAACTTTTTGTTCACAATGAATTCTTTTTTCTTCTGCTTTTCACCCTGTAGAGAGCTTTAGAATAAGCGATTCGTCTTCTAAGATTAATCACTTTGGTTGTCAGCTCTGCAGGAGATGAAAAATGAACCGCTCATCAATTCAGCTTACACGTGACTGATTGAAGACTTGCAGTCCCTCATCCACGATGGAGAACGGAAGGACCAATTGGCACTCTTTTGTTCTTTAGACCGCTTTGTGGTGGATATAATAACAAGCACACAAGGGACCTTAATATAATTCGCAGGATATAAATCGTGTTCTGTAATTGTGAAAAATGTTTATTTTTTCACATTTCTACATATATTTGCTTTTAGCGCATATTTTACTTAATTAAGTTATTTTTACAAGTAAATGCAACAACATTACGGTGAGAAAAGAACTTTAGATAAAAATATACGCGTTTGGAAACACTGTGGCACGTTGCCCTAACATATGCTACTTCAGTTCACAGATTTTCCTCTAAAATACAAACAAAAAAATAATATTTTCACCCTTAAAGATAGCGTCAAAAATCTACGAATTTAAAAAATATAGTGTATGCACTTGAATACGATGCAATTTACTAAAAATAAATTTTATGCATCAAATATTTATTTCGGAGCGCGTGTTTTGTTTACTTTAGAAGATTCTATGAAAGGATTCCTGGGTACCTTTGAAGCCTGAATAAGTTGGTCTGGGTTTATAAGGTCGGTAAACCCAAAGACCTCGAATTCGAATCCTCGGTGCAGCAATATTTCTTTTCCAGTTTTTTTAAAAATGTTAAAAATTACGAAATAATTGCATATACAGTTCGCAAGGTGACTTCCCAGTTCACAGATCGCCAATTTACAGACTTCCTGAATTTTTTCCCGATTCACAGATCATGACCCCCCCCCCTCCCCGGCGGAGTGTGACACGTGCAGTCTTCTCTTCACGTGCAGAACCTCTTCCCAATTCATAGATTTCATCCCTCCCCTCCCCACTTTCTTGATTGTAAGAGGTCGCACCGATATGTTATCTATTCTCGTTGGAAATTACACGTCGTATGGTCCAACAAGTCAACCTCCGCATCTTCTAGCAATATCTTTGCCAACTCGACTGCGTTTGGGTGGCTTTTCCCAATACTTCTTGCAAGCCTGTTGTGCCACCCTTCTGCGACATTTGTTGTTCTGTTACTCTAGCCGTAGCAGTTCTACATGTCCCTGACAAGAAGACCTCTCGGACAGCTTTAATCATAGCAGTCTCGAAATCGATCATAATACATTTTGGGTAGGTTAGGTTAGATTTCCATGTGGGAATCACTGACTTCATCAGTGAAAACATGTGCACGTAGTCTTTAGGGAGGGGAGAAATCTGTGAATCTGGAAGAATTTCCATAAGACTGCACGTGTCACACTCCGCCCGGGGATCATGATCGGTGAATCGGGAAGGAATTCAGGCAGTCTGTGAATTTGGCATGAATCGTTGATCGTGACTAAAATAAATTCAATTTCTAATTTCGTAAAATTCAAATCTCTTCCTCCTCACTTCGTTAGACTCTCAAACTTTGTAAAAATAAAATAATTTTAAGTGCACCGTAATGAGAATGGTAACAGTCCTTGTGTTGGCGTTTATGTGACAATTCTTCAATATAATTTGATTATGTGTTTTCCTGTCGGTGCAACAGCTCCCTGGCAATCTAAGTCTTTCAATGCCCTGATAAGATTGGCCAAATAGGGTTGGTACAGGTAGAGTTTAGTTTAAAGCCTCACAACGCCGTCAAAGTCTCTACAATCTGCGGAGATCTTTTTTCAAAATTATTATTTGGAAGAGGGACGCAAGTCCATTTGTGCCTTACAGCCTTGCGTCTGTGAACCAACTGCAATCGATTTGATACATCGATTTCAAATACATTCGATATAAATGTCACTTTAATTCAATAACAAGATCTCGCCTTCATGTATGCAGCGACCTCTTGTAATACAGCATGAAATATCTCTGCACTTCAATCCCTGAAGATGAGAGTGACGTTAGCTCTCGAAAGCTCGGAAACCTTTCCGGATATCCTCTTCAGTATTCGCCGCCAGGAAAGCTTCAAGAATTATTTCATCTTGAAATAATTATTCAATTTGAGCCTTTAAATACTGACATATCTAAATCTAAAGTAATGAAAATTGGATAAAGCACTAATCCTAACCTACAAGCTTAAGGAATTACCTTGCAGGCCTAAAAAATGAAGAACTGTTAGTGGTGCAACATTAAATTCTTAAATTTACCTGAAGTGACATGGGGAAATCTCGGGAATTACTGTAATTACAGTAATTTTACTGTGGTAAGCTGCTAAAGTTTACCCCAGCATAACAACAGTGGATGCTGACCAAACGTAGGACCTTCCCGACTCAATCATTATCCTACGCGGAACTTCCATGACGTGTCCTTCCAAACAGGTAGGGAAAGACTTTATTGGGAGCGGTCCTACAGTCTTACTTGCATCCGAATAACAGGAATCCCCTTTAGCTTTCATGGGTATTGCATTTCGGAAGTCCGTTGTAACCTCTAGATATACCGTAAATGCTATTTTAGAACTTGCAAGATGAATATTATGGAATTAAACATATTTGGTTCGTAAATATTAGCTATCCTTAAATGGGAATATGTACAGGCTGACCACGAATTAAGGGAGCACATTTTGTCACTAACTTTTGTAATTAAGCTACTATTTTCTTTCTTTTTTACCTTTCTTTATATGTATGTAAAATCTAACCGACGTTGCTAAAGAAGTAGATGTTGCTAACAATGGCATCAAGTGGCCTAAGTATTGAGCACCGTGTCAAACTTCTACTTTTACTTTCCACTATCAATTACGTGTCAGCAGAAATTCAGCGACGAATGTTGTGGGATTGTGGGCCTCCAGAACATAAACGTGAAACTGTCTCAAGCATCAACAAGTTATTTGATGTAACCGGAAGTGTTTCAGATGTTAAAAAAATTTGGCAGGCCACGAACAGTTAGAACGAAAGCCAAATACGTCTCCAAGCTTGCATTGACTAAAATGGAGCTCAAATTGATAATTATGTGGAAAACAGAAAAAGCGGTCATTGCAATGCCTAAGTTACTATCTTCAGAAAAAAATAAGTTGCCAATATTATAAATATGTTCTCATTGTTAAACATAATTGATGGTAAAAAGGTTCCCCATTACTCGTGTATATTGTTTAAAGCAGGAAATGTTCTCTCTATTTTTTAGTTACTTCAGGCAAATCATGAGTGCTAACATTAGTACGCTATACTATACGTATGGAATAAGCTACTGTCAACAATGAATATGGCAGATAAAGAGATCAAGTAGCGTTAATCGTGTAATATAATCTATCAAGCTTGCTAGACAGCAGCGGCGATGGGACTCTATGAGGAGTTGACTAGGCGCCATGAGTTGGCAGTCCTTGGCACTATAAGACCTACCTGTTGGCCACAGGGATTGTCTATTTTACAGACAAATACCTTTCATCGCGGAGAACATATATATACGTTTTCCCCTTTTGTTCTCAAATCGCGGATAACGTATATATACGTTCTTCGTTTTTGAGTTCTTATGAAAATTCTTGCTTGTTTCTATGTGCCTCGGCGATTGTTTCGCTGCAAAGCCTGGATATTTTAGTACACAACTTAACCGACAGGTGCAGCACAAGTGTGGTTTCTTTGTTTTTCGTATTTGTTTACAAGTCACGCCTGTTCTGTGCTTTTTTTTGAGTTTGCACAATGGCCGACAATACTGTTCAAGGGAGTATGTGGATATATGTGTAAAAAATGTAATTTGATCGATACAAATCAAACATATTCTGCAAAAGAGACATGTAGCGTGACTTTCATTAAAAAAAAAAAACGGCTAAAACTAATCAGCCGTAAGTGTATGCCACCTAATGGCGCCCAACAAGGGCTGAACCCATTCACATATACACCACCTTTCACAATATACATAAAACATCTAGACACTTACATTAGACATCAGAAACTTCATACACTATGGTACCACTATTTACCAACATAATATTTTGACAATTTACAGTATTTACATCTCTTCTGAAATTTCGCAAATCATTTACCTACCCACACAGCACAAATCTCCCATGAATATCCATTGGACGTCTTAGGATATCCAGAACTGGACATCTGAAACTCGACAAATTCTTGATATCTAATACACAGCTGAAACGTGTGTAGAACTGGTTGTAAGAAACATTGTCCAATTCTGAATATCCAATTCGTGGCCCGATCTCTTCCAAAACTGAATATACAAAACACATCTAATTCTGGATATCCAAAACATATCTAGATCTTGTCCAAAACTGGATATCCAAAATACATAAAATTCTGGATTTCTAATACATGTCTAGAACTGATCCAGAACTTGTTATCCAACAATGAACATCAATAGGATATGTTTCGAATATTAGAAAATGGTAGGTGTGTGTGGATCCCGAAAAGTCGGGATCGGGAAAAATATTTCCCGTCCCAATCGCGACTTCGGGAAATTAATTTCCGACTTTTCGGGATCCCGAGCAGTCGGGAAATACCAAATGGTCATTTTTAAAAGTCGTTAATTCTCGACGTTTTCTACATTGTAAATGTCTGGAACTTATCGAAAATTGTTCGTAAGCAATCACTTAATGTGAAAATGACGTGTAGAATTCGAGATTTCCAGAGCTTCGGGAAATTTTGAACATTTCCCATCCCCCATGATATACCCTTCCAATGCTAATACTCACTTGAGACTGATTTTCTATACAGACCAAGCCAGAGATGATTTTCTTTAAAATATTGAATTATTAAGTCTATCAGGGCCTGAAAAGCGTTTTAATTCTGACATTTGGACTATTTCCGACTTTGTCGGGAAATTACGAATTTTTCCGTCCCGAATTTCGGGATTTAAAAAATTTCCCGTCCCGACCCAAAAACTTCTGTCCCGCACATCACTAGAAAATTGTCATAGTATTCCCGTTGTGTGTACTTTTGTATACTTTACTTACAATTGAAACAATAATTGCATTGAAGGATTAGCATTTCTAAACCTATTTACTTGTTATGTTTAGTGAATTAATATTTTTCTTGCTAGAATCAGAAAATTTTGATTCACTCTTACTAAACGCTACAATAGAATCAAGAATAAAATCGAATATATCCTACTTAGCTCAACCGAGAAAACCCTTTCCTTATATATATTTAGCATAGACAGTAGCTATACACATCATTTTCAGTTCGTGTGATTTACGCCTGAGGCCTGAGTGAATCAGAAGCTTGTGACTGTTTTCCTTGTTTGTGAGCGTCTTGTTATTTTCTACTATCAGCGATTGAAACTTTTTAAAATCTTAGAATCAGAAACGCTACACTACACTGCATACAAGAATCGAGCCAATGCTCGCTTATAGCATCACAAATCTCCAAGGAATATGCCCAGATAGCACACAAGCTTGCGGAAAACTTACGATAGCAAGCTTGATATGGCAAGCTGGACGCAAAGCTTGAAGTAATTATGTGGTATTTAGCGTGGTTGGGTACATTTTTAAAAAAAATATAACAATAGACACACCCATTTAATACAAAAATAGAAATACTCATTAGTCACAAACAATAATGACAAAATGAAATAAAAAAACGAAATACAGTGTTATGAAGTGAAATGTGGATACATTATGATGTTGATGTTACGTGCAGTCGCTAGATGGCACTCGCACAATGTATAAAAGAAACTTAAGTTTTCGTAACACAAATAATGGTATATTTGATTATAAACATAATGAAAAATTGTGTTTTAATACCCTTCTAAGGATGTGTAAACATAAGCTACAAGGAAGATGTAATGCAGTGAATAAAAGGGAATCTCCCATGACCAACACTTCTGTTTCATGACTATATAATCAGAAGCTATGTGTGGTGGAGAAAAACTGACACATGTACTCGGAGTTCGGTTAGTTCATATGAAATTTCCAGCCTGCTAATTACCAGTGCGTAGTTACAGATCGGTTAGGTCATTGAACTATCCAAAGTGACTAGTGCCTATTTTAAGGGGGAGCAAGAAAATTAACAACAGAAATTGCTGGTTGACTTTTGCAAGCATCCTTTCATTTCGAAATAATATCCAGATGAGATCAAAAATTGTACTTTTCGTGTTCATACAATATCCAAAGTACGTACCAAAAAGTCTAAATCAAAGCATAAGGTCCAGATTACATCCCACTTGATGTCCAAAACATGTCCAAAAGTGATCTGAAAATGTCCAAAACATATCCATTCTGGATATCTTTTGGATATCACGTATGCGCACAAATGGATATACAGCAGATATCCAGTGGATGTCAATTGGAAATTCCTGGATATCTATTGGATATCCAGAACTTCCGAAACAAATATCCAAAAGATATCCAGTGTATATCTTCTGGACATTTGTGTGCTGTGTGGGTAAGTACTAGTTCCTTTGTGCCTCATAGGATGCTTTGAAGACTATCACAAGAAAGTGAACTTCTTTCGATTTCACGTTATCAAGACTCCAAAAACTATAACGTAGCATATGTTTGGAAGCCATAGTAAACTGAACTCCTCATTTCTTCATACCACATATTTGTTTTTATGATGAGCTGATTTTTACATTTCTTACTCATATTGTATTTGTTTTTGGTTTGCAACACTGACGAAATTATAAAATTATACCACATAAAAATATAAGAAATGCCTTATTTGGATGAATATGTATCATTGGTTGAATATTATTTTTTAAAAAAAATAATAATTAAAATTTTTAGAAATGTTTATTATTGTGATATGGCAACACTGATGCTTGAAGAAAATTTCATACTCTTTTATAAATTATTTTGTAAACTTTAGTATTTTGTATTCTATCACAAAATTACTGGTCTGAAGATATATTTGTATGCCAATGTCAACTTTATTTCATGTATGCTTCATGCCATCTTTCTTTTCCCAGATGAATGTAAATTTACTATTTCTCGTGATGTTGAAACCGGGTAACGTGTCCGATGTCAATGAAATCGCACTTAATAATAAATAGTAATTGATAAATAATAAATAAAAATATTACCTTACTGTAAAGAATACCCATAATCCACTGGATACTTGGAAAATGAAGAGATATGTAGGAACAAGATTTTTTTTTTTTGAGATTTTGAAATATATTTTGGGATGGCAACATTGACGTTGAGGAAATATACATAACGTTTGCGTACGATAACTTCTATCCCTTAGTATTTTGAATCAGTGTACAAAATTTCATGTCTATATAGAAAATAGTAACAGAGCAATTAATTTTCACAAAAGGGTCAAAAATCATACATTGGCTGTGAACTTTCCGATTATATCCATACGCGCCGAAAGGGTTAATCGTGTAACCTAATCTATGAAGCTTGCTAGACAGCAGCGCCGATGTGGTTTTATGAGGAGTTGACTAGGCACAATGAGTTGGCAGTCCTTGGCACTCTAAGACCTGTTGGCCACAGGGTTTGTCAATTTTACAGACAAACACATTTCCACATATAGATCACTAAAACAAACCGGCCTGGTGGGCTCTACGACGAGCTACAAGTCCAGAGTTCCTGGGTTAGAATCCTGGCCTGGAAGTGTCTCTTCATCAATTTGATCATATAATCACTTAATTACTGTATCATCGTATAGTCACTCATTCTCATCTTCGCGATTAGCCAAAAGTGGCAGAAAATGATCAAAATCCCTCACACTCACTCACTCGGTGGCAGAGCATGTTAAGTGGAGATCTCGCCATCGAATTTCCCGGGTTCGAATTTTCGTTTGGGCATGACTGTTCATCGTAAAAGTCGCTATTTACCGGAAGTGGTTAAAAAGCGACGCAAAATAACAAAAAATACAAATAATATAAACACAATTGAACCCAATAATGTTGTTTCAATCTACCCCGTCACTAGTTTATCACAACAGATAAAGTATGTATACGAATTGTCTTTCACTATATCAGTACTATTAAATCACATCGGATAGACTTGAACTTACATAACTGAACTCACGAACAATAGTCACATGTTCAGCAAAATCATTTCACACCACTAGTAAATTCTTGAGTTCAGTTATGAAGAAAATCGACACAATCAATCATTATTTTGGCTCGTAAAACGCGTATTAACATGCAACTGGCAGTATTTCTTCACTTTCTGCATGGTAATCAGTCATTGTCCTTGAATTACAACTTAATAAGGAATATTTAACTTAAATAAAAGTAGAATAGCATTATTTGGCAGTCACGCCCCAAGCTGTCATTTTCGGATATAGTTTCATAGCTACCGTAACAAGTTTCAACAATGCATAATCATTATTGAATGTTCGAACATTGTTGTGCTACAACAATAAAAATCTAAGTCACATTTGCAGATATGCACTGCGAAAACTTGACAGATCTGAAGAGTCAATCACAGAGAACTGGACACAGTCAATTAGAACGAAGCAGACAGCGTCCTCTTTGGTCAGTAGTTTGTTGGGTGACCTTTTTAGATATGAATGAACACTCGCCGAGGCTCTGCGCTTCAGGGGGCCCCTCGCCAGATGAAAATGATTGTTTGTGTACGGTTTATTACAAGTTAAGGACGCTGATGCTTCTTCCAATTAAGAAACCAATCTGATATTTCGTGACTGCGATTGTTTTGACATACTTAATTGATTGATTGATTGATTTGCTTTATTTTACTTCGCTTTTTGTGCCACTTTTGGCTAATTTGCAAAGATGAGGATGAGCGATGACATGATGAAATTGATGAATGGACACTAACAAACATCCATGCCCAGGCCGGGATTCGAACCCGGAACCCCTGGTGTCGTAGCGCGATGTGCTAACCACTCCGCCACGGGGGCCGGCTTGACATACTTACAAGTGTTTAAAATAACTGAAATCACATTCTAAACGAAGTACTACATAAGAACGGTGTTCTAATATTTTAATTAAAAAAATAGTTAGTGTGCATTATTCGTTTACTTATAGGATGTAATTATGATGTGAAAATATTATTTTATGTGAACGTAAATTCACTACAGTAATTTAAATTAATCACAGCAGCATTACGAAAAGAATGTTATTGGATATGATAAAAAAAATTTAACTTTGAGAGGTGAGGGAATAGTTTGATATTTGATATATCCAATTTTGTAATTAAAAATAATGAACCTTGCACCAGTGACACATTGGATATCACAAAATGCACCAAGTTAACATAATTATTTGTTTTAACTTTTATTGTTCTAACAAGGGAGGTTATCTAAGTGTTCCCCTCCGATTTCCATGAAACTTGGCAGGTGTATAGAGGGGCCCAAAGGAAGAAATACGTGTCTCTTTGTTTCGGCTAAAAAACGGTTTTAGGGTGCAAAACCCTCCCTCAAACATCAAAATGAAGTGGAGATCTGACCTGTGTCCCCTTCCGATTTCCACGAAACATGGCAGGTGTATAGAGGGGAACCAAAGGAAGAAATACGTATTTTTTGTTTCGGCTAAAAAACTGTTTTAGGAGGTAAAACCCACCTAAAATGTCAAATGAGGACAGATTGAAGTGGGGATCTGACCCCCATATCCCCCTCCGATTTCCACGAAAGTTGGCAGGTGTATAGAGGGTCCAAAGGAAGAAATACCTGTTTTTTTTTTGTTTCGGCAAAAAAAAAACTGTTCTAGGGGGCAAAACCTCCTCTCAAATGTCAAGATGAGGACAAATTCAAGTGAGCATCTGACCCCTGTGTCCCCTCCGATTTCCATGAAACTTGGCAGGTGTATAGAAGGGCCCAAAGCAGGAATACGTATTTTTTTGTTTCTCCTAAAAAACCGTTTTAGGGGGCAAAACCTCCTCTCAAATGTCAAGATGAGGACAAATTGAAGTGGGGGTCTGACCCCTGTGTCCTCTCCCATTTCCATGAAACTTGGAAGGTATATAGAAGAGCCCAAACGAAGAAATACGTGTTTTTTGTTTCGGCTAAAAAACTGTTCTAGAGAGCAAACTCCGCCCCCCGCCCTCAAATGTCAAGATGAGGACAGATTGAAGTGGGGATCTGACCCCTGTGTCCCCCTCAGGTTTCCATGCTCTGCTATTGGATTCGTGTAGTGGACATAGTGATATTGTTATGCGAGAGGTGACACCACGCGACAAAATCATTACTCTATTTACAATACCTAAAGGATTGACTGGCACTCTCCAACCATTAGATGTGTATGGATTTAGGATTTGGAAAAAGTTTGTGCGACTGTTTTCCGATCTTATCCTGTTACTATACAGTGACATTAATCTCCAACTACGCATTAACATTGTCAAACTACAATCACTCACACATAACCAGTTGTCCTCACCCAGGTTTCGACACGTCTTCCAATACGCATGGTATAAGAGTGGGTATCTTCCCGAAAGGCCACCTCCATTTGAGAATCCGGTGGCATTCTGTTTTGGTGGTGACAGTAATCCGATATGTGATGTTTGTGGTGCAGTGCAGTAATCAGATGTGCATGGTGTAACCCAACATTATGGTTAAATCATTCTTTTAGGAGTACCATTACTGTGACGAGTATGTACATTGACACCGTGGAAGCAACAATGGGGGCGGTTTTCAATGTGATGCATGGGTGCTTGTCTTTACTTTGTGTTGGCAGATCGGTTACCATAACGTTGTTTCGTGTTACTTTCTGATGGTAATAAATGTTTTATACATGCTGTGTATTCATCTGTGGAACTATCCTCTTGTGTCCTTGGCTATGGATATCACCTATATGATATCTCGGTCATGCTTGATAGGATTATGGTTCCCGTGTTCGGCTATTTTGATGCTTCGTTACCCTGCTCTGGTCCGTCTATTGTTATGCCCATCCCTATCCGGGAACAAAGGTGTCTATGAATTCAGCATCTCTCTACAATTGCACTGCGTTTGGTACCGACAATCCTACAGTTCTGTGCTGTGTGTGTTCCAATTATATGAGCGTGTTCTTCCTATGCCAGATTTACGTGGTTTTGGGTTCAGATCACCACTTCAATTTGTCCTCATCTTGACATTTGAGGGGGGGGGGGGGTTGCCCCCTAAAACCGTTTTCAGCCGAAACAAAAAAAACACGTATTTCTTCCTTTGGAGCCCTCTATACACCTGCCACGTTTCATGGACATCGGAAGGGGACACAGGGGTTAGATCCCCACTGCAATTTGTCCTCATCTTGACATTAGAGAGGAGATTTTACCCCCTAAAACCGTTTTTTAGCCGAAACAAAAAACACATATTTCTTCCTCTGGGCTCCTCTATACACCTGCCAAGTTTCATGGAAATCGGAGTTCTACACCGGGGTCACATCCCCACTTCATTTTGACATTTGAGGAAGGGGTTTGCCCCCTAAAACATTTTTTTAGCCGAAACAAAAAAATACGTATTTCTTCCTTTGGGCCCCTCTATACACCTTCCAAGTTTCATGGAAATCGGAGGGGGACAAAGGGGTCAGTTCCCCACTTCAATTTGTCCTCATCTTGACATTAGAGAGGAGATTTTACCCCCTAAAACCGTTTTTTAGCCGAAACAAAAAACACATATTTCTTCCTCTGGGCCCCTCTATACACCTGCCAAGTTTCATGGAAATCGGAGTTCTACACCGGGGTCAGATCCCCACTTCATTTTGACATTTGAGGAAGGGGTTTGCCCCCTAAAACATTTTTTTTAGCCGAGACAAAAAAACACGTATTTCTTCCTTTGGACCCCTCTATACACCTGCCAAGTTTCATGGAAATCGGAGGGGTACACCTAGGTAACCTCCCTTGTAAGTAATAATATGAAATATGTAAATTAATAGTTTATTAATTTCAACAATCTTCATATTGTGATTACGTAGGCCATCTGTACTTCAGTCTAAGAAACGAATTTTTTTTTTCAAAACTCTGAAAAGTTTTAGTTATAGTTTATTTATATTGTATGTCCCAAGAAACGCACCCACCTAAGGCCGGCCTGCCTATAGATGACAGGGGACTGTTTATAGTCTGGAAATAAGCATGAGAAAGTTGCCCAAATTGCACCAGTTTATAAATAAATGGACGTAGCTGCAAAACAAGTAACATGACGTAAGTTTTGATGTACCAGTACGTAAAGGGAACTTTTACCTCTCTTCATATGTCTTTGGAAAATTTTATTTCAATTGGAAGTACCAGGAAAATATGAAATTCCAAATCCTTGCAAATGGCGGGTTTTAGGCAACTGGTCTCTTAAATCGCACCACAGGGAGCCCAAATCGCACCATTGTTTAAAAGTTAGAGAAAGAGCATGTTTCAAAGGTTCAAATACTACAAAACACAGTGACATGTTTTCTATTGACAGTAGTATGTTCATTTAAAACCACAATCATTTCAAACAATGTGATATATCAGTTCTTCAGTATAAGAAATAAGAAATGGAAAATGATAAAGAAGTAAACGTGTTTTCGACATTAATTTTGAAGCTGGCAAAGGTAAACAGAACATTGGACTGTAGTTTGTTTGCAAACATCACAAATATTGAAATGCAGTTCCTCGTTTTAAAGGCCAGAATACGAATCGTGTACCCATTTCTTGCACTCGATGCATTGCACCATGTTCTCTTCCACAGTTTATCCGCATAGGAAGCAGTACCAGCTTGTGTTTTACCTTAGTCACAACATTTCAATTTCTTAGATCTAATTGTAGGCCTCATGGGATTATTTTCTTCTGATAGTTACCTTTTGGTCTCTCCCTTGGTAGTCTTGAGATCTTGAAATGTAGACTGAGATGTAGGTGGCTGTTTGAGTCCATTCATCTGTTTCTTTGTTTGGCTCTTTGCCTGCGATGAGGATGAAGGACCCTGTCTCTGTACAAATGCAAATATTCGTAGAGTTTTAGTACCGAAATGCGGTGCGATTTGGGCAGAAGCGAAGTGATGCGATTTAGAAGCTCCCGCCATTTAGAAAAAATAAAATTCCCTGCCTCACTTCGTAAGCATATCACAATGCGAATGTGGTTAACAATAATCTAACAGAATTGACAAATGTGACAAATATGTAAGGTGAAAAAAAATGTAACTCACTCGTCTCCTGTATCCTTATGAAAAGGTGCAAAAAATAGCATGAAGGACGGGTGTTTTCTTAAAATGCGCATTACACCGCCTGTTACTTCACCAACAGCTACAATTGACATGCTGTATTCATTGAGAATGTCTGAGGCTCCAAATATAGCTGCTAGATTTTATCACATTGGTTTTTACACCAGTGCACAGTGGGCCAGAATTCTGAAAATTTGACAACATTCTGATTTGATGAATAAATATACTTTACGCTGACAATATTCTAATAATATAATATAATACATAAAAAATCATAAAATGATTGAAATTCTGTAGTTATGCATAGGATGACAATGCAAAGTAATAAAAGAATGTCTTTGTGTACAAAGAATGTCCTGTGCTCATGAACTGAGAAAAACTGCAGTTTGTAATATCACATAAAATCAGTTACATCCTGTGCTTCTTGACATGAAAACACTACCAAATTAAGATTGGGTGGCCCAGTAGGTAGAGCGTGTGACTGCTAAGCGGAGACTGGTGTTCTATTCTAAGGGTGGCTAATCTACGGTCGGAATTTTTTCTGGCCTTGTTCCTGATTAAAGGCGGCTCTGAGGAATAAGAGTGGAACAACAGCTTCTATGGTATCTTATGATCGCTCTATAATTCTTGGAGTATACTTTTGAATTCTTTGAAATCCGCATTCTCAGTTGTGGGTACCGGGAGGCAACTCAGGAGGGGACGGGCAGAATGATGCTGAATGTATTATTACCTCCAAAAAAGGCCGAGATCGTGAATATGTGGAGTCTCCACATTCCTCTATATTCCTTCATGGCAGAGTGCAGTGTTCACGGTGAATTTCATCTACCTTACACTACGAAAGAAAATTAAAGTTCACTGTGTTCACATACTGACTGATATAAACCTTAGCATTCACTTTCACTGTTAGCAGTGGATAGATTTTCATTAGTCAGGCAGGTTGTTGTGATACAACTGACACTCCGTGATGTCGAGCAGGCAAGTGACGTCTTCTGATAGCGTATACGATTTCTTAGCAACAAAAACCGAAAGCTTGATAATAGTAGATCAGACGAGCTAAGCAGATGATGATCTTCGTTGGTAGAAATTCTGAAGATCTCGCGGGAAAGTCTCTTAATATTCTTGATTCTTCGCCTTGAGACTCCTTCATAGAGATGCCGACAGGAAGAGCAGTTTCTGCTATGGCATCTGGACCGTGCATCAAGATCTTATATTCGCCATTGGGGATATAATACCAGCAATATTCTGCTACAAGAAGTTTACCATTTTCTACTCATATTCACGAAAACTGTAGACGTTAGTACGGTGACTTGATGATAGTGTTTACAAAATATCTGCACCTCGTTGATGCCTGTGATTTCGCGACTGACGTTTTTAGGATTCTGAAAGAATTGGTAGAATCAAACCATGGACGTAGGATTGACAGTCAGAACTGAATAGTTGTCGCTCTTTGAGTGACCTTGTCAAAAGTGTTCATTTTGTGGGTCAACTGCCACAAATCTAACACACCTGAGCAGGTGATGTACCACTCACTTTGTTGCAAACTAATGTGTGAAATAACTGTCAGATCTTCCCGAATGCCAGATGAGAGGTATGTAGGACTGAGATACTGTATCTGGTCTCCAATGTATTCTGATTCTGCTCGGTTTGCGTTGAATACCGGGTTCTGATGCTATTCTATTTCAATGCAGGCTTATTTGGTAGTAAAGACGTATGACACTGATATTATTTTTCCATTTCGTAACTGCGATTTATCACGAGTTAGCAGCCAGTTTTCTCTTGGTTGCATTTATAACATTGAATCATTCGGAATAAACATTTTCATCCCAACCTCGTCTTACAAATTTTGAAACTCAAAGGGAAAAAACACACACCATTGCAACTCAGCTAAAACAGCAGAGTATAAGCATTCTTGCATAACAATACCCACAATTCAGCAACTCAATTCATACTCTACCCACAGAAAGTACATATCTTGACGATATGTAGAATATGTCCAACAGAAGCCCACACAGATAACGTTCTGATACTTCAACAACAATCTCAGTGGGTGAAACTGTGCGCGAGACGTTTGTAAAATGGCATTTGGCAAATGCATGGGTTTTGACCAACTTAGATCCTCATTTATGTTAACACCTGGATGGAACTATTTGCGTTTTGAGGTAGCACCATCATTGTTCTACAGGGAACTAATGGTTAAAAGGCTCTGATTTAAAGTAAGCATTTCGATTTTCGTCCCCATTTTCAGAATTCTGGCCCGCTATGCAGTGGTGCCATTTGGGATTCCACCTATGTGGGGGAGAAAGTGTGTACATGGCTCTACGGCTCCACATAGTCGTCGTTCCTGTTTAGGTATTTATCACAGCGTGGGATTTAGTTGTCCATGGAGGTGGAACATAATACTGTGTCAAGAATTCAGAACCATCTGGATGCAGCGATTCTCGTATCTCCATTGCTCTGATAGTACGCGTAGTGTCCAGACATGAGTTCCTTTAGAACAGATAAAAGACAGAGATCACTATGTACCAAATTCAGACTTTAGAGGTGGGGATTGAATTAAATTGTTGTAAGTCCACTTTCTGCACAGACAGACTAATCGGTCTATAACCAGGGGCGCAGCGTTATATTAGTATGACCGTACGCCCTGCGTTCCCAGATTTAAAATTTCAAAAATGCTTAAATGCTGAGATTATAAAGTAAAACGTGACTAATTTCATATATGTTTGACCTTCATCGCATTATAATGGCTATTTTTCGCGATCCGCTTGCAACGCTCCACTCTCAACACTCGTTCTAGCATATCTTTGATACGTTCTTAAGCACAATTACTTCACGCGTCGTATTATTTTACTATTAATATTAACTTAATAATACTCAGCGGTGAACGATGAGACTCGGTGAAGTACACAGACTCCTCTCAGGTACAGGGATAGTGTTAGGCAAATACAATATTCACAGCTCAGAGAAATAAAACCACATTACTGCAGTATGTATAAACTGAAAAGTTTTATTCTTTATTTATTGCAATTATAATGCAACTATACTTGAGACGAAGGCGAGGATTTCGCTTTGTCGATGAATTGACTCAACTAAAACGCATAAACTCAATGCGTGGCTATCGGCATGCCTATGATCACATAGACCTAGCTTGCGCCCCGAACTACCACACCAAGAGATATGCAATAATAACTGAGCCAATATTTGCTCTTTAGCTTTTTATTTCCAAATTAATCCTTAAGCTAACTTTATTATTTGACGTAGAGTGGTTGCAGTATTGTGCATATCATCAATGCATGGCTATCGGCGTACCTATGATCACATAGGCCTAGCTTACGCCCCGAACTACCATACCAAGATGTATGCACAACACCGAGGAGTTCTTTTTAAGTTTAAAAGCTTCGTCGATCCGTGGCGAAAAAGTGTGACGATTCTTACGCGATATCCTCGCTTTTATACTATTTTCGAGAACACAGATTAAAGTACAGATGAATCATTCACTATCTACAAAAGGATACTATCAACAAAACTGACATCTATACATCTTTAGAAAGACAAATTCGTATAGTGCACTCTTGCAAACATGAAGATACATTAAACTACTCATAACAGAGCATAAAATACAATAAACATTAAACAATATATATATATATATATTACAAACAGGGTGCAATATTACATATAATAACAAAGAAATTACGCTTTCTTTTACAAAAATAAATACATTAGTGACATATCTTCTACTGGTGACGTCACATAAAAATGTGGATCATATCATCTTTTCAATGCCTTTCCCGGCCGGACGCCAAGCAGGTTCGGCGTACAGGACTCTATATTCCTTGCTGCCTTTATGGAGGGAAAGCTTCGATTTCTACAGCACTTGCGTAAATGGTCTCTCTTACGCCAGCGTACGAGAGGTCTACCGTGATTGGTTCATGTGACCCTTCCTGCCTTCTGAAGCAGACGACAGCGGCAGAATTCCTACCTGGTTCTTGGCGCTCATGCAACTCGTGCTATGTGATGCTACAATACGCAATATTGACTGACGTAACTTTACCAATCTCAAATATACTGTTTCTTAATGGCCACTACATTGTATAATTTATCGCACGAACAGCGATGTGTATTAGAAACTAAAAGATCAATACAGTTTTTGTCAAATAAGTTGGTGAAGTCCTCGTGATAGAAATTCAGCCTGTGGCTGCTCTACCACTTAACCCGCAAAACTATTATTTTTTTATTGTATTTTTTCGTTATTATCTAACTACTTAATATTGTGTGAATGGAAATGTTTAGCATTCATTTGAAAACTCTTAACATCGAATGGTCTCTGGAGAAAATGATTTTAAAATGTTTATCAGCATTCTCAAGATGTAATAAACAGTGGTCTGAATTACTAATCGGCACTGTTACGTCAGTAGAGTGTACGATATTTGGATCATCCACTCTGCTTTTCACAGTGCGCCAAGACGACAGAGGTCCCTGGTTCGAATCCCGGCGTGAGCACGGGTGTTCTTTGTCAGTTCTTTGTCCCTTCTTCAATATCATCACTCATATTCATATTCGCAGTTAACCAAAAGTGGTAGAAAAGCGAAGTAAAATAAACCAAATCAATCAGTAGTTGGATCGCCCACAACAATGACGTCTACTGTTGTGCAGAGGCGCTTGTGATTCAGGTAGGTTTTTAATGACTTGCGTCATGCAGAAAGATATAAAAAAGGTATAGAACACCAGAGTTCAAAACATCTGTGGCATAGTGAGGCATCTAATTTTCTAGCTAAAACATGCAATGATGATGTTTTATTGAAAACCCAGCTTACTTCAGGCAAATAATACCTGTGGCGACTAATACCATAAGTAAATTATTAAGCAAGAAACTGCCGACTCTTCCTTCGGACTTGGCGTTCCCACCCGAAATGTCCATGCTACGCCACTGTCTATAACCAATTTCTTTCAGACGTCTGAAAGCATCAGATATTTATTTTCCTTGGTCTCAAGTACAGGTGTACATTATAATCACAATTTAAATATTATTGCAAACAAATAATTCACATATATTACCGAAGAGCAATAAGCAGAACATGTTGAATCTTTGCGATTGGTCAAAAGTGGCAGAAAAGGGAATTAAAATAAAACAAATCAATCAATCAATCAGAACATGCTGAAGAAGGGAAGCAAATAAAAGTTTCGAAATTAGTGTTCCTTTCCTTTTCCACTGTGCCACTGGTGTGCGAATTATTTTCCGTATTTAGTAACAAAACTGGGCGTCATCAGTCTCAAACTATTATTGTACGTACCAATGTGGCAAATTTTAATGAAGTCCGATAGCATTTTCTATCACAATTCTCATCTGTTTACATTTCATTGAATTTGATGCTGTATTAATGAATTTATATTGTTTCATAATTAAGCGAATAGTGTATGTGAGCTATCTTTGATTGAAATATTTCAACACGATCTTTATGTTGTAATTTGTTTTGAATATAATTTTTAGGAATGTCAAAACAATCATTGAGTCAGTAAAGGTGAGGTTACAAATACTTCATAGTTGTTTAATTGAGTGCATCCTTACCATATGAACTCGTAATAAACCGTACACAAACAATTGTTTTGTGTTGCCGGGGACCCTGAAGCGTAGCCTCCCTAGGGACGGCTTTGGATATCTTTATGATATGTTATAATTCTAGGAACGATTTTGTACTAATTTTTAACCATTATCAACATTTTCGTCCGTGGAGGGCCTATCACTGCAATACCTTTGTATTTTACGTCTGCGATATCGGATACTGCTTTTAGTGTCGAACCAGCTAACAAGTTTTCCAGAACTTCACGAGAATTCCCTATTCATTTCCTTCAATTTTCCATCGATTTTGAACAGTTTTTCCCTTGCCTGCAGCGAAAAAAGTTGTTTCTATTACCAATTCCTGTTGTTTGCTTTGCCTTGTGGATGTTATTTCTAGTTCCTCTGAGCTTCCTTTTCCGCAGCCGCCAGTCCATTTGAGTTTCGTTCTTCCACTTGCGAAGAGAAAACTTGTTTCTTCTTTACAATGACCTATATGGAAGGGTTAAAATTACAGTGGTGTAAGTCACTTTGTAAAAAAAAAAGACTTAGACAAAGAAACCAGATCAAGATAAGTGAATCTGTTAACAGAAAACGTGAAGTAAGTCAGAGATTCATTCAACTAGCAACAGATGACAGTTGAAGTTCTAGTGATAAAGGAAACAGCTGCTGTGTTGATCAGCAAAGTGCTGTGAGTCAGACTCTTTGCTTCTTTTAAAAAAGTTACACCACTGTAACTTTAACCCGTCCATATTAAAACTGAATCTGAAAGCGATATTGATTAGACACAGATGCTGTCAGTATCATCCCAGGAAATCAAGCAAATGGCGTATCATACATCAATGAATGCGTTTCATTATTTTGCTCAGGAGTGACTCATCTTATAAATCGTAGTCGTCGTTACGTTTAGTTGGAACCAGTTGCTAAGTTTTTCATAAAATGTCAAATGTAGCCCAGAACCCTCTAAAAATATATATCAAAGAGTTCTATGTTTGCACTATGTTACCATTTACACGCTGTAATGCTTTCCAGCATGACAATTGGACAACGTTATTACTATCGTGAATCGGAAGTTCTATGAAAAGCGGGAATATTATAAGAAATGTTCTCATGGTGCAAAGATACAGAAGCTGTTAAATCCCCCAACAACAAGGCAGGCAATTGCGATGTATATACATACACATCGGCAAAAGAACTTACAGCTTTCATTGAAGATTAGATCTTTTGACTTAGTGCCTTTTTTCTCATAACGTTATTCGAGCCTACTTTTGATAATTTAATCCTTCTTCGATGATTTACTAATATTTTTTATGCTATTAGCATTCCCCATTATTAATTGTTGGTATAGAAATTCCAATGTCTTTATTAAATGCTAAACCGTTTCCTAATACCGTTGCGATTTCCTGATTGATTCAGCTACAAAGACCAAACCCTATTCATGTTGACAGCAACAAATTGATTCTTCAAGAAAAAGCAACTGTATTCAATTGCGTTCATGCTTATGGATTTCTCCTATAGGTGAGATGACATTAAAGAGCTATTATTAGTCACTTAAGCTTGAATGAAGTACAAATATTCGCCTTAGTAAATCACATTTCATCGAACTAGTGCGTTCTGTAGGCTCTCCTCTTACTTCCGTGTGAATACCTTTAAATCCTTTAAAGTGTTCAAGGATATAAAGGTTTAAGTCCCTGTGGCTGTATCATTTCATTTACCTTCCTTCAGCAAGCTGACGTAAGCGCCTTAGCAATCGTTGCTAATCCTAAGATCGCTTAATATGCTCTTAAACATCCTTGAAGGCAAATAACGTAACAGTTCTGTACAAAGCCCCTTTTACGATGTTGGTAATTATGTACACACTTGAAGACGATTGCCTCATACTTTCATCTATGCAAGAGTTATCCTGAAAATCCCTATAGAGTGTGCATAAAGAAAGTTTTAAAAAGTTGAATTTCTCTTCTTCTATTAACTTACTAATACCGTACAAAACTTAATCTTACATCATTCATAGCTACTAATAATATTTTCAATGTTTTAATGGTTCCATTCCTCTAATATTCCTATTCACAAACATTCAAGTCCAATCCTTTCATAAATCATATTCTTCGTCATATCTTGACAACTTTTGAATAGACACTGAACGGGAATTATTTTTCTGTCTTTAATATATTTAATCCATGACACCTGCCACAGCTAATTTTGCTCTAGAGTAGTACTTTAAAATTACAATCAAATAATCCCTTTGAACCGTGAACTCATGTCAGAGAATAAATACGTCAACGTTAGGATGAATCCGTGTTATACCTGTACTATTAGAAAATTTCCTTCCATATAAACCGATTTCTCTTCAGATCGAAATTCGACCACTTAAAGCGCTCAGTCCTCGATCCGGCATATATTCATCACCTCTACTTATGCCAAATGTATTTCAAAATCTGAGTTTGTGCATGGTCCATAACCGAAGCTGCAGGCATATCTTGTGGAACTTCTTACTCACCAGTAACGTCCATGCTTCGAGAAACCTTTACATCAAAAACCATCCAAGAAATTTGAACAAGGATACTAGCAGAATTCTTTTTCCAGCTGGGGAATCGATGCTTAGAGTGGAGGAAACGTGGAGTGAAGCTTTTCGCACTTAAGATAATAATTTGCATAGGTATTTAATCTGCTGTATTTCAACGCACCCCTCGTCCATGTTTTCACGCTACATTTTCACCACTGGATTTATATTTAGTCTTTCAGATATCTCAGAGGGTTGGAGTAAGAGCCCCTGGACGCCCCTCTGCGGGCGCCGTTGAATTTGTGCTAGACTGGGACAATTTTCGAAAATTCTGACTGTAGGAAGGATTTTTGAGGAAAAGCGAGCAAACAACATTTTCTGAATGTATTTGATGTGCTGATTACGAATATTTTGTTTGCCACTCTCGACTTTGGTGTTATATGCTTCAAATCGCTAAAAAACAAAATGGCGGGGATGCGAAATGAATTCCTATTAACTTTTGAAGGAGCAGAATCAAAATAGTGATCTTCGTGTCAAACATTATGTTTTTGGGTATGCTGAATCCAAATGTTATGTTTTCCAATCTGAAATTTCAAGCTATGTGCTACAAATCGCTAAAAAAAACAAAATGGTGGCCATACGAAATGAGTTCCTATTAACTTTTGAAGGAGCAGAAAGAAAATAGTGATCTTGGTGTCAAACATTATGTTTTTGGGTATGCTGAATCCATATATTATGTTTTCTAATCTGAAATTTTAAGCTGTTTGTTCCAAATCGCTAAAAAACAAAATGGCGGCTACCTTCATCCATGTAATGTTTCGTATCAATACTTTTGAACTAGGAATAAAACAGTGTAACAGTACGTTTTTAATAGAGAAAAAAAGTATAGAACATTTCTGAAGTAAAGATGCAAAATAATAATATTATTCAAAGCATAAGACCATATTGAAATATTAACAGTACCAGTGTATGATAAATCTGCACGTTATCCTTATTCAAAATTATTTTGCTTACAAAAATAGTAGCTATAACATTTTTCTAGTCACGGATATTCATGCACTCCTTAGTACCAGTATCTTTGCAATCTGCAGTACATACAAGCTGGCCTTTCCTGCAGGAAGATGTAGCGGATATACAACCACCCAAACATCCACAGGTGACAATGTCGTAGCAGGGTTGTGGAATTGGTGGCAGCGATTGAAGTTTTGGAACGAGCTGTCCATCAAGATCATCCCAAGATAGTAGGAGGTGGTAACACAGGTTTTGGTATGACCGACTGCCTCCACACCATGGCTTGATAGTGGACCCGTTGTACATGTAACCGTAGAGCATCGGTAGTGGGGGTGGGTGGGGGGGGGCAGTGCTTGTACTGTTTTTTCTTTGCTGAACAGCTTTACTCTGGCTTCATCACAGCTGCTTGCATCCGGTACACCATACAACTTGCATATGAACTTTTCTGCCTTGTGTGCTGTTTCTTGTTTCAATTCGTCAACACCAAGATTTAGTAGATCATTATTATTAGTGTTAAATATTTTCCATGCTGTCTTCTTACTGATCCCAGCAATGTAGGATACTGTGTCGCATCCTGTTATGGCCTGGAATTGGATGAGAGTTTCGAAGACAGGATCCGTAAATGAAAGCTTCTGGTTGACTTCATGTACTGGAATGTAATTTTTTTTTTATGTTCCTGCTCGCAACCACAATTTCGTACATCTAATCTTGTGAAATAACGCTACCAATTGCACTAATACATCTGCATCACGTGCTGAGACAACAATGTTATCAGCACCAGAATTAAGACAGTGAACTATAGTGCAGGAGGCCTTAGAAAGGGCGTTTCGCGGAGTAAAAGCAGACGTCGATCGCACACTATTGAAGATACTCTCGTGTCGTCTGCTCCTCAGTCGAACAAACAGGCCGAGGTAGCAAGAAGCAGAGGTCACTCACCCTTCCAGAAGGGTGCAGCGAGCTAGCTGTGGCAACCGGGCTTGCTCATTCGCAGACCTGATTGGTTCTCGCAGACACACCCCCATATTGTCGTCTGCTGTAAGCCCGCGAAGTGATCTTTCTAAGGCCTCCTGCACTATACAATGCGCGTGTCCGCCTCTTCGTGGTTTGCCTGCAATCCTTCAATAGACAAATCACGATTGTTTGTTCGTACGTCATCCTCCTTGTGAAATCCACCGGAAACCACAAATATTTTGTCTTCAGGAGCATTGTTGATCAAATGATTTGAGAGAAAACAGGCTAAATCTTTTTTATTCTCCGAGTTAGCAAGAAAGTCACTGAATTTGTTGGGGATTGGCACGGATCCATTTTCTATTACTCTCCTTACTAAATGAGCATGTTTCAAGCCCCTATCCCTTGTTCCAGCCTTGATTAAAGTTGCGTTATACCGATCAAAGTTGACATCAATCTTCTTAAAGCTTCTTCCCGTAGAAACAACAAGGTTAAGAAATGCATCTGCCAGTTGACCAAAGTTTAAAACTCCTGCAGGCTTTCCAAGTGCAACAACTAAAGCTTGACCATCTATTATAAGGCATGACGCAGACGGAATTGATATATCAGGTGGACAAATTGGTTATCACATCAGCTAGAATGGCTTTGTTTCCTGTTCTCAGACTGTCGTTTGTGTTTGCAAGGGAGATTGGAATTGACATTAGTTCATAACACAAAATGCGATTTAGATCCACATTACGACCTGCCTCATAGGCAGTTACGAGGCGCTGGAGAATATTCCAGTCAGTTTTCAAAATGGTTTCCTTGCCACTTACTACCAATTTAACTTCATAGAGGGACTTAAAGGTCTTTGCATTTGAATTATGTAGAGGATCACTTAACTTGACTTGTGTGTGACTTTTACCAGGGGTCATCATCCTTTCCCTCACGAAGGTGTCTAGCTTTACCTGGCCCAGTGTTTCGACTTTGAGGAGAGTATCTTGAATATCTGAAGTAGCTAAATCCTTTGTTTGTGGCAATGTTCTGGAGGAACTGATAAGAAACATCTTAAGATTATGGATCACAGGTGCAGGTCTTTTCAAATTTATAAGTGGATCCATGGTTCTATGTTTCTATCATTCTGAAATTAAGTAAAAAAAGAAAAAAAAAATCTATCATAGGTTTAGTCATTATTGTGGCACTTTTGTTTAAAAAAAGAGGAAAAGAATTACAACAATTTTCAAACATGACAGATTAGAAAACATATTTGGATTCAGCATACCCAAAACCATAATGTTTGACACCAAGATCACTATTTTCTTTCTGCTCCTTCAGAAGTTATTTGGAGCTCATTTCGTATGGCCGCCATTTTGTTTTTTAGCGATTTGGAGCACATAGCTTAAACTTTCAGATTGGAAAACATAATATTTGGATTCAACATGCCCAAAAACATATTGTTTGACACCAAGATCACTATTTTCTTTCTGCTCCCTCAAAAGTTATTTGAAGCTCATTTCGTATGGCGGCCATTTTGTTTGTTAGCGATTTGAAGCATATAACACCAAAGTCGAGAGTGGCAAACAAAATATTCTGAATCAGCACATCAAATACATTCAGAAAATGTTGTTTGTCCGCTTTTCCTCAAAAATGCTTCCTTCACTTTTTACAGCCACATTTCTGAGAATGGTTACTACTTTGATCTTGAAATATCTAATCGTCTCCAAAACCTAAATGCACTATATATTGGAAATAAACCGTTACTCCATGTCCAAATGAAAGTGGGATTGTTGCATTAGCGTCGTATAAATATACAGAGCTTTGCGTTTGCGCCGGTAGACGGTGGGGTACTGATAACACCACAGAAAGCGGAACTCTTTGTTATTGTGGACCAGGGGACAACAATCAGGCGACTAAAAGACCTACCTCTCAAGGAGTAAACAACATGAAGGTAACGGAAATATGAACAGTGTTGCCAACTTTCAAGACTATTTTTTAAGAATTTTTAGACCTGGGGTGTTGTGGCCACCCCACATACACACTTAAAGGTTAACAGTGCACAAATTAACAATTCACAAAAGAAATATCATCAAGAAAATAAAATAGAATAACATGTTGTACTGTGTCCTTTACGTTCAAATGCAATAATGGAAATAGGAGTTTCATATTTTAAAAATGCCTTGTGTATTGTAATACACCTCATTTATGGTAGTTATGGCAATCATCATCATCAGCAGTATATTCTGTCACCAATGACTTTCTTGTAAAAGTTAAATTATTTGGTCTATATTTAATGAAAACATGATCCAACGTTAATGGAGACATGATCTCCCCTTAACATTCACGAAACTTAGCTTATACCCTATGAACATTTTGGGACTACAGGACTGGTTGGTTAGTGTTCTGTGTGCACGGGCTGAAGCAAGTGAGAAGTTTTTCAATTTTTTGATGGCAGAAGGCGTTGGTGGAGCCGAAATTTATCGTCGTATTAAGGATGTGCATAGAAATTACGGAAGTTCTCCCTCGTGTGTGATTAGTGATGTGCTGAGACATTTGCTTGATCCAACAAGACGACTATATGTAGCGGATATGTAGTCCATGTACCACTTCCTGCATGTTCACATATCCCAGCCAATAATCTTTCATTTGGCGACCCTTATACTCGTACATTTAGTGATAACTCGTTCACAACATTTTTTTCTGCAACTCGCCTTTCTATTACTGGTATCAGTGTGCGAATTAACGAGGGGGAAGGCGGAAATTTCTCCCCTCACCCCTGCCCCCACAAAAATTTATCCCGGGAAAAGAAAATTATTCTTATTCTTATCCCGTGGTGGAGTGGTTAGCACATCGCGCTACGACGCCAGGGGTCTCGGGTTCGAATCCGGGCCTGGGCATGGATGTTTGTGAGTGTCCATTCATCAAATTCATCATATCATCACAGGCAAAAGTTTAATTTACGGACTGGTAACATGTATTTACAGTAAAACTTCTGCTAATGGACACCTCTAAATTAGGGCCAGTATTTCTATCTAGCACGGATTGTTTCATGTTACGCCGAACATGTTTATTTTCAAAAGTGCAAACAGTAGATAGTATTATATGCGGTTATCTTGAAAAGTGTCTATCACTTCTGTTACGATGTCGCAGAAACGCAAGCGACTGACTTTAAAGGAAAAAGTTGAAGTCATCAACGTCTACGAGAAAGAGAAACGTAGTGTCCGAGATATGGCCGTGAGGTTTGCTGTTGGAATAACACAGATCAGTGACATTTTAAGAAACAAAAGTGACATCCTTAAATTGTGGACTGGAAATGAAAATCTTTCTGGTAAACGCTCATTTTCCGGGCTTGAAAGTTGACAACTTAACATTTGAATGGTTTTGTTTTGCTCGTAGCAACAACATGCCTGTGAGTGGACCTCTTATTTTAGTAAATTTAAATTCACCTTATGTAGTACAGTATTCGGTTCCTTGAATGTAGGAAAAAGAAACATTATATTCGTAAAGTACATACTGTAATATGCTTATCCTATTGTGCAACAACATCCTACACTTTTTTCTGAATAGCGGACTCTTCTAAATAACGGACATTTATTTTTCCCACAGGCCTGTCCGTTATTGAGAAGTTTTAATGTATTTGCATACCGGAAAAAAATATCTCCCGAAATGAAATCACAAATACGCCAGTAAATGGACATCTCCCCATTAAGCCATAAGCTTAATTCACAATTCACACAGTGACTGGTAGTCATACAATCTAGGATAGGGAGCTCAGATTCCACTGAAATATTATAAGCACGATTCTGAGTAACATCTATACCCAAAATGCACTTTTGTACTAGCCTTTTTTCCATCAGTGAGCAACAGAGGCTTGCATTTCACTGCTGAAAATAAACCAATCCATCACCCGCACAGCACCCAATAAACATCCCGGATGGAGAGGATGAAACTTCCATTTTTTCATAATGTTTTCTCATCACGTAGAGTCCCCTTAATGGGTTCTGCGGCTCGCAGGAGAAGCTTTGGTTTGTTTTGAACTCAGGGTCATCGAGTCATTGTCCAGTCGAGCTACTTGCATGCAGATCACAGCTCTATTCAAAGGATCAGGCTTAATGGACAAAAGAGTGGTTTTCAAATTGCATTACGACCCCCGGGAGAGAAGAGGGAAAGCCGGCTCTTTCTTTGTGGAATATTGCATCGCTTTCAAAGGGGCACACTCTGACGTCATTCTCGCTCGCCCGTGCACAAAAGAGACAGAAGTACAAATAACGCCCACAATATTAATCTTTTCCATTTTTTACTGTGACACTGATCTCCTATTGTCCTATTTTTTACTTAATGGTTTGTTCTACTGATCACCCTTGTGCATATTGTGTGCCAAAAACAACAACAGCAGGTTACATGATATTTGACTATTGAAAAGACGATCTGTGGATAATCTTATTTGCCAACCAAAATTTGGGTGACTGAAATATTTTGAAAATCATAAAAATACATTGAGAAATACTCACTTTCCTGCAAATGTAGTACTTTCCAATAAAAACATGCATGGGATTCGACTAGATCCCCTATCTAAGTTTTGCAGTTAAGTTTTAACTATGCTTATTCATACATCCACCCATACTTATCAAATATCTGCCAGCCCCCGTGGCGGAGTGGCTAGCACATCGCGTTTCGACGCCAGGAGTTCCGGGCTCTAATCCCGGCCTGGGCATGGTTATTTGTGAGTGTCCATTCATCATTTTATCATTTGATCACTCATCTCCACCTTCGCAGATTAGCCAAAAGTGGCACAAAAGCGAAGTAAAATAAAGAAAATCAATCAATTATCAAATACCTATACTTCAGTTATGGTATTGAGATTATAAGATAAAATTGTTGAACAAAACAATTCAAGCACAACACACTAATCAGTTATTAATAACATGTAAACTTTTGTTTGTGAGAAACCTTATAAATATAAAATTTGTTAAACCTCAAGACTCAATAAATATTAAGTTAGACAGAGCTTTGGGCACTACGGACAATTTCACTTCGCTGTTTCTTTCTTCTAATTTTAATTATTATTAATCTCATATCATGAGGAAACTATAATAAATTTCTCTTGCTAATCATAACAAGACTCTTATTTACAGCTTTCCTCCTATACAATGCTTCCATGCTCTTTCTCTTTGTACGAGAAACACTTGAAATTAATTACCAAAATTTATACTAATTTTTATTGTTTTGTTACTTTTACATGTATACCAAGAGTTATTTTCTGTTGTGTATTTAATTTAATTTAGTTATGAATTGAATACTTATTATCTTTGATGTATGTATGTAGGTATGTATGTACTCGTATGTATGTATGTATATGTATATATATATTAGAGAAGAGAGAGACGGAGAGAGATAGATACATGGATATAGTAATCGTTTAACGTTATAGTACTGTAATAATTAATTATTATTGTTTCATTTGTAAAATTGGATTATCCTCAAACGTCTCGATTAGCTAAAAGAGGCAGAAAAGCGACGTAAATAACCTAATTCAATCAATCAATCAATCATATTTTATCCTGAAGCGTGTCACTTTGCCTCATGATTTACATGCATGGTCTTCTGATTTCGGATAAGCAACAAGACTCTCTTTTCATATCTTTGCCAAAATAATTTCGGTTAGAAGAGCTAAATCTCCCCCCAGTCCTACAGTTCATCATCCGTCTTCCCGAATGAACAGATTAAGAGTGTCCTTCCCGAGCGACGCAAAAATTAAATTCCTCTTTCACCAAATGTCGTGGCGAGTTTCTTATTAGCTGCAATTCCAAGGAAATTGATTACTACCAAGTTCCTCTGCCGCGAGTAATTTAGAGGTCTTCCCCAGGACAGAGTTAGTTATCATGTCAGTAGGGAATTTGGAAAACGGTGTCGGGAGTGATAAAATATAGGGCCTCCATAATTCATTATTCATCATGATTTTCTACTATTTGTGGTCCTGAGACCATTTTATCCATTGTACTGTGAAATGCACACGTAGGGTGGTTAAGGTTGTAAAAAATATTTCAAGAAAGACATCCAAGGCAAGGATTATTTCTCAGTGGGGGCGGAGTCATAGAAACGTTTATTATTATTATTATTATTATTATTATTATTATTATTATTATTATTATCATCATCATCATCATCATCATCATCATCATTATTACTATTATTATTAGTTACTACTACTACTACTAGTACTTTATAAATCATAAAATTAAAAATTGAATTGAAAATACTTTGACGTTGTATACAAGTTTAGACTCAAGTCTAGTATTTAATAGAAACAGGATTCGCCTTTCTTCCTTTTAATAAGCATCTAGCCTATCACTTTGTTGATGAACAGTTCATTTTCTTTTTGTACGTTTACACATTGCACAGTTATTAAGCAGAGACCACTTCATCTACTGTATTTCATGGTACCTCTGCTCCATGTTATTACATGCCGAAGGGTTCTGTAAAATAATAATAATAACGATAATAATTATAATAATAGTTGCTGTAACTTACGGCCTGTAAGTCACAGAAAACAATATTTTTTGTTATAAAATATCACTACAATTTCACCATTTGAATTACATTTACTCTTTCCAGAAATTTCAGGGAGGAGGCTCTGCGGCCCTGCGATCCTGCGGGCGCCCTTGATCCAAGGGGTTGATAGAATGATTGTCACTGCCCACAAACATTCTTTGTAAATAAAAGCCTGTATTTTTTAACCCTTAACCGGTGACGACCCATTTTGTGTCGTAGACAGTGTCATGGAGTCTGACAGACTCCTGTATAATAGTTTGACACCTGTCAATCCTGGATCTCTTCTGATATAAATAGCAATTGCTAAGGTCTTTCTTACTTATTCGTGAATATGTTCTGCGCTAATTTGATGAAAAATAGTAAAAGGTGCATTTGTGACGTAGCATACTGTAAGGAGAGGTCACTGAAAAAGAACCAAATTTAGGTAAAGAATTTTTTATATATCAAATAATCAAGAATGATAAGAAAAGTAAACACTGAGATCCTGTTAGACTAATCAAAGAACAACTTATTTTTAGAAAAAACAAAACTATAATGTCAAGCATGACAAGAACTTTCTATTTCACAGTCGGAATCACCACCTGCATCACTGTCTTCAGATTCTAGGCTGTTAGAGCACTTCCTCAAAGCCAGGATCCGTTACACGAACGCAACTTGCTCTAGAAGTCATTCTAAATTAACTAAAACCAAATGCAACCGATTCGCAAAACACTACGATTAACGGTGACGTGGAGTCTCACAGACTTTGAAGTGCGGTTTTCTTCACAACGGCTGAACGAACATGTAGACCGACTATCCCCACTCCTAGGAAGGTACTAGGGCACGTGTTGCCGCAAGTGAAACCGTTTAAGAGTTATTGAAACAATTTCTTCTTGAGGAGTCTCCCAGACTCTACGTCACTGGTCACGAAAAAATCTGAAGATAATTTGCACATGTTCCATTATGTCTATGTAAACCAGAAGTAAACACTCGGCAAAAACAATACCTTATGAGATCAGTTATTCAACAAACTAAAAATTGTAGTCACATTCTTCTACTTTCGATCGCTAATGTCGAACATTGTATCAGACCTGCACGTGAAAATACAATGTAGGGCTCTACTTTCCATTGGCAATAATAATGTGGAACACACCATGCGGTCTTTTTCGTGTGAAAATTTCTAAATTTTGCTTTCTCTCTCTCAGGTCTATTCAGTGTACAAATTATATGCTTGATGTAGACATACAAAGAATTTTATTTCCTAAACAGTATACAAGATATGGTTACATAGAACGATTATTATTTTTTATGTATACGGATAAAAGTAGTCAAGCTACTTTCGGAGGTATGTGATTATGCCCTGGTACCTGAAAATTAACCCAGGGCGTCAGTTCCGGGAATTTTTTACGGATTTCCCCGCTTTTCTTTGATTCATCCTTGATTTCCATTATTTTTTTAATTACAATAATTCACTGTGACATTGGCAAGAATGTCCCAGTGTGAAGAACCAAATTTGTTCGGTTTTCCTGAACAAAGTTGGTTTCACATCATTCTACAAGGTAAGAAGATTAAGATAAAGGTTAGAAATAGTAGGAAGTAAATAAGTGTTAGTGTTTAACATTAATATTATTTATGATCACAGATACGAAATTACATAAGTGTGTACTTGGGTGGGTAATGTTTTCTTAGGATAAGTTTTATTGTGTGTCGTGTGCATTAGTGTTGATGGATGAGATGAGGAATGGACATTAACACGATTCTATGAATGTTAAGCAGGGTCTATGTTCTAGTATGTTATGTTTGAGATAGTGAGAGTATTATTGGCTTTGAGATGTACGTATTAATAGTAGGAAGAGATATGAAAGAACGAGTGGTACCTGATGCAAGGAGACTTGCGGGAGACCAGCAAGAGTTGGTCGGACTGGGATGAACATCGGTACGACGGTTGGTACCCGGGACATCATCAGGAAGGGAAGAAGTAGGGAGGGATTTCCTGGGAAGTATCGGGTACATTAGTACGTTCGGTAGTGGAAATATAGAGAATTGTCAAGAATCAGTGAGAGAAGTTTGCAGTGTGTTTAGTAACGAGAATAAAGAAGGGGGTGTAAGATTACAATTTAAGAAAGAAACGAAAAAGAAGAATCTTGGTTAAATTCGGTTGGTTCCTAGGTCGAGTCCTTGCAGTGTTATCCTTTGCCTTTCTCCGGGGAGACGTAACCTTTTTTCGTTTTGGCGTATCACTGTCTTCTGTATTAGTGTCTCCTTCTTGATGTTCCTGTGGGAGGTTCTGCTTCATTATCCTCTTGGTGATCTTAGTCCTAAGGAGGGATGTCCTGTTGTTGAGTTTGTCGAAGGTGGATTCTTTGTGATCTTCTGGGGGTATATTACATTCCGGAGGTAGGGGTTGAATGGGGAGGTGAGTGATGCCGGATTTGAAGAGGGAATGTTCCTCTTTCGACACCAGGTTTGTTAAGTCGTTTAGTGACGTAGAGTGCTCGGGATTTCTTATTAACTGGTACGTGTTGAAGTTTGGTAGCTTTTGTCTTAAATCTTCGATTTGTTTGTTTGATGTCTGGCAAAAGAAGGCTTTATGTTCCGGTGTGTCCGTCTCGGTTTTACATTTCAGGCATTTATCAGTCTGTCTGAGGTTGTGCTTATTTAGGTGTTGACCGTAGAGACCGTGTCCCGTTAGGAAATGTATGAGACCTCTCGTGGGATGGAAATGGTCCATCGAAAGTCGTTCTTTTATGTTTGGAAGGAAGCTGTGAAGTCTCCTTCCTTGCGTAGCTTGTGTCCATTCCTGTTGCCAGACGCTAAACAAGTGGTTGTAAATTTCTGGTACCGTGGCAGGGCGTATTCCAATTAGTTTATAGATTTCGTCCTCTTGTCCATTTCTAAAGTAATACTTTGATGCTCTAGTTTTAATAACGATTTCAATAGGCTGTAGGCCCGCAATCATGAGAAGAGCCAGGGTTGAGGTTGTTCTGAATGCACCCGTTAGGCGAAGTATCACTTTGCGTTGTGAAGATCTCAATCTGTTTTTAATGTACTGTTTACTGGTTTCCATGGCCCACAGGGGCGAGCCATAGGAAATAATAGAATTATATATGGTAATGAGATATGTTTTTATGTGTGATAGTGGAAGGTTGTAGTTTGCTGAACTCAATGTGGCTAGACTGTTTATAGTTGTTTTGGCCTGGGTTGTTGCCAGGGCTATGTGTCTGTTAAAAAACATCTTCTCTTGAAGAGTAATGCCAAGGTATTTAGCTTCTCTTACTCTTTTTAAATTTCTTTCTCTGAGTTTGATTTGAGGGTTTCTTTGTAACTTCCCCTTAAGGATAATATAATGAGTCTTTTCCGAAGCTATTTTGAGTTTAGCATGATCACACCAATTGGATAGCATATTGATTGCAGTGGATGCTTTGTCTTCGATTTCCCTTCTTGAGTTACCGGAAGTGAGCATGATAATGTCATCCGCATAAGCTATGATCTGGTCTATGTCTGGATGGTCTTGTAGTTTCATAAGCGCAGGCTCCAAGTTAGTATTCCAAAGCTCAGGTCCCAGAATGGAACCCTGAGGACAACCTTTTGACGTGATCTTACTCATTTGTAGATCTACATTGATGTAGACAATGTGTTTCATCGTCAGATGCAATACAAACCTGAAATGTGCATATTTAGCACATTTTGTAGTGATACCCACGCTGGATATCCGTGGCCGAGTCGTTGTCACAGCGCGCTGCGACATCAGGGGTCTGATATTCCAGTTCCAGCCTGGCATGAGTATTCTGATTGCCCCATCATCCATTTCAAAGTATCACCATCCATCTTCATCGTTGAGATTAGCCAAAAGTTGCAGAAAAGCGGCGTAAAATAACCTAATTCAATGAATGAATCAATATTCTCTCATTTTCTTAAGAGGTAGGTGCATAACTTTAATGAAAGAAATCATAGTACTAGAAGTGCATCCATCACACATATCTTTGCCGTTGCGCACATACCAATTTTCGTTTCGTCTCCCTCTCTCTTAGCATCACGTGTTCTACGCTGCTCGCCAACCTTCGCCATTGTAGCCATATTGTCATTCCATTCCTGGACACACTCGCGCAAACATCATTGAAAACAATTGAATAGCGCTTCAGCTTGCTGTTCACACCGTTCGGCAGGGACGGTAATGTGACAATATAGCATGACGAAGTGGTTGCTTCTTTATGCAGTGCATGTTCATTGGCTAGCTAGGAACTAGTGTTGCCAACTGTAATAATGAAGCACTATTTCTGTCACGGAAGGAGAAAGGAAGTTAAAGTGACGGTGAGTTTTGTTGGATTGGAAGCACCAAATTTTATATTTCATACTAAGTATTTGACCGGTTTGACCTTGTGTGCGTGTATTGCCTGTATGTATGTGAAAGTGTGTGTTTGTTAATGAACGTTAAATTCCATAATGCCTCCAGTTCTGTCAAAGTTGAAATCAAAAACCTTGCATAGCCAAGCTCGGGAAATTCAAAAATTGTTTATATTTTATAATTTTGGAATTGTTCAAAAGAAATAAATTATGTGGCTCCATGAGCATTACAACTCTTGGCTCCGGCACGTGTTGTTGTAGAAATTGCATAGAGGAGGCTGTCATTTTTGCTGCTTAATGCGATGCATATTGTTTTCTGTGTTAAAATTGCCATGCTTTGATGGGTGACAAGTTCATAAAAAAAAAGACGCGCAGCTTATCGTCTAGTGGCAGTATATGTACTTGTTATTGTTGTGGAACCGACATCGTTTGTAAATGTACAACAAAGGCAACCAACTGTCGCCGATCACAGAGAGGCAATAATTCTGCTTGGGGAGGAGTGCTGTGGTCCAATTGTCGCGGTTTAACACGTTCGCTAGTTCTCAAAGCAGTGTATTATCTGTCGTTGCAGTTCCGTACCAGTATAACGGGTTTTGTTAGTGAACAGTGAGAACGCCACCAGTGCATTAATGCAATGAAAAATAATAAATTGTTTATTTTGTTTGAAATCACTCAAATAAGGAATCACTATGAAGAAGTCTTCTTTGCAGCATTTTTGGTAATTTTACGTATGTGTTAGTCCATATCTTGCGAATTTTTAATCCATATGTATGTAGCTACATACAAAGCCACTTGTTAGTACATATTAATCCTAGTCCTGGTATAATGCATGACGTTTAAAACTCAAAGTTAGATAGACCTGAATTCTCTAATTTTCTTGTTGTACGTAACAGCTGTGCATCGGCGCACTGCAGCGATTGTTCTATCTGGTCCATTAGCAACACTGCTTCTTTAGTGTGTCGCACATAACACGGCAGAAATATACGTGTTGGGCTCTACCATTACTACTGCTGCTGCTGCTGCTGCTGTGGCTGCTCTTGAAAAAAAATAACAATAATGATAATGATAATGATGATTATGTTGAGATAAATATATTAAAATCATTGTTTCAAATGACCCTTTTTCCTAAGAATTCATTGCTCCTGTTCTGACTGAAGTTTCATTTTTCCGACTTGTCTATGGTAAAGTTAGTTGCTTCTATGTCACGACATCTAAGTTATTTTGTTATTTGTTGGCACCAGATATATAATTTCATGTTAAATAATTCAAGAAATATCCCTTTTGTATTATTTGTATGTGTTTATTATTATTGGTATTATTTCTTTCAAAATTTTTAATTATTTTCTAATGAATAGCAGTAATATATGTATTTGCATTTTTGTTAGTTTGCTTCGTTTTTCTGGCACTTTTGACTATTCTCAACTATTAGGATGAATGATGATTAGTTGAAACTGATGAAGGGAGACTCACAAACAACACCTATACCAGGATTCGAACCCTGGAACGTCAGTGGCGAAATCGAAAGTCGACCTCTTAACGCTCCCGATCATGATAGGAATTTATGATTTCTATGCATATCGTAGCAACAAAATTACGAAATATAGGATATCGAAATTTCTATACATTCAATGAATTTTGCAGTTGTAAATTTACATAAGGTTTCCTTTTCTGGACGCCACGAAAGCAGATAAGTGAAGTTTTCGCTAGGAGCTAATGCTTGCTTGCAGTAAGTGTCCCAGATGCATATTTAAAAAAGCAACGCGTAAATTGCAATTGTGGGCGTGATTAATAGCAACAACCAACTATAGTGGTTTCCTTACATGGTGCCACTTTTGATTAACGTAATTCTTTGATACATATGGCGTGGCAGTTCGACCGCTTCAAGAATCTTGGTTTTCAGAATCGACTCCAACTCACTTAATTATACACATGAATCGAATCTATATGTACTAAAACTAGTGTTAGATATGTAATTATATAATTAGTTAAATTGTTCAAAATTGGGCTTTAAGTATGGAGTTACAATTGTGTAATATGACAATACAACTGGCTTGCCTAGCAAAATTAAATATATTAGGCTTAGAGTAAGGTGGGGTAAGACTGCGCGGCGGGTAAGACTGCGCACCGGTTTTTCGAGGTGAAAATCACACACAGTTGGCACCACTGCGCCACCGTTACTTCGTCCAAGATGGTAGCTAGCTGTGGACAGTGGTGAAGATACGTTTGAAATTCGTTGTGCTGAGAGAGGTAAGTGAAAAGATTTTGAGGGTGTTTGCTATTTATTTTGGTACTTCGTGTTTTGAGTACTACGTCACTGTGAATGTATACAATATTACGATTTTCATGGATAGAAGAAGCTGTGTTAATGCCGAGCTCACCTGTGTATTAGTTTCCATTGCTTTGTGCAATGGCTGGGCAGCATCACGTGATTTGTTCAGGAAAGCAGCACGGGGCAAGACTGCGCACGTGCACAATTTTACCCCACAAGTGTGTGGCTTGCAGGTGCAAGTGTGTGGCTTGCAAGGCCCAGCCATTAGATCATTTTTTGGTCCACTGAAGTCGTTTCATTCATCTGACTGTGATAAGTGGATGAGTAACCATCCGGGTCGCCCAATCACAGTTTTCCAAGTGGCATCCATTTTTACAAAGGAATATGGGAAGGCAGCTACAGTTGGGAATGCCATAAAGGGCTTTGAAGTGACTGAATTATGCCCATTCAATCAAGACATCTTCACTGAAAACGAGTTTCTTCCCTCTACTGTGACAAATGTATCAGCTCCAACTCCATTTGAGCAGCCTTCAACAAGTGGGGTTAACAATACTGGATCATACGGGCACATTTCCGTTAACCAGATATCACCACTTCCACGTGCGGAGCATATTCAGCACCGTCGACGAAAGGGAAGGCAGTCTCAGGTGTTAACTGGATCTCCATTCAAAGTCAACTTGGAAGCCTCCTTGGCTGAGAAGAGTAAGAAGAAAGTTCAGGAAAAACAGAAACGGAACATCATTGTTGAAGCAATGTAGCAAGCAGAAAACGCCAGAAGAAAGAGTACAATTGCCCAGGTTGTAATGAGAAGTACAGCGATCCTCCAGTAGAGGATTGGATCCAGTGTTCCACATGTGACGAGTGGTGGCATGAAAATTGCACCTCGTATGAAACAGGAACCTTTATTTGTGATTTGTGTTAGCGATTCCTAACCCAAGTGAAGGACGGAATTCACTGTGCCTACTGTGAGAATGCCACGAGAAATGTATCCCATATGATAGAAGAACCTTTTTAGGTGATTTGTGTTTCTTTTTATTCAAATGTGAAAGTGTAGAAAGTGCGCATTCTTACCCCAACTTGATCGCAGTCTTACCCCGCGGTGCGGGTAAGACTGCGCATTTGCATGGTCACGGTTTTGTAATTGTTTCATGCAGAAATATTGTTCATTCAGCTTTCGGAAATTTACTGTGAGTCAGCAAAGGATAGTGCAATGTGTATTGCATTTTTCATGTGTGTCTGTAGTTTCATAGCTTGAATATAAAATTATTAACTCAAACTGCGCAGTCTTGCCCCACCTTACTCTACATGACATTAACTGCAATGCAAAATTCGAATGCAAAATGTGCTTTATTTTTCTATACCAAAATAATGGATTACTAAAGTAGTCTCACATGACAATAATTGAAGTACAAAATTAAAATTAAAAAATGCTTTATTTTCTGTTTCCAAAACAGTGGATTACAAAACTTTCTTTCGAGTGCTCAAACGTGGATCTTCCTCCTGTTGTTAATAAAAACTGATTTTTATTGACTGAAACTATGTTCAATATTGTATTAAATAATTTTAGTAGGAATATATTAAAAATATGAAATGAATTTCACCACGAAAGCTTGAGCTTCATTTTTTTTTTGTTGACAAGAATGCTAGACTAACAGATGCAACGTCGATTGTCAAGATTTAAAATAAACAGAGAGTACAGGCAAGCATAATACAGATTAGTCGAAAACGTTTGGTATTTAACAGAAGAAGGACATCTAGTAACAGCATTGATTTGAAATATATTTGGGGATAATGTTTAAAAAAGCGAAAAGTATAGCTATGTAAAAATAACTAAACTATGATTGTCGAAAAAAATACTTGAATATAGGGAAAGTATATAAAAAGTAACTAAAATGTGTAAAATAGCTATGTGCTAAAAGCTCGTATAGACGAGTATACATGTAAACATTGATTGATTGATTGATTGATTTGGTGTTTTAAGTCCACTTTATGCACAGTAAGGCTAATCGGGACTGGACCTACAGTTTAAAGTGGATCCGAACCACTTGTGCCTCCACCGGGTATCGAACCCGGGACCCCTTGAGTACAAGGCGACGACGCCACCACTGCGCCATAGGGGAGGCCCTATATATGTAAACATATTTAATATAAAAAAAAAACATTTTCAAGCTTACGTGCCACGATTTGTAAATATAAATCATGAAGTGTTGTTTTTAGCATAATATGAAGATATGCATTTATGTATACATCCGTTGACAAATTACACATTTTCTATCCCTCCCTTACTGTTAGTTTAGACTTGTTAAATTTGATCATGGTAATTAATTTACGTTTTTACCACGTCTTAAGCTTCGATAATTTAAGCATGTCCTATTAAATAAATGTTAGAAGTTTTATGTTCGTTAGGTTTGATGTTGTTACTAGTTTGATGTTTTTGATGGATTGGGAGCATAAGGTTTCATGCTCATAATGATTTGCCCATACTATATAATCAGTGGCGGCTGCATAATACGTGCTACCGTGCTATAGCACGCTACTGAAATTTACTAAAATGAAAAAAAAAGAAAGGGACACATTTCATAGATTGAAGAAGTTTAATGAAACACTGCAGTGAAATGAAACTTCTCACGTTAACAGGCTCAAAAATTTGCAGCGCGCTATGTATTTTCCTCACGCTCTTAACCTACAACGAATACCGTGGTATTGGCTTCATAGCACGTTTTCGCCACCTCGCGACGCACCGAATCTGGCCGAATACCCCTCGGTTCTACGGGGGAGGTAGGGTCGGAGCCAATCAGCTCGCGAAATTCGTCTGCTAGCGAATCCACAGATCCACAGCACGGTAAGTGTTGTCATCTCAGTATAAGAAGAAAGTTTGCGGATAGGTTTACAGAATCAGACACGATTTTTTTTTCGCGCGGTTCACGGTCATACGCTTGGCATATGGAGCAGTCATTGTAAAGGATCAGTTATGCTTTGTTGTTCCAAGCAGTGGCGTACGGGGGGTTGGGGCTAGGAAATTGATGGGGGCTACATCCTATCTCCAAATTTTGAGTTTCGGATGAAAGTAGCAAAGAACTCGCAAACAAAAAAACAGTGTTAAGTGCAAACGCCCCTTAAAATGATCTCCGATTACCATTTTTGTCTTTGAATGACTTAAAATGAAGGTTTAAATCGGTGATTGCGAAATATTTTATAGTTTATTCCGACAGTATGTAGAAAGCAGCTGTGTGATACAGACCTTTACAATTCCAGACCCCTCGGGGGAAATAAACCCTGGGTATGCTAGCAGCTCCAAGTGAGTGTGTACATTTGTATGTGTTTTTTTTGGGGGGGGGGGGGTAATTGTAAATGCAAGAAACAACATCTACCTGTAGCACGTATCTGTGAAAAGTCACGAGCCGCCGCTGTATATAATGCTTCAGAAGTAAAAGTCAGGAAATCCACTAGTTTCACGGCATAACTTTCCTCATGCTGCGTAGTAGCAGCCGACCAATAGGATGGATTCATGCGTCATGCAAGAGACACTCTACTATTGTCTATTGCTATTAGTCACGTGACTATAAATTTTTGTAATAGGTGTTTCGGTCGCTTATACAATTCTTTTCGAAATAATACAATTTTAAAAATTTTACTGTTACAGATTTAATTGTTTATTTTTAAGGTAGGATTTCATGTGAAACATACTAAGAAACTATCACTAATTAGGGTGTCCCCAGTGGCGCAGTGATAGCGTCGTCGCTATGTAATCAAGGAGTCCCGGGTTCAATACCCAGCCCAGGCACATAGTGGTTCGGATCACACTTTAAACTGTAAGCCCAGTCCCGATTAGCCTTACTATGTATAAAAGTGAACTTGAAGTTAGAAAGTATTCACTTTTACAGAGTATTAAGAATTAAAGAAGTTGAAATTTTGTGTATTTATTCGTTTTATTTATTTCAAGTGCTGAAATGTTCTACTTGGGATTCAAATCTAGGATTCCTAATCGACATTGAAATCACATATCGGCTTTATAAAGACACGTAAGAAACATGTATCCTATTATTTCTACTGGTAACTTTATTAACGCTGGTAAAAGTAACGATGATTTACATTATGCACATGAATGGTTAGTAAGTGATGTTTATCAGGATGTTTGATGTGACATACTCAAACGTTTACGACGTAGATGAATGTCTATGTTAAAAACAATGGGTACAAGGCCTGGACGCGAACCGCATTTCATCTCTGAACGTTAGAGACAATTTGCAATAAAAATCCTCGTATTGAATACCAACGAAACCTTTATAAATAAACATTAGGATCAGCAGATAACATTTTTCATTCTAGCCGATCCATTTATTTCGCTACGGAGCATAAAACAAGTCAACGCGAGGTACGTACATTGGTCGCAAAACTGCACACGGGGCATCAAGGCTGCTTCAAATCGTATAAACGAAACAGCTATTTAGTCCCGCTTAATTCATTTGCCACAATTTTTACTGCTATGTTTTCACGGTGGACGAATGGACATTAGTTTTTGTCTGTGACACCTCATGACGCTTGTTCGTTAGTAGCGCCCGGCAGATAAATCTCGTCTATCTCTTACCAGAACGAATTACGATCTGGCCGAAGGGATGAGGGGGTGGGGGGGAATGTTGTGCAACATTTCGCAACAGCACGGGATTTTTTAACACCCTTCCTGGTGAATGCGATGCGGGGATTTAACATTTCGTAACATGAAAGGCGCGTGCAATTATTACTGATTAAAAGAAGATTAAAACTCCTATCCCTCGCGAATTTTCGTACGGATTTATAGCGTGGGCCTATTCATTAAAATTTATGATTTCTTTTTTTATATAATCCATTTCATTGAATACACCCTCACGCTGATGTTGCCGAACCTTTGCGGGGACATGAAATGACATATTCTTAACATTGTTTATTCATTTAGGCATAAATTGAATTAACAAAAGACTATCACGAAATCTGGAATTGGGCTATTAATCTAGAAAATGTTTTAAAAATACCTTATTTCTGACAAATTAATTACGATTATTGTTATAAATATTATAAAAATGAAAAAGAAGGGAAGATATTTATCCCTTATGAAAGAAAATTGCCGAATTCACTCTTTTGGACTACCATTAGAAAATAATACGTTAATTACTGTATTAATTATTAAATGTAAAGACATAATTTAACCTAGAAATGTATGGTAGTGGGAAAGGTTCCATAATAATGAAATGCATAATCTACAATAATCTCCTGATATTAGTAATAATATAGATTAATAATAATAATAACCCCTGGCGCTACAGCCACGGAAGAGTCTTGGTCTATCTTCCGACTGCCAGTCTCCCTCCCACATGGGGAGACGTGGGGTCAGCACGTTAAACCCTCAGCCGTTATAGGAGCTCACTCGGAGCTCCCCAATTTCCTCACGGTCCTATACACAGGGCGAAAACGCAGAGACTGAACCCAGCCGGAATATCAGGAGGTTATAGTAGATTATTGTTCATTATCAAAACAAGAAATCTCTGGTGGGCATTGAAGAAGATAGAAAACTTGCTGGATCCATTTTGGGAAACCTAATGGTATGAGACTTGTAAAAATGAAAGCTGAAACCAACTTAGGCTACAAGATAGAACATCACAATTAACAGAATACATAATATTCTTCCAAGATAACACGATGTTAATTTTACTTATAATTACAAACCTAGTGTAATATCTACAACAATCTTAGGAAGTCCAAAACATGGATCTAATGTCAATATTAAAATGGACCTGATAGAAATTAGTAAGTATGGTCAAGAGTTGTTGAATCTTGCCCAGAATAGGGACAGATGAAATTGTTTCAAATCCAACGTTAAATTGTAGTTCCAGTCCCGATTATCCTTTCTGTGCATAAAATACAAACTCAAAACAAATCTTAACATATTCTTGTTGTTGAGTTCGTGTTTTAAGTTCACTTCATGCACAGTAAGGTTAATCGGAACTGGACCTACAGTTTTAAGTCGAATCCGAACCACTATGTATCTCCACAGGGTATGGAACCCGAAACCTCTTGATTACAAGGCGACGACGCTACCACTGCGCCATCGGAGAGGAATAATACCTATTGATTTTCTGGTTTTAATGTCATTTGTAGCTCTTAGCACGTTCAAGGATTATTTCCCTCTGAATACTTGACTTAGTTAATTCTACTCCTGAATGTGATATCTTGAGTTTGATGGATAGGCTCATATTACTGACTTAGAGAAACAGTACATGATAATTTTCAATCTGCCTACATACAAATGTTTCAAATACAGCTTCTCTAAATTTATAATTAGCAATTTATTATTTGTAATATACACATATGCATACATGCATATTGCACAGAAATCTATTATGGGTTGTAATCAGAAACGAAACAGATATTTATTGCAGAGTCAGTATTGGAACTGGAATTCCTTATTACTTCGTATTGTTACGTGTAATATCAAATGTCAAATAGTCCCTCGTTTTAGACTAAACTTGGAATTATTTTTCAATATTTGTGATTCACCATTGACGATCCTTGCCAATTTCCGTAAGATCTATTTTAATATTGTCATGTCATCTTCGGCCTGACCTTCCTATGGTTCAGATTTCCCAAAAAGGATCTTGGAATTTTTCTGTCTTCTTACATATAAATTGCATTTATTACATATAAATTGTGTATGTATTACCATTAAGTTATGTTTATGCATGACATAGATATGTTTGTTATATTATAATGGTATACAATAATATTTGCATTTTGTGAAAAGGAACTGGCTTGAGTGAATCTTCAACAAGGAATATTTATGAAAAGAATAATAGTTTATATTCTCGCACATTGTTTGCCATCAATGAGCATGGAATGCATAATAAACTTAAATTTTCTTATGAAATTTCCACTACCATAGAGCATTATGACAACGATATTTATACATGTGAGCGTAAACAGTGAGAAAGTTTCATGCGCTGTTAAGGTTAAATGTAGGTCCTAATTGTATGATGGAAAGGAAAGAAAAACAGATATAATGTTCCACAAAGAGAATATTGTGAATCCGTGGTTGGGTTCTTTACAAATGCATAACTACGTTTATATGACATGTCATAGAGGTGTAACAATAGAAACAATCCATGGGATATTCAACGGTGTAAAAACGTCCTTCATAATGAAGCATAAGCAGCTGGTAATTTTGTAGATTTCTTTTTAATTAACAGTTCTGTTACATCATTTTCATTGTTATCAAGATTAATGCAGACGAGAGTGTAAAATCAATTTGAGGAATTTTGCTTCTCTTATTCTATATTATAATTGGCTCTCCTGAAGAATCTGCCATATTTAGAATTTTAATGTCTAAACCATAGCTCACATCCGTGCAATAGTCATATTTTGATAGATCCATATGATATTGAAATTATATGAAAGCGAAAAACAAGTTAGTTGTTATGAATTACAAACCATTTATGTACTGTAGAACATTGACAAAATCAAATAATGCTCACGGTTATGTTATAAAATATTTCACCATCCTCCGTGGCGGAGTGGTTAGCACAGCGCGCTACGACGCCAGGGCTCCTGGGTTCAAATCTAGACATGGGTGTTCATCGTTCCCTTAATCAATTTCATCACATCATCACTCATTCCCGTATTCGATATTAGCCTAAAGGGTCAGAAATACGAAATGAAATAAACCAAATTTATCAATCAAAAAAGAAAATAATTTAATTTTAGAATCTTTCAGAATATTTATAAATGTATGTTGTACTCGTAACGGTTACAGAAAGATATGTATTTTTCACCAATCACACACGTAATGTAGAAAGCTCTCTGGAAATGAACATTTTCAATCATTATCGTGACATCGTTATCTCCTCTCTATATATACGTAGTTCGTAGAACGCTAATTATAACTTCATAAAAAAACTTAATACCCCGTTTGGGGAAATACGAATTTTTGTTTACCTTTCGTCTTCTCAATCTGAACGGACTTATCATCTTTAATCTTCGATGAATGCTCTTCGTGGAAAGATAGTACGTCGTTCGCCTGTATTAATCCTACCTGGGTCTCCAACAAAAATAGAAAAAAGAAGTCCTTTCGTCCTTCTTTATAAGCTGCAAGTTCGAGATCCGAAATCTATTCACTAATCCCATCTCAAAGAACTCTGAGAGCAGGTATTACGTTTCTCTCCTGCCAGCGGCACGCCCTACTATGAAAGAACGGCTTAACTCATTCAAGTATTTTGTGTGTTGTTTCTAAGGGCTGCAGGAAAAAGGCCCACGCCCTTCATTCAACCCTTAGGGAATTATCTGCAGAATCTCCATTGTTCATGAAACATGGATGAACATTTTAACTCTTCAATTTCAAGTTCGATTGATTTGTCAAACGCAAAAGGCATTAGGTATTTCAAAGCAGTTAAAGTACTTCAACTTGAAATAATAGCTATAATGTTTTACATAGCGCAATTAGGGTCAAAGTAGAGAAAAAGACTGTTCAGACGTCAGGATTTTAAGGTGATAAAATGGAATATAGTACCTACGTGGTTAGTACATTAAAATTGATTATAAGTGGATTTTCAGTACACACAAACATAAGATAAGCCAAAAATAGAATATGCTACTAATGCAGGATACGTTCGTCATTTCAGTGAAAGCACCTGGTTGTATTGGTTTGGATCACGTGATGCCGTAGCGGGAATGTAATTGGTAGATCGGTACGATAGAGTTGCTATTCAAGCTTATATATTTTATATTTCTTCAGATTTTAACTTTCGGAAAGGTTTTAAATTTAATTACAAGCTACCGTGGTTGAATATATATATATATATATATATATATATATATATATATATATATATACAAGCGCTGACTTATTTAAACAGGAAAGTCATTTGGATGCTCGTGTGTTCATGTTACTTTTATTCTAACATGATTATGTATCTCAACAGGCCCGTCACCAGGATTTTCAGGGGGGGGGCAGATCCGAAAACCTGTAAGAATAGAAGATCTTAAAATGCTGTGGGGGTTGATTAAATTAGGTTATTTTACGTCCTTTTCTGCCAAATTTGTATAATCGTGACGATGAGGATCACGGGTGCCTACAGGGGGGATTCGTGACGCGCTTGCGTCATGGGACTTTTTTTGGGGGGGACAAAATTTTATAGTTTAGCTACCATATCTTCACACAAAAATGGGGATCATTTCGATTGATTGAGTTGTTATTTATTTTTATTTATGGTTATTAGATGTTCAGCATCTACTTCATGATTTAACAACATCCACAAGAACACTATTTCCTGTAGCAAACATGAAAGTGTTTATCTTTCTTTAGTCTTGTAATTTCATCTGAAATGAAAGGTTTCGAATGTCATGCGCCTTTCGATTGTTGGCATTTCGGCCAGTGGTAAACAATGTTTGATGCTTTCTTTGTGATAGTTCCGAGTCGGCTGGGACCTTCCGATATGCGAACTTCAGTTTTAGTGTTGGATGATTTGATGCACAATTTGTTTTTCTTGCACGTCATTCTGTGCTACAACTGACTGGATAATTGTAAAATAGGTACTGTCAGTTTCCGTTATGTAAAGCTTACGAATTTCGAAAATTTAGTTTTAGAAAATCAAATTATCAACATTCAAATACAAATCAATTACTGTGTGTTTATCCAAACTATATTTGTGTGGGGGATTGTGATGAACAATTCATTTGGGAGGGATACGTCAACGGCCTTGGTGGGGATGGGCACCCCTGATGAGGATGATTGATGATATGATGACATTGATGAAGGACACACTCACCAAGAAGATCAGTAGAGGAGCAGGGCCGGTTCAAGAACCGAAAATGGGGCTCGGTGGGGCTCGCAGTGTTGCCAACTCCTTACTCGAAAAAATCACCAAGGTTTTTATTTGGTCTAACCTAACTTAAAGCAAGAAGCTGGCAATCTTGCTTGAGGCTGTTTTTTGCAGTGTTGCCAACTTTTTACTCGAAAAAATCACCAAGGTTTTTTTTGGTCTAACCTAACCTAAAGCAAGGAGCTGGCAACCTTGCTTGAGGCTTTTCTTGCAGTGTTGCCAATTTTTTACTCGAAAAAATCACCAAAATAGTGGGGGTGCCCAGGTTCTGCGCCAGAAAATGGGGCTCGGTGGGGCTCGCAGTGTTGCCAACTCGGGCGAGGCGTAGCTTTTTACGGTGTATGTTAACCTCACCAGTGTTTCCAACCTCTTACTCGAAAAAATCACCAAGATTTTTATTTTTGGGTCTAATGTAACCTAAAGCAAGGAGCTGGCAATACAGCTTGAGGCTTGTTCTGCAGTTTTGCCAACATCTTACTCGAAAAAGTCACCAAGGTTTTTATTTTGGTCTAACCTAACCTAAAGCAAGGAGCTGGCAACACTGCTTGAGGCTTGTACCTAACCTAACCTAACCTACCTAACCTAACCTAACCAACCTAACCTAACCTAACCTAACCTAACCTAACCTAACCTAACCAATATAACCTAACCTAACCTACCTAACCTAACCAACCTAACCTAACCTAACCTAACCTAACCTACCTAACCTAACCTAACCAACCTAACCTAACCTAACCTAACCTAACCTAACCAATCTAACCTAACCTAACCTAACCTAACCTAACCTAACCTAACCAACCTAACCTAACCTAACCTAACCTAACCTAACCTACCTAACCTAACCTAACCTAACCTAACCAACCTAACCTAACCTAACCAACCTAACCTAACCTAACCTAACCAACCTAACCTAACCTAACCTAAAGCAAAGAGCTGGCAATACTGCTTGAGGCTTGTCTTAATTAATTGCATAAAGCAATTTGCCAACCTACTGGTATTTTTGCCATAGCTTTTTTACAAAAAAAAAGAGAGGAGGGAGGGAAGAGTTAAACAACCGACAGTGTTGCCAACACCTACCTACAGTTTTTTTTCTTGGCAAGGGCTTAGCTAATTTATATACTGGCGTAACATACATGCACTGGGCAATAGAGCCGGTAACAAATATATATTGCCGTAAAAGAGAGAGATGGATGGATGGCAACACAGTATGTGTGTGCGTGTGTGTATAATATGTAGCATTATTAACTAGAGTGTGTTGGCAACCCATCTACAACTAAAAAAAAAAGATAGAGATACCAATATTGGTGTAAGATGAAGAGAGAGAGACTTATCGTGATTTTTGTAAACCTCTCTCGGGGGAAACACGTGCTATACACACGTGTGCGCGCTGGTGCTTCTTATTATTTTCCTATAAGACTGTTTTTTTACTGTAAGGGTTCTTCAGTGTAATCTACTACGACCTGCTAATAGGCTTCTGCTCTCAGCGTAATCTGTTTTTACAGGCGAAGCTATCCTACAATTAGGAGTTGGCAACACTGACTAGTTGCTTCACAAACCTCTTGTTTTTTAAATATATGATATTTCACAGGCGAGGCTAACCTACAAGTTACAAGTTGACGGCGTAATCTTCTATAAGATGATAAGTATGCAATAAGATGAAGAAGATGCTAACTGGCAATAGCGGTGTTAATGTTTCCAGCTTTCTACCCCCCCCTCTCACCGGATCTTCTCCCCTATGGCGCAGTGGTGGTCTTGTATTCAAGGGTTCGATACTTGCACAAGTGGTTCTTGAAACTGTAGGTCCAGCCCCGATTAGTCTTACTTACAGGGGGCTCTTGTAACACCACGGGGGCGAAAAAAACATGCATACTTCTGTTTTTCCACATGTATGTATGTATGTAATGTGATTTGTGTGGGGGCCAAAATTTTGAACTTACGGCTTAATTAATCTGCATGAATGCTTAATGTTTGATTTTTTTTATTTCTAGTTCGACATGAGATACACACAATTTTTATTTTTTTGAAGTACAGTTAATATTACCTAGTTCGGGTTAAGCTGTAACATACAACTAGCGATCGACACGACCACCTGACACACAGACAGAGAGAGTGTGAGCAAATTCAAAATGTGATTTATCGTGAACTAAACTAACCTCACTCACCCACCCACATATAGTCTTACAGGTAACTCAAAAAGCAGAAAGTAGTACATAGCATGACAGGTCGATCTATCGTAAACTAAACTAACCTCACTCGCCCACTCACATATAGCCTTACAGGTGACTCAAAAGCAGAAAAACAGCTATATTACTTGTAAGAGCGAACACACAAGATCTATTGCAAACTAAAATTAACCTACGACATAAGCCATGGACACATCTTCCAGATAGGGTATAAGCAACTTACCTCTTGCAATTGTATAACGGGGAAATTAACCTACAGCTGGCAACACTGTTTGAGTTGCTTTCGACGAGCCAAACTTATATTTTGCAAATAGGCTAAAGCTAATCTTCTACAGCTAGAAGCTTGAAACATATACTCTCGCAGAGTATGCCAACTTACCTCATGTAAAAATATTACCTAGTACAGTTAAGCTGTGACATACAACTAACGATCGACACGACCACCTAACACACATACGGAGAGAGTGAGACAGCTTATATGCAATATATTCCTACACATGTACTGGGTTTAAAAGGTAACTTGCAACAACTATTTCACTCACTCCCTATCAAAATCTCCTAACCACATGTTTTTGATACTTGCTGCCAGAACATGGTGGTTTTAGACTGTAAATTCAACCCGATTATTCTATTTGTGCATGATGCCTGCATTTGGAATATTTTATTCTTAGCATACGGTATTTTGCGTGCTCCAGTAACCTTGCGCTCGATTCACGGAAGCTATGACGTGTATTTCCTGTTTCGCGAACATGCGAGAATTTTTCACAATAGATAATATATTGCAAGAGCGAGTTGTTTGTGTATATAAATCTAGTTTTGGAAATGGACATGAATATAATGTCAAAAATTATTGCATAACTTAAAAATATTGATATTTATTGCACTAGCAAAGGTAAATGTGGAATGCCCCGGCCCCTCAGCTGTTAGGTTAAACACCATAAATATTTTATTACTGATAGCAAGCATTCTCATATCGACAAAACAGATCTAGTAATGAGCTGTCTTGCAAGTCTCCCGAGTGAAGGAATATGATGCCACTATAAACTGTAAACAAGATATACAACCTCTGGCATGAGATGTACGAGGCTTATGAACCTCGACCTATAGAGTTGTACAATGGATGTTTTTTTTTAAGCATAGCGATGTGTTTTTGCTTATTTCAATGTCATCGAGCGGGCATGTAAAGAAGGGGAGAGAAAAAAAAAGGAGGGGGGTTATAACGGATAATTCATATTTCGATTTCAATATTTTTGCTAGTCACGATTCACCTGCTATCTAGAAGGACACTGGACGATGGCTAAAAGCGAGTGAAGGAGAGAAATGTTATTTTTTATTTTTTTGATTGTGTGTGATGAAATAGTTTTAGATAATAATAGTAGGCTAATAGAATTGTAGAAAACGGCTGTATCGTGATGCGAGGCTGAAAGCAATTTCGAAAGCAGTCTCGGGCATTTTTGCGTTCAGCCAACAAGGAAAATGCACATGGAGGGCGTAACGGTATTGTCCATGGATGGTTTTTCTGAATAAACATACATATCAGTTTTTGCAGTCTCCAGATGGGACCGGAGCTTTTGTTTTGGTTGGACAAGGGGGTTCAGATAAATACATGGACATCAAAATAAAAGAAAAAAAATTTACTCCACTGCTCACATGTATTGAGTCTTCCAATAACACACCTCGCGGGGCGTACCTACATGTATGCAAAATATAGTTAATGTCTTATTTCTCGAACCTGTGGTCTGTAGATTTGCTTTTGTTGGCAACAGAAACAGAAAAAATGGCACCATGTTATTGAATACTGATATGGGTGTACTGTAATCATAACAATTTTTCTAGTTAAAAATCTATGTCGAAAAGCAATGTTGGGTGACTTGTCTGTGTTGGGTCTTATTAACAACTTCACAGCTGTACCTGCACAACTCATCGACTACAAGGCAACAATGTTAGGAAATGTGTGCATGGCTCCGAGAATACAATTTAAAATCACTAATGTGGCATGAACCCCCTCCACTTGTGTGTATTTGAATATGCGAAAATTAGACATTTTGAATAATCGATGAGAACAATCACAAAAACAGGTTGCACCTGTATGACGTGTTCAAACTTCAGACGATTTTTGTTAATCTACAAAAGCCAAGTGTGAACGGAGATTACTACGAAAATTGGGAAAAGAAAAGAAGCAAGGCTATTTTGGCTAATGGCAACGATGAGGATGAATAATGGTTGTTTTGATAAAATTGACGAAGTCAATATGCCTAGCCTAAAATAAAATTCAACAATTAATGTTAAACATTTGCCACTCTGAAATGGCGACGGCTATCATCATAATATCACTTGTTTCTAACCTGTTCATATTGGCCCTCTCTCTACCCCTCCATAAATTCGATTCGAAAGGCACAATTATTCTAGTTCTTGAATAAGACTCGCATATGCCCTCAGAAAAAACAAGAGAAGAAATAAATAAATCAAGTCATGTATATTCTTCATCCCCGAATTTTCTTCCACAACATCGCACGAAGCCTCGAGTTTCGGATATTGTTGTTGTGCGACAGGATAGGATAGATGAACCGTATGTTTACCGAGGACCAGACGTAATCAAACATTTTTTTGAAAAGATAGTTGAAGAGGTTGAGACTATTGGCAGCCTCTTACGCGAATCGAAACCAAATGCTCCTATTATCCAGCGATGAACTTCAATCTCACAATAACATTGAAACGTGTCCGGTGTGCGATCAAAGGTTTTACCGACGAGAACCGGAAAGTAATTTCATCATAATTATTTCACCGGAAACTACATCGGTGGAATCTGTAACATAATGTATTTATGTATGTGTTTGACAATCATATATCACTCACTAGAACAATTTTCACATTGTTTTCACTATGTGAGATGATATTTTATTTATATTTACGATAAAATAGAGGTTTGGGTGTAATAACAGTTTTTATTAATTAATTTAGAGATGTATTTTTTATTTGTTGAGTTAATGATTAGGTTAATTTGTTATTTCTCGCGAAAAAAAAGAGGGAACCACAGCTGAAAGAAAATACACAACTTGTATTATTGAGGTCAAGAGTTTGTTTTAACATTATTTTTTGCACACATAGGCTAATCACGACTCGGGATACGTTTAAAATGGAATTTGAAATATTGATTATGCGACCTGACTGGAACTCGGAATAGGACACACTGATTACAAGACGTCGATATATTACCACTTGGTAAGAAATTGTAGTGTTTCAATTCACACACACACACTCACAATTTAAAACAACTAAACTGATCGCAGGCCCAACTGGTGGCTGGCATACACAACTATCTATCCACCAGTTGTCTTCTGGGGCGTGTGTCTCGATGAGTGTCAACAACCTCTATTGTGAAGTAAAATCTGTAGGGGTAACATCACTCTCCAATTACAATGTTGGCAAACTTTCCAACTTCATCGTGAACGACGACAAAGGTATCGGCTACCTGATAAAAATTATCAACACGCTGCCTCCGAGATTCTGGAACGTTGCCGAAGGAAAGGGACTCGTGAACGACATCATCAACAAGTTATTTTTCGAGATGCATTTACCTGACTACCAATACTGCGGACCGGGTACCAAACTCGAGAAAAGATTGGAGAGAGGAGACAAGGGGTGTGAATCCGTTGGACGCGGCATGCAAAGATCACGATATTGCTTACAACACGCACACGAATTTGGATGCACGTCACGAAGCAGACAAGAAATTGGAGCATGTCGCTTTCAGGAGGGTCATGAGCAGAGACGCTTTTTTGGGAGAAAAAGTTGTAGCATTGGGCACCACTATCGCCATGAACACGAAACAAAAATTTGGATAGGGAATCCTACCTAGAGTTATTTTTAACTGGCAACGAGGTGATCTTGGTCAGCACGACGAACCCTCAGCTGTTATAGAAGATATCTGAAACCAGCTTACACTAGTCACTCATAGCTCCCCCAATTTTCTCACGATAGTGGGTTGCTACCGGCCCTATACGTAGGCCGAATAAATTCCGACCAGAGCCGGATTCGAACCTATGCCGTCTCGCAGCGAACAATCTCAAGACGAGTGAACGCCGTAACTCGCTCAGCTACGGAGGAGGACTCTCTCTCTCTACTCTTTCTCTAATTTTCATCATTATTGTTAAAATTAATCCAAGAGAAAATATATATTTTGTGTTGACATGGGAAATATGCAATAAAAAAAATGCATGATTAATAGTTAAGGTCAAAATCTAAATAAACAGTGAGGGTGATACACGCAAGCTTCCAGGCATGTGATTTGCACAGAATTAAATATAAAATGAGAGATGGAAGGTTTTTGTTACTATTAGAATTTAAGGACGGAAAATATGTAC